>NC_042957.1:41741690-42341690 GCF_901001165.1 Salmo trutta
AATTGACTGAAAACAGATGGTTGAGTTGTGTGATTTTCACTATGTGCAGGTTATATGACAACAAGCTCTAGGCTGTTTGTAACAACTTCCGGTTGTCACAGGAAGTTCTTACTCAACACACGTTGTCTTTGGGGTAGACATAAACAGAATCCTGAATAAGAAGTCTCTACCTTAAGAATTGACTGAATGACACATGGTTGAGTTGCGTGATTTTCACTATGTGCAGGTGGCAATATGACAATAGCTCTTGGGTGTTATTAACAACTTCCGGTTGTCACAGGAAGTTCTTACTCAATCACACGTTGTCTTTGGGGTAGACATAAACAGAATCTGAATAAGAAGTCTCTACCTTAAGAATTGACTGAATAACAGATGGTTGAGTTGTGTGATTTTCACTATGTGCAGGTTATATGACGATAGCTCTAGGCTGTTTTTAACCACTTCCGGTTGTCACAGGAAGCTCTTGCTTCACACACGTTGTCTTTGGGGTAGACATAAACAGAATCCTGAATAAGAAGTCTTTACCTTAAGAATTGACTGAATGACACATGGTTGAGTTGCGTGATTTTCACTATGTGCAGGTTATATGACAATAGCTCTAGGCTGTTTTTAACCACTTCCGGTTGTCACAGGAAGCTCTTGCTTCACACACGTTGTTTTTGGGGTAGACATAAACAGAATCCTGAATATGAAGTCTCTACCTTAAGAATTGACTGAATGACAGATGGTTGAGTTGCGTGATTTTCACTATCTGCAGGTGGCAAAATACAAAAGCTCTAGGCTGTTTTTAACCACTTCCGGTTATCACAGGAAGCTCTTGCTTCACACACGTTGTCTTTGGGGTAGACATAAACAGAATCCTGAATATGAAGTCTCTACCTTAAGAATTGACTGAATGACAGATGGTTGAGTTGCGTGATTTTCACTATATGCAGGTTGACCATATGACAATAGCTCTAGGCTGTTTGTAACAACTTCCGGTTGTCACAGGAAGTTCTTACTCAACACACGTTGTCTTTGGGGTAGACATAAACAGAATCCTGAATAAGAAGTCTCTACCTTAAGAATTGACTGAATGACACATGGTTGAGTTGCGTGATTTTCACTATCTGCAGGTGGCAATATGACAATAGCTCTAGGCTGTTTTTAACCACTTCCGGTTGTCACAGGAAGTTCTTATTCAACACACGTTGTCTTTGGGGTAGACATAAACAGAATCCTGAATAAGAAGTCTCTACCTTAAGAATTGACTGAATAACAGATGGTTGAGTTGTGTGATTTTCACTATGTGCAGGTTATATGACGATAGCTCTAGGCTGTTTTTAACCACTTCCGGTTGTCACAGGAAGCTCTTGCTTCACACACGTTGTCTTTGGGGTAGACATAAACAGAATCCTGAATAAGAAGTTTTTACCTTAAGAATTGACTGAATGACACATGGTTGAGTTGCGTGATTTTCACTATGTGCAGGTTATATGACAATAGCTCTAGACTGTTTTTAACCTCTCTGGGCTATGTGGGACGATTTCGTCCCACCTACGTAACAGCCACTTCAATCCAGTGGCGCGATTTTTGAATCGTTAGAAATGCTATAACTTCAATTTCTCAAACATATGACTATTTCACAGCTATTTAAAGACAAGAATCTCGTTAATCTAACCCCACTGTCCGATTTCAAAAAGGCTTTACAACAAAAGCAAAACATTAGATTATGTCAGCAGAGTACCCAGCCAGAAATAATCACACAGCCATTTTTCAAGCTAGCATATCATGTCACATAAACCCAAACCATATCTAAATGCAGCACTAACCTTTGATGATCTTCATCAGATGACACACCTAGGACATTGTGTTATACAATACATGCATGTCTGTTCAATCAAGTTCATATTTATATCAAAAACCAGCTTTTTACATTAGCATGTGACGTTCAGAACTAGCATTCCCACCGAACACTTCCGGTGATTTTACTAAATTACTCACGATAAACGTTCACAAAAAGCATAACAATTATTTTAAGAATTATAGATACATTACCCCTCTATGCACTCGATATGTCCGATTTTAAAATAGCTTTTCGGATGAAGCACATTTTGCAATAATCTAAGTACATAGCCCGGCATTACAGGGCTAGCTATTTAGATACCCACCCAGTTCAGCCTCCACCAAAATCACATTTCCTATAAGAAAAATGTTCTTACCTTGCTTGTTCTTCATCAGAATACACTGCCAGGACTTCTACTTCAATAACAAATGTTGGTTTGGTCCCAAATAATCCATCGTTATGTTCCAACAGCGACGTTTTGTTCGTGAGTTCTAGAATGCTTCTTCGCGGTGTCGCGCATGGCGCATTGGCGTGTCAAAAATGTCTAAATATTCCATTACCGTACTTCGAAGCATGTCAACCGCTGTTTAAAACCAATTTTTATGCCATTTATGTCGTAGAGAAGTGTTAATATTCCGACCGGGAGTATGCATTGAGCCTAAACAGCCGAATAAAATTTCTCCTCAGAAGCGACTCATGCACGCGCATCATTGAAAGGTCCTCCGAGCATCCACTTACAAAAGGCGATAATATATTTCAACCTGAGGTTCCCTCGTAAACCTTCAGTTATTTCGCGGGCTCTGAGAGCCTATTGGAGCCCTGGGAATTGTCACGTTACAGCTAAGATCCTTACTTTTCAATAAAAAGAGGTAAGACGCACGACTCCTTGTCAGACAGGGTACTTCCTGCTTGAAGCCTTGTCAGGTTTTTGCCTGCCATAGGAGTTCTGTTATACTCACAGACACCATTCAAACAGTTTTAGAAAATTCTGAGTGTTTTCTATCCAAACCTGAACAATAATATGCATATTCTAGCTTCTGAGTTGGTGTAGGAGGCAGTTAAAAATGGGAACATATTTTTTCCAAAATTCTCAATACTGCCCCCTATACCAAACAGGTTAACCACTTCCGGTTGTCACAGGAAGCTCTTGCTTCACACACGTTGTTTTTGGGGTAGACATAAACAGAATCCTGAATATGAAGTCTCTACCTTAAGAATTGACTGAATGACAGATGGTTGAGTTGCGTGATTTTCACTATCTGCAGGTGGCAAAATACAAAAGCTCTAGGCTGTTTTTAACCACTTCCGGTTATCACAGGAAGCTCTTGCTTCACACACGTTGTCTTTGGGGTAGACATAAACAGAATCCTGAATATGAAGTCTCTACCTTAAGAATTGACTGAATGACAGATGGTTGAGTTGCGTGATTTTCACTATATGCAGGTTGACCATATGACAATAGCTCTAGGCTGTTTGTAACAACTTCCGGTTGTCACAGGAAGTTCTTACTCAACACACGTTGTCTTTGGGGTAGACATAAACAGAATCCTGAATAAGAAGTCTCTACCTTAAGAATTGACTGAATGACACATGGTTGAGTTGCGTGATTTTCACTATCTGCAGGTGGCAATATGACAATAGGTCTAGGCTGTTTTTAACCACTTCCGGTTGTCACAGGAAGTTCTTATTCAACACACGTTGTCTTTGGGGTAGACATAAACAGAATCCTGAATAAGAAGTCTCTACCTTAAGAATTGACTGAATAACAGATGGTTGAGTTGTGTGATTTTCACTATGTGCAGGTTATATGACGATAGCTCTAGGCTGTTTTTAACCACTTCCGGTTGTCACAGGAAGCTCTTGCTTCACACACGTTGTCTTTGGGGTAGACATAAACAGAATCCTGAATAAGAAGTCTTTACCTTAAGAATTGACTGAATGACACATGGTTGAGTTGCGTGATTTTCACTATGTGCAGGTTATATGACAATAGCTCTAGGCTGTTTTTAACCACTTCCGGTTGTCACAGGAAGCTCTTGCTTCACACACGTTGTTTTTGGGGTAGACATAAACAGAATCCTGAATATGAAGTCTCTACCTTAAGAATTGACTGAATGACAGATGGTTGAGTTGCGTGATTTTCACTATCTGCAGGTGGCAAAATACAAAAGCTCTAGGCTGTTTTTAACCACTTCCGGTTATCACAGGAAGCTCTTGCTTCACACACGTTGTCTTCGGGGTAGACATAAACAGAATCCTGAATATGAAGTCTCTACCTTAAGAATTGACTGAATGACAGATGGTTGAGTTGCGTGATTTTCACTATATGCAGGTTGACCATATGACAATAGCTCTAGGCTGTTTGTAACAACTTCCGGTTGTCACAGGAAGTTCTTACTCAACACACGTTGTCTTTGGGGTAGACATAAACAGAATCCTGAATAAGAAGTCTCTACCTTAAGAATTGACTGAATGACACATGGTTGAGTTGCGTGATTTTCACTATCTGCAGGTGGCAATATGACAAAAGCTCTAGGCTGTTTTTAACCACTTCCGGTTGTCACAGGAAGTTCTTATTCAACACACGTTGTCTTTGGGGTAGACATAAACAGAATCCTGAATAAGAAGTCTCTACCTTAAGAATTGACTGAATAACAGATGGTTGAGTTGTGTGATTTTCACTATGTGCAGGTTATATGACGATAGCTCTAGGCTGTTTTTAACCACTTCCGGTTGTCACAGGAAGCTCTTGCTTCACACACGTTGTCTTTGGGGTAGACATAAACAGAATCCTGAATAAGAAGTCTTTACCTTAAGAATGGACTGAATGACACATGGTTGAGTTGCGTGATTTTCACTATGTGCAGGTAATATGACAATAGCTATAGACTGTTTTTAACCACTTCCGGTTGTCACAGGAAGCTCTTGCTTCACACACGTTGTTTTTGGGGTAGACATAAACAGAATCCTGAATATGAAGTCTCTACCTTAAGAATTGACTGAATGACAGATGGTTGAGTTGCGTGATTTTCACTATCTGCAGGTGGCAAAATACAAAAGCTCTAGGCTGTTTTTAACCACTTCCGGTTATCACAGGAAGCTCTTGCTTCACACACGTTGTCTTTGGGGTAGACATAAACAGAATCCTGAATATGAAGTCTCTACCTTAAGAATTGACTGAATGACAGATGGTTGAGTTGCGTGATTTTCACTATATGCAGGTTGACCATATGACAATAGCTCTAGGCTGTTTGTAACAACTTCCGGTTGTCACAGGAAGTTCTTACTCAACACACGTTGTCTTTGGGGTAGACATAAACAGAATCCTGAATAAGAAGTCTCTACCTTAAGAATTGACTGAATGACACATGGTTGAGTTGCGTGATTTTCACTATGTGCAGGTTATATGACGATAGCTCTAGGCTGTTTTTAACCACTTCCGGTTGTCACAGGAAGCTCTTGCTTCACACACGTTGTCTTTGGGGTAGACATAAACAGAATCCTGAATAAGAAGTCTCTACCTTAAGAATTGACTGAATAACAGATGGTTGAGTTGTGTGATTTTCACTATGTGCAGATTATATGACAACAGCTCTAGGCTGTTTGTAACAACTTCCGGTTGTCACAGGAAGTTCTTACTCAACACACGTTGTCTTTGGGGTAGACATAAACAGAATCCTGAATAAGAAGTCTCTACCTTAAGAATTGACTGAATGACACATGGTTGAGTTGCGTGATTTTCACTATGTGCAGGTGGCAATATGACAATAGCTCTTGGGTGTTTTTAACAACTTCCGGTTGTCACAGGAAGTTCTTACTCAACACACGTTGTCTTTGGGGTAGACATAAACAGAATCCTGAATAAGAAGTCTCTACCTTAAGAATTGACTGAATAACAGATGGTTGAGTTGCGTGATTTTCACTATGTGCAGGTTATATGACAATAGCTCTAGGTTGTTTTTAACCACTTCCGGTTGTCACAGGAAGCTCTTGCTTCACACACGTTGTTTTTGGGGTAGACATAAACAGAATCCTGAATATGAAGTCTCTACCTTAAGAATTGACTGAATGACAGATGGTTGAGTTGCGTGATTTTCACTATCTGCAGGTGGCAAAATACAAAAGCTCTAGGCTGTTTTTAACCACTTCCGGTTATCACAGGAAGCTCTTGCTTCACACACGTTGTCTTTGGGGTAGACATAAACAGAATCCTGAATATGAAGTCTCTACCTTAAGAATTGACTGAATGACAGATGGTTGAGTTGCGTGATTTTCACTATATGCAGGTTGACCATATGACAATAGCTCTAGGCTGTTTGTAACAACTTCCGGTTGTCACAGGAAGTTCTTACTCAACACACGTTGTCTTTGGGGTAGACATAAACAGAATCCTGAATAAGAAGTCTCTACCTTAAGAATTGACTGAATGACACATGGTTGAGTTGCGTGATTTTCACTATGTGCAGGTTATATGACGATAGCTCTAGGCTGTTTTTAACCACTTCCGGTTGTCACAGGAAGCTCTTGCTTCACACACGTTGTCTTTGGGGTAGACATAAACAGAATCCTGAATAAGAAGTCTCTACCTTAAGAATTGACTGAATAACAGATGGTTGAGTTGTGTGATTTTCACTATGTGCAGGTTATATGACAACAGCTCTAGGCTGTTTGTAACAACTTCCGGTTGTCACAGGAAGTTCTTACTCAACACACGTTGTCTTTGGGGTAGACATAAACAGAATCCTGAATAAGAAGTCTCTACCTTAAGAATTGACTGAATGACACATGGTTGAGTTGCGTGATTTTCACTATGTGCAGGTGGCAATATGACAATAGCTCTTGGGTGTTTTTAACAACTTCCGGTTGTCACAGGAAGTTCTTACTCAACACACGTTGTCTTTGGGGTAGACATAAACAGAATCCTGAATAAGAAGTCTCTACCTTAAGAATTGACTGAATAACAGATGGTTGAGTTGCGTGATTTTCACTATGTGCAGGTTATATGACAATAGCTCTAGGTTGTTTTTAACCACTTCCGGTTGTCACAGGAAGCTCTTGCTTCACACACGTTGTTTTTGGGGTAGACATAAACAGAATCCTGAATATGAAGTCTCTACCTTAAGAATTGACTGAATGACAGATGGTTGAGTTGCGTGATTTTCACTATCTGCAGGTGGCAAAATACAAAAGCTCTAGGCTGTTTTTAACCACTTCCGGTTATCACAGGAAGCTCTTGCTTCACACACGTTGTCTTTGGGGTAGACATAAACAGAATCCTGAATATGAAGTCTCTACCTTAAGAATTGACTGAATGACAGATGGTTGAGTTGCGTGATTTTCACTATATGCAGGTTGACCATATGACAATAGCTCTAGGCTGTTTGTAACAACTTCCGGTTGTCACAGGAAGTTCTTACTCAACACACGTTGTCTTTGGGGTAGACATAAACAGAATCCTGAATAAGAAGTCTCTACCTTAAGAATTGACTGAATGACACATGGTTGAGTTGCGTGATTTTCACTATCTGCAGGTGGCAATATGACAATAGGTCTAGGCTGTTTTTAACAACTTCCGGTTGTCACAGGAAGTTCTTATTCAACACACGTTGTCTTTGGGGTAGACATAAACAGAATCCTGAATAAGAAGTCTCTACCTTAAGAATTGACTGAATAACAGATGGTTGAGTTGTGTGATTTTCACTATGTGCAGGTTATATGACGATAGCTCTAGGCTGTTTTTAACCACTTCCGGTTGTCACAGGAAGCTCTTGCTTCACACACGTTGTCTTTGGGGTAGACATAAACAGAATCCTGAATAAGAAGTCTTTACCTTAAGAATTGACTGAATGACACATGGTTGAGTTGCGTGATTTTCACTATGTGCAGGTTATATGACAATAGCTCTAGACTGTTTTTAACCACTTCCGGTTGTCACAGGAAGCTCTTGCTTCACACACGTTGTTTTTGGGGTAGACATAAACAGAATCCTGAATATGAAGTCTCTACCTTAAGAATTGACTGAATGACAGATGGTTGAGTTGCGTGATTTTCACTATCTGCAGGTGGCAAAATACAAAAGCTCTAGGCTGTTTTTAACCACTTCCGGTTATCACAGGAAGCTCTTGCTTCACACACGTTGTCTTTGGGGTAGACATAAACAGAATCCTGAATATGAAGTCTCTACCTTAAGAATTGACTGAATGACAGATGGTTGAGTTGCGTGATTTTCACTATATGCAGGTTGACCATATGACAATAGCTCTAGGCTGTTTGTAACAACTTCCGGTTGTCACAGGAAGTTCTTACTCAACACACGTTGTCTTTGGGGTAGACATAAACAGAATCCTGAATAAGAAGTCTCTACCTTAAGAATTGACTGAATGACACATGGTTGAGTTGCGTGATTTTCACTATCTGCAGGTGGCAATATGACAATAGCTCTAGGCTGTTTTTAACCACTTCCGGTTGTCACAGGAAGTTCTTATTCAACACACGTTGTCTTTGGGGTAGACATAAACAGAATCCTGAATAAGAAGTCTCTACCTTAAGAATTGACTGAATAACAGATGGTTGAGTTGTGTGATTTTCACTATGTGCAGGTTATATGACGATAGCTCTAGGCTGTTTTTAACCACTTCCGGTTGTCACAGGAAGCTCTTGCTTCACACACGTTGTCTTTGGGGTAGACATAAACAGAATCCTGAATAAGAAGTTTTTACCTTAAGAATTGACTGAATGACACATGGTTGAGTTGCGTGATTTTCACTATGTGCAGGTTATATGACAATAGCTCTAGACTGTTTTTAACCTCTCTGGGCTATGTGGGACGATTTCGTCCCACCTACGTAACAGCCACTTCAATCCAGTGGCGCGATTTTTGAATCGTTAGAAATGCTATAACTTCAATTTCTCAAACATATGACTATTTCACAGCTATTTAAAGACAAGAATCTCGTTAATCTAACCCCACTGTCCGATTTCAAAAAGGCTTTACAACAAAAGCAAAACATTAGATTATGTCAGCAGAGTACCCAGCCAGAAATAATCACACAGCCATTTTTCAAGCTAGCATATCATGTCACATAAACCCAAACCATATCTAAATGCAGCACTAACCTTTGATGATCTTCATCAGATGACACACCTAGGACATTGTGTTATACAATACATGCATGTCTGTTCAATCAAGTTCATATTTATATCAAAAACCAGCTTTTTACATTAGCATGTGACGTTCAGAACTAGCATTCCCACCGAACACTTCCGGTGATTTTACTAAATTACTCACGATAAACGTTCACAAAAAGCATAACAATTATTTTAAGAATTATAGATACATTACCCCTCTATGCACTCGATATGTCCGATTTTAAAATAGCTTTTCGGATGAAGCACATTTTGCAATAATCTAAGTACATAGCCCGGCATTACAGGGCTAGCTATTTAGATACCCACCCAGTTCAGCCTCCACCAAAATCACATTTCCTATAAGAAAAATGTTCTTACCTTGCTTGTTCTTCATCAGAATACACTGCCAGGACTTCTACTTCAATAACAAATGTTGGTTTGGTCCCAAATAATCCATCGTTATGTTCCAACAGCGACGTTTTGTTCGTGAGTTCTAGAATGCTTCTTCGCGGTGTCGCGCATGGCGCATTGGCGTGTCAAAAATGTCTAAATATTCCATTACCGTACTTCGAAGCATGTCAACCGCTGTTTAAAACCAATTTTTATGCCATTTATGTCGTAGAGAAGTGTTAATATTCCGACCGGGAGTATGCATTGAGCCTAAACAGCCGAATAAAATTTCTCCTCAGAAGCGACTCATGCACGCGCATCATTGAAAGGTCCTCCGAGCATCCACTTACAAAAGGCGATAATATATTTCAACCTGAGGTTCCCTCGTAAACCTTCAGTTATTTCGCGGGCTCTGAGAGCCTATTGGAGCCCTGGGAATTGTCACGTTACAGCTAAGATCCTTACTTTTCAATAAAAAGAGGTAAGACGCACGACTCCTTGTCAGACAGGGTACTTCCTGCTTGAAGCCTTGTCAGGTTTTTGCCTGCCATAGGAGTTCTGTTATACTCACAGACACCATTCAAACAGTTTTAGAAAATTCTGAGTGTTTTCTATCCAAACCTGAACAATAATATGCATATTCTAGCTTCTGAGTTGGTGTAGGAGGCAGTTAAAAATGGGAACATATTTTTTCCAAAATTCTCAATACTGCCCCCTATACCAAACAGGTTAACCACTTCCGGTTGTCACAGGAAGCTCTTGCTTCACACACGTTGTTTTTGGGGTAGACATAAACAGAATCCTGAATATGAAGTCTCTACCTTAAGAATTGACTGAATGACAGATGGTTGAGTTGCGTGATTTTCACTATCTGCAGGTGGCAAAATACAAAAGCTCTAGGCTGTTTTTAACCACTTCGGGTTATCACAGGAAGCTCTTGCTTCACACACGTTGTCTTTGGGGTAGACATAAACAGAATCCTGAATATGAAGTCTCTACCTTAAGAATTGACTGAATGACAGATGGTTGAGTTGCGTGATTTTCACTATATGCAGGTTGACCATATGACAATAGCTCTAGGCTGTTTGTAACAACTTCCGGTTGTCACAGGAAGTTCTTACTCAACACACGTTGTCTTTGGGGTAGACATAAACAGAATCCTGAATAAGAAGTCTCTACCTTAAGAATTGACTGAATGACACATGGTTGAGTTGCGTGATTTTCACTATCTGCAGGTGGCAATATGACAAAAGCTCTAGGCTGTTTTTAACCACTTCCGGTTGTCACAGGAAGTTCTTATTCAACACACGTTGTCTTTGGGGTAGACATAAACAGAATCCTGAATAAGAAGTCTCTACCTTAAGAATTGACTGAATAACAGATGGTTGAGTTGTGTGATTTTCACTATGTGCAGGTTATATGACGATAGCTCTAGGCTGTTTTTAACCACTTCCGGTTGTCACAGGAAGCTCTTGCTTCACACACGTTGTCTTTGGGGTAGACATAAACAGAATCCTGAATAAGAAGTCTTTACCTTAAGAATTGACTGAATGACACATGGTTGAGTTGCGTGATTTTCACTATGTGCAGGTTATATGACAATAGCTCTAGGCTGTTTTTAACCACTTCCGGTTGTCACAGGAAGCTCTTGCTTCACACACGTTGTTTTTGGGGTAGACATAAACAGAATCCTGAATATGAAGTCTCTACCTTAAGAATTGACTGAATGACAGATGGTTGAGTTGCGTGATTTTCACTATCTGCAGGTGGCAAAATACAAAAGCTCTAGGCTGTTTTTAACCACTTCCGGTTATCACAGGAAGCTCTTGCTTCACACACGTTGTCTTTGGGGTAGACATAAACAGAATCCTGAATATGAAGTCTCTACCTTAAGAATTGACTGAATGACAGATGGTTGAGTTGCGTGATTTTCACTATATGCAGGTTGACCATATGACAATAGCTCTAGGCTGTTTGTAACAACTTCCGGTTGTCACAGGAAGTTCTTACTCAACACACGTTGTCTTTGGGGTAGACATAAACAGAATCCTGAATAAGAAGTCTCTACCTTAAGAATTGACTGAATGACACATGGTTGAGTTGCGTGATTTTCACTATCTGCAGGTGGCAATATGACAATAGGTCTAGGCTGTTTTTAACCACTTCCGGTTGTCACAGGAAGTTCTTATTCAACACACGTTGTCTTTGGGGTAGACATAAACAGAATCCTGAATAAGAAGTCTCTACCTTAAGAATTGACTGAATAACAGATGGTTGAGTTGTGTGATTTTCACTATGTGCAGGTTATATGACGATAGCTCTAGGCTGTTTTTAACCACTTCCGGTTGTCACAGGAAGCTCTTGCTTCACACACGTTGTCTTTGGGGTAGACATAAACAGAATCCTGAATAAGAAGTCTCTACCTTAAGAATTGACTGAATAACAGATGGTTGAGTTGTGTGATTTTCACTATGTGCAGGTTATATGACGATAGCTCTAGGCTGTTTGTAACAACTTCCGGTTGTCACAGGAAGTTCTTACTCAACACACGTTGTCTTTGGGGTAGACATAAACAGAATCCTGAATAAGAAGTCTCTACCTTAAGAATTGACTGAATGACACATGGTTGAGTTGCGTGATTTTCAATATGTGCAGGTGGCAATATGACAATAGCTCTTGGGTGTTTTTAACAACTTCCGGTTGTCACAGGAAGTTCTTACTCAACACACGTTGTCTTTGGGGTAGACATAAACAGAATCCTGAATAAGAAGTCTCTACCTTAAGAATTGACTGAATGACAGATGGTTGAGTTGCGTGATTTTCACTATGTGCAGGTTATATGACAATAGCTCTAGGCTGTTTTTAACCACTTCCGGTTGTCACAGGAAGGTCTTGCTTCACACACGTTGTTTTTGGGGTAGACATAAACAGAATCCTGAATATGAAGTCTCTACCTTAAGAATTGACTGAATGACAGATGGTTGAGTTGCGTGATTTTCACTATCTGCAGGTGGCAAAATACAAAAGCTCTAGGCTGTTTTTAACCACTTCCGGTTATCACAGGAAGCTCTTGCTTCACACACGTTGTCTTTGGGGTAGACATAAACAGAATCTTGAATAAGAAGTCTCTACCTTAAGAATTGACTGAATGACAGATGGTTGAGTTGCGTGATTTTCACTATGTGCAGGTGGCAATATGACAATAGCTCTTGGGTGTTTTTAACAACTTCCGGTTGTCACAGGAAGTTCTTACTCAACACACGTTGTCTTTGGGGTAGACATAAACAGAATCCTGAATAAGAAGTCTCTACCTTAAGAATTGACTGAATGACACATGGTTGAGTTGCGTGATTTTCACTATCTGCAGGTGGCAATATGACAATAGGTCTAGGCTGTTTTTAACCACTTCCGGTTGTCACAGGAAGTTCTTATTCAACACACGTTGTCTTTGGGGTAGACATAAACAGAATCCTGAATAAGAAGTCTCTACCTTAAGAATTGATTGAGTAACAGATGGTTGAGTTGTGTGATTTTCACTATGTGCAGGTTATATGACGATAGCTCTAGGCTGTTTTTAACCACTTCCGGTTGTCACAGGAAGCTCTTGCTTCACACACGTTGTCTTTGGGGTAGACATAAACAGAATCCTGAATAAGAAGTCTCTACCTTAAGAATTGACTGAATAACAGATGGTTGAGTTGTGTGATTTTCACTATGTGCAGGTTATATGACGATAGCTCTAGGCTGTTTGTAACAACTTCCGGTTGTCACAGGAAGTTCTTACTCAACACACGTTGTCTTTGGGGTAGACATAAACAGAATCCTGAATAAGAAGTCTCTACCTTAAGAATTGACTGAATGACACATGGTTGAGTTGCGTGATTTTCAATATGTGCAGGTGGCAATATGACAATAGCTCTTGGGTGTTTTTAACAACTTCCGGTTGTCACAGGAAGTTCTTACTCAACACACGTTGTCTTTGGGGTAGACATAAACAGAATCCTGAATAAGAAGTCTCTACCTTAAGAATTGACTGAATGACAGATGGTTGAGTTGCGTGATTTTCACTATGTGCAGGTTATATGACAATAGCTCTAGGCTGTTTTTAACCACTTCCGGTTGTCACAGGAAGCTCTTGCTTCACACACGTTGTTTTTGGGGTAGACATAAACAGAATCCTGAATATGAAGTCTCTACCTTAAGAATTGACTGAATGACAGATGGTTGAGTTGCGTGATTTTCACTATCTGTTTAGACATGATTTAGAAAGAAACACACCTGTCTGTCTACAGTGCATTTGGAAAGTATTAAGACCCCTTGACTTTTTCCACATTGTTTCTTTATCGCCTTATTCTAAAATGGATTAAATAGTTTTTTCCCCTCATCAATCTACACACAATACCCCGTAATGACAAAGCAAGAACTCCAGAGTGCTGAATACTAATGTAAATGTAATATATCAGTTTTTTATTTGTAATAAATTTGCAAACATTTCAAAAAAAAAACGTGTTTTTGCTTTTTCATTATGGAGTATTGTGTGTAGATTGATAATTATTTTTCTTAACCTGTTGGGGTGTAGGGGGCAGTATTTTCACGGCCGGATGAAAAAACTTACCCAAATTAAACTGGTTACTACTCTTGCCCAGAAACTAGAATATGCATATTATTAGTAGATTTGGATAGAAAACACTGAAGTTTCTAAAACTGTTTGAATGGTGTCTGTGAGTATAACAGAACTCATATGGCAGGCAAAAACCTGAGAAAAATCCAACCAGGAAGTGGAAAGTCTGAGAATTGTAGTTCTTCTTTAGTTTCGATAGAGAATCAACAGTTTCTGTGGGGTCACGTTGCACTTCCTAAGGCTTCCATTGGCTGTCTACAGCCTTCAGAAAGTGGTTTGAGCATTCTCCTGTCAGTGGGCAGAGTATAGGAGCTCAGTTACTGAGTGGACTGCCTGGCAACAAAGGGATTGGATATGCTCGATCCTGCGAGCGCGCCGTTCCTTATTTTTCTTCTTGAATGAATATGCTATTGTCCGGTTGGAATATTATCGCAATTTTACATTAAATACCATAAAGATTGATTTTAAACAGCGTTGAACATGCTTCTAAGTACAGTAATGGAACATTTTGACTTTTCGTCTCTGGTTCCACGCTCGCGCGTTATGCCTTTGGATAAGTGATCTGTACACACGAACAAAACGGAGGTATTTGGACATAAATATGGAGTATTTAGAACAAAAAGAACATTTCTTGTGGAAGTAGGAGTCCTGGGAGTGCATTCTGATAAAGATCAGCAAAGGTAAGAGAATATTTCTAATACTAATTCTGAGTTTAGGTTGCCCGAACTTGGTGGGTGTCTGTATAGCTTGCTGTGATGGCTGAGCTATGTACTCAGAATATTGAAAAATGTGCTTTCTCCATAAAGCTATTTTAAAATCTGACACAGCGGTTGCATCCAGGAGTAGTCTATCTATAATTCTTTTAATAATTATTATATATTTTGCCAATGTTTATGATTTCCAAATGCACTGAATATGAGGTCCAACAGCTGACTGTGCATTTCAAAGCAGAAACTATACCATGATGTCCAAGGAACTCCATAGATCTCGAAGATATATGCCTCATCACAATTCTATCTGGGGAAGGGTATTAAACAAGTTTTAGTGTTGAAAGTTTCCAAGAGCACAGTGGTCTCCATCATATGGGAAATGGAACAAAAATATGGAACTACCCAGACTCTGCCTGGTCATCTGAACAACCTGGCAAGTAAGACCTTGGTTAGGGAGGTGACCATCAACCCAATGATCACTCTCTACAGCACTTCACCTATCTGGGATTTTTGGGAGAGTGGCCAGATGGAAGCCACTCTTGAGAACAAGGCACATAACAGCACGCTTTGAGTTTGCAAAAAAGGCATGTGAATTACTGAGATCATGAGGTAAAAGGTGATTTGGTCTGATGAGACAAATTTAACTCATTGGCCTGAATGCAAACGCATCACCTGTCTAACACCATCCCTACCGTGAAGCATGTTGGTGGCAGCATCATGCTATAGGGATGCTTTGCAGCAGTAGGGACTGGCAGACTGGTAAGGCTGGAGGATACAATGGAGCCAAATTCCGGTTAACAGCCCTGCACCCCCCACAGCAACTTGCCCAAGCTTCCCCCATTTCTCCTTCACCCAAATCCAGATAGCTGATGTTCTGAAAGAGCTGCAAAATCTGGACCCCTACAAGTCAGCTAGGCTAGAAAATCTGGACCCTCGCTTTCTAAAATGATCTGCCGAAATTGTTGCAACCCCTATTACTGGCCTGTTCAACCTCTCTTTCGTATCATCTGAGATCCCCAAAGATTGGAAAGCTGCCGCGGTCATCCCCCTCTTCAAAGGGGGAGACACTCTAGACCCAAACTGCTACAGACCTATATCTATACTACCCTGCCTTTCTAAGGTCTTTTAAAGCCAAGTTAACAAACAGATCACCGACCATTTCGAATCCCACCGTACCTTCTCTGCTATGCAATCTGGTTTCCGAGCTGGTCATGGGTGCACCTCAGCCACATTCAAGGTCCTAAACGATATCATAACTGCCATCGATAAGAGACAATACTGTGCAGCTGTATTCATCGACCTGGCCAAGGCTTTCGACTCTGTCAATCACCACATTCTTAACGGCAGACTCAACAGCCTTGGTTTCTCAAATTACTGACCTGCCTGGTTCATCAACAACTTCTCAGACAGAGTTCAGTGTGTCAAATCGGAGGGCATGTTGTCCGGACCTCTGGCAGTCTCTATGGGGGTGCCACAGGGTTCAATTCTCGGGCCGACTCTCTTCTCTGTATACATCAATGATGTCGCTCTTGCTGCTGGTGATTCTCTGATCCACCTCTACGCAGATGACACCATTCTGTATACTAGTCCCGTGTGGCTCAGTTGGTAGAGCATGGTGTTTGCAACGCCAGGGTTGTGGGTTCGATTCCCACGGGGGAACAGTATGGAAAAACATGTATGAAATGTATGCATTCACTACTGTAAGTCGCTCTGGATAAGAGCGTCTGCTAAATGACTAAAATGTAAAAATGTACTTCTGGCCCTTCTTTGGACACTGTGTTAACTAACCTCCAGACAAGCTACAATGCCATACAACTCTCCTTCCGTGTCCTCCAACTGCTCTTAAATGCAAGTAAAACTAAATGCATGCTGTTCAACCGATCGCTGCCTGCACCTTCCAGCATCACTACTCTGGACGGTTCTGACTTAGAATATGTGGACATCTACAAATACTTAGGTGTCTGGTTAGACTGTAAACTGTCCTTCAGACTCACATTAAGCATCTCCAAAATTAAATCTAGAATCAGCTTCCTATTTCGCAACAAAGCATCCTTCACTCATGCTGCCAAACATACCCTCGTAAAACTGACTATCCTACCGATCCTTGACTTCGGCGTTGTCATTTACAAAATAGCCTCCAACACTCTACTCAGCGCCATCCGTTTTGTCACCAAAGCCCCATATACTACCCACCACTGCAACCTGTACGCTCTCATTGGCTGGCCCTCCCTTCATATTCGTCGCCAAACCCACTGGCTCCAGGTCATCTATAAGTCTTTGCTAGGTAAAGCCCGCCTTATCTCAACTCACTTGTCACCATAGCAGCTTCCACCCCTAGCACGTGCTCCAGCAGGTATATTTCACTGGTCACCCCCAAAGCCAATTCCTAATTTGGCCACCTTTCCTTCCAGTTCTCTTCTGCCAATGAACTGCAAACATTTTTTTTAAATCACTGAAGCTGGAGACTCATATCTCCTTCACTAACTTTAAGCACCAGCTGTCTGAGCAGCTAACAGATCACTGCACCTGTACATAGCCCATCCAACTACCTCATCCATTACTGTTTATTTTACTCCTTTGGACCCCAGTATCTCTACTTGCACATTCATCTTCTGCACCTCTATCACTCCAGTGTTTAATTACTATATTGTAATTATTTTGCCACTGTGGCCTTATCGCCTTCCCTCCTTATCCTACCTCCTTTGCACACACTGTATATAGACTTTTTCTATTGTATTATTGACTGTATGTTTGTTTGTGTCGCACTGCTTTGCTTTATTTTGGCCAGGTCACAGTTGTAAATGAGAACTTGTTCTCAACTACCCTACCTGGTTAAATAAAGGTGAAATATATATATTTTTTAAACCTGAAAGGTTGCTAGATCGAATCCCTGTGCTGACAAGGTAAAAATCTGTCGTTCTGCCCCTGAACAAGGCAGTTAACCCACTGTTCCTAGGCCGTCATTGTAAATAAGACTTTGTTCTCAACTGACTTGCCTAGTTAAAAAAATGTATTTGAAAGGACTTTCACATTCTTGTTCAGTGTTGCTTTGGCTGTATGTTTGGGGTCATAGCCCTGTTGGAATGTAAATCTTCAACCCAGTCTAAGGTCGTTTGCACTCTGAAGCAGGTTCTCATCAAGGCATAGGTATGGTAGGATGTGAATACAGTGGAGGTAAACCTAGGCATTGAGTGACGATGAGAGAGATATTGTCTCTAGAAACATAATTTAAACCAGGTGAAGTCACCGCATGTGTGGGAGGTGGAACTAATGGGTTAGCTAAGGCATATTGAGCAGGGCTAGAGGCTCTACAGTGAAACAAGGCAATAATCACTAACCAAAACAACAATGGACAAGGCATATTGACATTAGGGAGAGGCATGTGTAGCCGAGTGATCATAGGGATCCAGTGAGTAGCTAGGCGAGCTGGAGACATGGCGATTCAGACAGCTAGCGGGCCTGGGCTAGCAAGCTAGCAGAGGGGCCTTAGAGGGACATCGTGATGGAAGAAGTCTGTTGTAGCCCCCTCGTGCAGTTACATCGCCAGACAAGTCGTGATGGATTAGCAGGGCTCCGTGTAGTAAAAAGGGTCCAGGCCAATTGGCAAAATAGGTATAGTGGCCCAAGAAATTGGCCGATGGGCCTCTTCAACTAACAGTCCGAAATGCTCTAGACAGCTAGTGGGCCGCAGCTAGCAGGCTAGCAGATGGGCATTCAGGGGACGTCGCGACGGAGGAGCCTGTTGAAAAACCTCTTCGGCAGATTACGTCGGTAGTCTAGTCGTGATAGAACAGCGGTGCTCCGTATCGGCAGTAAAAGGGGTCCAGGCCAATTGGCAAAATAGGTATTGTAGCCCAAGGCGTGACTGATGGACCTCTTCAACTAGCCAGGAGATGGGCCTAGCATAGCCTAGCTCCAGGCTAATTGGTGCTTGTTTCAGGACAGAGACGTTAGCCAGGAGTGGCCACTCGGATAGCAGCTAGCTAGCTGGTTACTGGCCTAACACTCTAACCACTAGGCTACCTGCCACCTTTAGTGGCCCCGACTTGAAAACCATTAAATCTGTGCAGACTTAAATTGCTGTTCAGGTGGCCTCCGGAGTGGCGTAGTGCTCGCTGTGCCACCAGAGATTCTGTGTTCGAGCCCAGGCTCTGTCGCAGCCGGCCACGACGAGGAGGTCCATGGGGCGACACACAATTGGCCCAGCGTCAGTAAAATCTTTGAAATTGTTGCATGTTGCGTCTAAAATGTTGTTTAAGAGCTTGAGAACTTGCAAGGAAGAATGAGAGAAAATCCCCAAATCCAGATGTGTGAAGCTGATAGTCGACTCAAAGCTGCAATTGCTGCCAAAGGTGCTCTACAAAGCATTGACTTTGGGGGTGTGAATACTTATGTAAATGTGACTTCACTTTCAATATAGAAATTCCGACCAGAGTTAAGCACACGTAAATGGAACGTAATTCCCTTTTTTATGCACTTTTCTCTCATATTCTGACCTTGAATTTAAGCATGAGAATAGTGTGCTATTCGTTTTGGGTGGAGATCAAATAAATTGTGTGGCAGAGGTGCTTCTACAGATACGCCATATGCTGACCTTGACTTAATTCCACCACCTTTACTCGTTTGGAAACTATGAATAAAGTTGCGTGAACCTACCGGTTTAAAGTAGAGAAAGCATCTACTTCATTTTTTCCCGATAGAAATAACACCATTCTCCATGCACTGTAATTTATAACTTGGTAAGAGCTAGGTAAATTAGTTTTATTCAGAATTTAAATTATGGCCTTTTAACTTGCAGGGATGGGTACTCTTGAAAGTCTTGATTATAGATTTCCAACTTTCGCTTTCCTACTTCTATCATGTTAAATATTAACCACAATCAGTAGGCCTAATAACACATTCAACTGCCAATTTACTGTTAGTTCCCTTCATGTGGCCTAGACTACATTATCATTCCATTTAATTACAATGTTTTGATGTACTCTAATCTTCCAACATTACCATAGGTTAAACAACTTAATGTGTCAATTTTTAGAATGAATCAAACCACTTTTCTTGCTCTCCAAACCTGTTTTTATGATTCTTTAATAATTTCCTTATCTTAAGTAATCTACAAGATCAGAGTACTTTGAAATCGACCAATTGGTGCGGAAACAAAGGAGGACAACCTAGTCAGTTGTACAACTGAAATGTGTCGTCCGCATTTAACCCAACCCCTCAGAGGTGCAGGGGGCTGCCTTAAATCGGACAAAATTCGAACTAGATTGGTACACCATATTTAAAGGGATGGTTTAAGATAAATGTACTGAAAACTCAGAGAAATGTTGGCCAGCAAGTGGGAGTGTTTCCAGCTGTTGAATTATTTCAGTGTACGCAAGGGAACCGCACCTGCAAAGCCCATTACGCACCTTCATTAGGTAAGTCTGAATACCAACTATTGAGAAGTGTATAGGAAAAGCGTGCGTAAGAAAGACCTCATTTCCTAAGTCGTAATTGGGCCCTTTGTCATTATGGGTTAGTGTGTACTGTAGATGAGTGAAACAAAAAAATTGTTACAGCCTGAATTCAACAAAATGTAAAGTTAGTCAAGGTGTATGAATACTTTCTGAACGCATAGGGTACTATACGATTGATTATATTGTGTGTCTGCTCCCACAGGTAGATAATGGTTGTGAAGTAAAATCAGAGGAGAAAGCCAACTTTACTGCCCTCCAGCTGATAAAGACAGTGGTGACAAGCCTCTTCACCCTGAAGAATCAGGAGTCCTATAGACATGAGATCAACAGCCACTCATGAATTTAGGGCTCTATTCAATGTCGCTAAAGCGTTACAGATTGCACAATAGAAATTCAAAAGGTAATTTACGATTGATATACATGCAGCGTTTACTGCGAATGCAGGAACATTGTCTTTAAATTTAAAATCACACTGTTACGCTTAACCTCCACGATACAGATTGAATAAAGCCCTTAGTGAGGTTGAAACAGGAGGACAATGGACAAGCACTGGAAAATGTTATGGCACCATACTTTCACGTGTACATTTTGGGATGCTTGTTTGTACATGTACAGTATGTTTTGTTTATCTAGATGTGTTACATTAACACTGGGATACTCAGAAACATCCAAACTGTCTAGGGAAAGACTACCTCCATCTGCCACAGTTCAATTCTGTGATACATTATAAAAAGGGCCATGAGGTGCTTTAAAAATACTAGCATGGGGATATAGGGAAGCCTGGAAATTAAACTGAATCACTGTTTCACCATTTACTTCAAAAGGATATTCGATCATGCATGCATACATTTAGCGTACGGCTGGTCCCGTGAATCAAACCCACAATGCTGGCATTGCAAGTGCCATGCTCTACCTTTACCAACTTAGCTACAGAGGACCACTTATCAGGTTTCAAATCAAGTCCTCCTGCAGGCGTTTACAGGCCATTATAAACTGGGTGGTTCAAGCCAGGGATAGTATATCATAGTATATCAGACCGTATACCACAGGTATGACAAAACATTTATTTTTACTGCTCTAATTATGTTGGTAACCAGTTTATAATAGCAATAAGGCACCTCGGGGGTTTGTGATGTGGCCAACGTACCACGGCTAAGGGCTGTGTCCGTGCTTAATTTGAGTGTCGAATACACACATTGCCACACATTAATGATACCATTAAATGGTGTCATTATTTTATTTGTTTAAATGTCACAAGAGCATAGATGTAGTAATAAAAAAACTCAACCAACCCCAAATAATGAAAAGCACAAATATTTTATTAGTTTTTTTTCTTCTAAGGAGCACTACAACTTGTCATTCTTAATACTCGTTCTAGAACAATTCTAAAGTTGAGGTATAAAAAGGAGTTCATACAGACTCACAGGTCTTGAAACAGTGGGGTTTTATATACAATAGAAACTGAGAGAGACAAGAGGTAGAGAGACGAGGTGGTATTTAAAATACAGTGAGACGAGAAGAGGGAGAAATATACAAAGATACTAATAAAACAAAAAATTACATTACATTAAGCCTTTTATCGTTTGATTTGGTGCTGTGGTATTCTATGGCCGCAGGTAGAATCAAAGAATTAGAATGGTAGAATATTCTGTGGTAGAATCCTACAGTAGGTTGACTCAGTATTGGCTCAACCTGTGCTCTATTTTTGCATTGAACTGTACCGTTACTACAAAATACAGGGAAAACTCAAATTCACCAATCAAATGGCTGAAATTAAATGGATAAGGGAAATTGAGGGATTTCTAAAATGTGTGTGAAGGACGTTTTTTCCCCCCAGCCGTTGAGGTAAGAGCTGATTTATGCATTCAAGATGGCCAACAATGTGTCCAGCATTAATTCAGCGGTTATTGTTAAAAATGCAGTTTCACAAATTCTCAAGTTCCAATTGGAATTTACACAGCACCAAACTACAATACCCATAACCCCCCAACTAACAAATACCCCAAATTAAAATATGCAAATAATCATAAAAAAAAACAAAAAAAAAAACTTGACCCCAACTTCAGGAGAACGTTAATGACCAAACAACCAGGCAATTCACCCAAAAGGAAAAGCAAAAATAAAGCATTGTGTTTATAAAAAGAGAAAAACAAACATTCCAATCTGTACAGTGACATCCATTTACCGACTGGTAGAAAAAGACAGGAAGAGGGAATTAATTTGGTGTAGTAGTGGTAGCATAACTTGTAAGATATAATAAGCCATATGAAATGTTTATAATATAACAGTAAACAAGGACACTAATTTGGGTAACACAATATAAGAGCTCTCTGTAACGATGTCTGTATTTAACAAAACCCAATTTTACATTTAAAATGTCTGTATATCTGTTTAATATATAGAGTTTGTCCTTTCTTTATCAAAATGCCCAGTACTCTTAACAGTTGATGTATGATTGCAAAAAAAATTATTAAAAAAAAAGCTGAATAAAAACTACAAAGGAAATGAATCAGAGAAACTCTGATTTGACTCTAAAGACTACCTTGTTTATCATAAAACCAGTGCTGCCTTTTTGGTAAAAGTTATTAAGAACAGTAAAGCCCTTGCTGATTGGCCAAATCATAGGGCTAACCAATAGGACACATTTTTACCAGCAGATTCTGAGATGGAGTCAAGGGAGAAAACATGCCTTCCCATGGAACAGGTGCCCTCTACGGCAACGATGCTCCATCTCCATGGCAACAATACAATCAATTATTTAGCACTGGTGTGACGGACATAACAGCCCCCCCATATAACCCCAAACTTAAACGCCATGAGGCCTGACAAAACTATTAAAAAAAAAGTACAAATACAATTCCCTCTACCAAAACTGGAGACTTTTTATTCACCAACTTTTTGGTGTGAAATATAATCATCCTAATTACATTGATAACAGGTATTTTTGGTACGATGCAAAGTTGTAGTGTGGCCTGTGAGCTAAACAGATTATTATGAGTAGATGCTAGTTGTCAAGCCCTGTTTGCAACCAAAAAAACATGTTCCTATTGGCTAAGTTCAGGCAGTAGCATCTCCCCATATCACTCGGTTTTAAAAGGTTTTCACCCTACTGAACAATACCCTGCTAGTGGGGAGGCTACAGTTGTTAAATACACCAAAGAAGAACTGATAAAAACAAAAAAAATGTAAAGGCTGAATCTACACTAGATGTACTCCATAACCGCTTTGTGACTTCACGCACTTCGGTGCACGTAGCACACCCCAGGAAAGTTCTGATCCAGAGACCATTTGGTGGAGTATAAACCCAGGGTCCTATTCATTAGTGTACACCATAAGCTAAATGTTTTGCACCGTAGCAAAAATGTATAGCAACGGCAAACGAAAACAAGCATTTCTTGACGGACAAATTCAGGTAAGTCCCTCCCTGTTTCAGTCAGTTACGTTCCTAATGAATACAGCCCATCCTTAGCCCATAAGGCTGGGACCTATTTATTAAGCCATCCCGACTGAGACATCTGAGAACTCTGTACATACAGCATAACGCATCTACTCCTTTTTGGTCTGTGTCTTTGAGAAAACAAAAGTGAAGAAGCTAAATAACTTGAATATGTAAATGAGAACCATCACTGAACACCTAAAAAAGCCTACATGCATTGGAAGACTGTCACAAATATTTTAAAACATTGTCATGTTACATTTCCCCCCCCCAATGACATAGCTATCTCTGCCCCAAAACATATTTCATTCCATCCATTTCACCATCCCAACACCACATTTAGGTTCTATCAACAAACTGTTTATTTGGTGGCTGGTGCATTTCTTTGTGAAACAGCATTGGGGGGGGAGGGGGGGGGGGAAGAGGGGAAAAAAAGGGCTACAATCAACTAAAAGTAGTTGACAGAGGAAAGTAACATCTACAAAGAGTCTACAGCTTTTCATGACTAAGCGAAGGGGGACGCAATAGAAACGACCTCTGGAGGACTAAAGAGGATCGTTCATTTCCCCACTCCCTTCATCTTCAGTCCTGTCCTCAAGCTTACTGCTCAACTCCCCAGAACTGTCACCAGGTAAAAGCACCTGGAAAAAGGTGCAAAAGTTTGTGCTTGACAGATCTGTGTCCATGTACCATATAAGGGGTTGTAAAAGGTGGGTGGTGTGTGCATATATGACCTATAAAGCACTCACTTAAAAATCTTCCCCCCCAAACTGAAAGCATCAGCAATACTAAAAGATGGAAGGTGTCTTTGTGTTACTAGTTGGTTCTCAGAGGAACAGAAGGAGGGTGACAACTATTAGGTTGGGGGAAGGAGAGAGGACATCACTTTGGTACAAGCAAGGTGAGCAGAGCTCGTCTTGTGATCCGTATCGCCACAGCGCCTGGCGTTAAGAGTGTGTGTGTGACCACTATCACATGAATCAACACCAGAACCTCACAAGGGATAGCTAATGGACAGGCTGTGAACACTGTGTGGAGTTGACATGAACATATACACAGGTAATGTACAGACATCATCAGTGATCATCACCTGCCCTACACAGCCAGGTTGGTTGGGTTAGTAGTTCCCCAAAGGTCCTGGAGGCGGCGAGGGGTTATGATGTCATGATCAGGCGCCAGTCAGTCTCCTCTCCTAAAATTCAATATGAAGACAAAGGAGCCTCCAGAATTTCTGTAGGATGGAAGGAAGGTAAATGTCTTCTGTTCACTTGTCCATCTTAACGGTCCACAGAAGTGTGTGTACAGTGCCTGGCATGAGTTGCCCAGTCCGGACCGGTAGTGGAGAGGCGGGCAGGAAGGAGGATGGGGGGGGGGGTAAAGTGGGTAGTGGTCAGAGCAGACCCCAAAAGAAAGCTGTCTCTGGGGTGGAAGAAAGGGGGGGGGGGGTGGGTGTCTCAGTTGGAGGTGTCAGAGTGAACGCTGCCAGGGGGGCCTGGTGGAGAGGTGACGGAGCAGGGTTGGGTGTTGTCCTGCCAGCTGTTGCTAGGCTAGAAGTAAAGAACCAGGAGAGAAAAACAAAGACAGTTTTGTTTAACTTTTTAATATAGGTGTGTTGTGACCCTAGTAAAATCCACTTGTAAAACGCTCCAAATACATTTGCCAACTTTTTTGTTAGGCATGCATTTCTTTCGGTCTAAATAAAAGGGATACAAAAAGAAAGACAATAAGGGAGGTTTGACTCACGTCGAGGCGCCGTGGGACGTAGAGGGAGCTAGTGGTCAGCTCCTCATAGCCTGCCGTCAGGTGTGTAGCACGGTGCAGGGTATCCACCTGGAGTGAGACAAGACAGGCGCCATCAGGCGAGATGCATGCACACACACTTTCCTTGTTTTACTATCCTTGTGGGGAATTTTAGGTCCCCACAAGTATAGAAGAACCCCCCCCACACACACACACAAGACATGGGTTCAAAAATAATTTGTTTCCTTTCAAATACTTTGAGCTTGTTTGATTGAGCCTGCCTGTTTGGAGTGCCACATGGGCTTGGTTCCGTTGTGCCACGCAAGCTCAATCAAAGTGTTTAGAAGATAACATACCATTTGAACCCAGGTCTGGCACGCACACAAACGTACTTGCGCATCAATCAGGGGATAGTGTCACACAAAACACAGGTGGTCATGAAAGGAACTTTAAAGCTTCCACAAACCTCTGCTGTATCTGTCAACGCAAAAGCAGCATGGCTCTTGGTTTGGACTTCTGGTTCCCTACTAGCTAACCTCTACTCACTTGTCTGTACAACCCTCACTTTGGGTTCATACACTATCGCCTCTCTGCCGTCACAATTCTAACGTTGAAAGCCAATATCTTGTTCCTGTATTAATTCATTCCAAGATTGATGAGATGAAATTATTTCCATCTAATCTATCACACAATTTGTTGTATTCTCAGTCATCACTGATGGAATGCAGAAAATGCTGCCTACCGTCTGGTTAGCCAGGGAGAATCTCAAATTGCATGTGTCCTCTCTCCTCGCCTCCTTATCAAAACCTCTCTCTGGGATGAGAAAGCCAGCGGTCTCTCCACCCTCTGACATTCTCCTCCAATGGGTTTTGAGAAGGATGGGAGGGGAGCGGACACGACAACTCAAGGAAATGCAACTGAGGATTTTCCCTCAGCCTCTGACACTGATCGTCCGGCAACTGTTTACAGCAGAAATCTGTGGCTCCTCTTCAACAACAACAGTACACTTCCACAGGTTTACAAACAGCACAGTGACGAGGTGGAGGGCAACAACAACAGCAGAGTAATGAGGGAGTAGAGGGGGCCTTAGGCTTCCGTGGTGACAGGATGGAGAGAGATAGCCATGGGCTGCATGCGTCCAAAACGGCACCATCTCTCTCAAAAGTCGTGCATTTGGAGAAGCAACTGTGGACATAGAGCGATGAAATGGATGGATAAATAACTGGGGGAGAACAGTAAGGTAGGCACACCAAAGGCTTAACTGAAACAAGGTTATATGGAGAGGGCTGGAGAGAGAGGGGAGGAGGGTCAAAATGCACCACGAGGTGTGTTTCTCTACTAAGTGGAACAGGGACAGGTGCCACAGGGGGTCTTGGGTTGGGTGTTTAGGAATCAGGGGTGATGCTAGGGCAGGGGTGAGGAGAGGGAGGTTGGGGTAATCATAGCTGGTAGGTGCTAGGAGGAGCTGGTGTCCAGGAATTTTTGGGTCACTGGTTTTGGGGGTGGCAAAGTCCTTGAAACCTCCCCAAAATGCCCTGTTTTTTCAGAAATCTTGTTTGAAGAAATTCCAGGATTGCCTTCACTAGTCACTCCTGATTCCAGAAACCTCCAACCATGATTTCATGAAAACCAGGACATTTTGGGAACGTTACAGGAATTTTGCAACCCAAAAGGGACTGGGTTGGAGGGGGATGTGGTTGGGGCATTGAGGCAGGCTTTCCTAGAGGTCCTCAGTGCCTACCTGGGGCTGCAGAGAGGGGGCGATGTTGAGGACGGCCTCCCCAGCCCCGTTGAGGTTCGAGGGATGCAGGCCAAGGTAGGCAGCAGCTGCAGCATCGCCTACATGAGACAAGCTGTATGACCCCGACAACCCTGCAGGCAACACACCTTGTGTCAGCCAATCAGGCATCTCAGTGTGGCTCTGTCAGTCAGACACCTCTGTGCGGCCGTGTCAGCCAAATCAGGCACCGCAGTGTCCCAGGGGTCAGAGATCACAGTTCAACCAGGAAGTTAAAGGACACTGGCTTTTGAAAAGAGACAGTTATACCCGTGCTCACAAACCGTTTGCTAGTGTTGAAAACATGACGATCGTGGACCACAGTCAGAGTATTTAGAATGGGTTGAGCAGTGAATTAGTGAATCAGCCTTCTGGGTGCCAAGATGATCCAATACATGTACAGACGGATCTTCAATTTCCACCTTCTTCACATTGTTGTGAATGCAGTATGAGACGAGCGCAGGAGAATATAAAAATGGCCAAACTATAGGCCAACTGCAACTTTGTTTGAAACGGACCAAAATCAAGACAACACAAATATGTCTTATTACATGAAAAAACGCAGGTCAACGTTTTAGTTACACTGTAACAAGCGAGCATCATAAAGTGTAAGTCAGAAATTTTTAGTTGGTAAGTCTTGAGTCCTAATACTCGACAGTCCACCAGCGAGCTGTAATCTTACTGCAGGAGATGCAGACCATAGAAATAGAATCCAGATAATATAATAAATTATATTTCCATGAGGCAGGCATACAGCACAGCTCACAATGACTGAATGGTACATCACCTACCTGCTCCTGTCTGCTTCCTGAGCAAATAGGGGTAGCTGGTACATATGGGCGCGTGTGTGTGCTTGCGTGCGTGTATACTGTACACTAGTGTGTGTATACTGTACACTAGTGTGTGTGTGTATACTGTACACTAATGTGTGTGTGTGTGTGTGTGTGTGTGTGTACTGTACACTAATGTAAAGGTGTGCTGGCCGCTACATAGACAGTTTGCAGTAGTAGTAGGCTAAATAAATAATGTTAGAATGATGACATCGAAAGAGGAAGGTGAAATTGAACAGAAACCAAATTGAACAGAAATAAAAAAAATACATTGGTTAGTGATTGGAATTGGATTTATGATCAGATGGGGGATGACGGTCATTTCCTACTATGAGTTATTGCTTAGGGCAATAGCGCAGCATCTTTGATGCTGCTGAGTCAAGATACATTTATCCCTGAAAATGACCACTTTCTACCACACTAAAGCAACTTTTAACGAGGAGATTATCAATCTGGTTCAAAGTAAGATAGTCTAAATAATCTCTCCTCTATAGAAAACCTGTGAGTGCAATAACATCACAGCAACGCATCAGACACCAAACAAGCAGAAGAACAGTAGAAAAGTCTGATGGAGAGCCAGACAGAGGCATACAGCCAGACAGAGAGCGAGCCAGACAGACAGAAAGAGTCCTCATTCCATGTATGTGGTCTACACTTCTGCCAGTGTGTATAAACTAGTGTGTTTGTGTAATAGCATGAACATCAGCTGATTGGTGTGAGGCGGCAGGGTGATTGAGATATGGATGGAGGGGTGGGGGTTAGGGGTGGTTGGAAGGGGCACACGGTACCTGAGGTGGGCGTCGCCGGAGAGTTAGCCTGGCTAGCCTGCGCCGACACGCTGGCAGCATCCACCGCTGTTTTAACTGCGTAGAGGTTCGCTTCCTCCTGGAACTTACCAATGTTCTTCTTGTACCGTATTCTCTTGTTGCCGAACCAATTAGAAACCTGAGGGGGAGACGGATAGACTGATTAGTCAGTGTTTCCCTTAGATTTCTTTCCAGGGTTGTATTCATCAGTGCACGCCGTAGCAAAAGGTTTCCCAACGGAAAACAAAAACAAGCGGTCTTACTGGAATATGTCAGGTAGTCCATCCCCGTTTCAGTACATTGTCAGTCACCTGACACTTTCAGTTGAAACCAAATAAAGCCAAATTATTTTAGGCAGGGGAACCGGCCCCCCCACCTATACATTAGAATGGGAAAAGCTGGTTTCAGTACTGATAAGTCCACTGGCAGCAGAAGCATGTGGTGCGGTACAGTGGTGTGGTACCTGTGAAACTGTGATGGCACACTTCTTGGCCAGCTCTTCTTTGGCCTCCTCACTGGGGTAGGGATTGGACAGGTGGGAGTAGAAGTACTCGTTCAGCACCTCTGTAGCCTGCTTGTTGAAGTTACGCCTCTTACGCCTGACAGAGACATTGATACGACACACAAAGTCAGACAATATTCATCATCTCGGAACAATTTTAAAACGTGCTGCAGATTACAAATTAAATTACTGCAAAACTCTTGAGAAGCACAGACAGACCTGGCGTCGAGGAATCTGGAGCGTAGAATCATGACGGCCTCGCAGGTGCTCTGCTTGAGCTGCATCTGGATGGAGCTGAACTTGCGGTGGATGATGGCCACCATGCGCTCGATCTCCTTGGGAGAGATGGGCCGCGTGCGACTCTGCTCCCTCAGCAGGTTCATCACGTGGTTGGTGAACTCACTGCATGCCTGGGGTGTAGGGCAGAGGAAGAGAAGGAGAGGAGGAGAAGGAGGGAGATGGGACTTTCAAAACAAATTTGAAACTTAAATTCAGTTATACAAAATAATACAAATTCTCAGGAACACACTAATCTTTGAAGGAGAGCGAAATGTGTGTGCGCTGTTCCTATTTCTCCAGCTTAGATTGAGAAATCTGTGTAAATGTGTCTCTCCCACCTGTTCATATTTCTCCAGCTCAGAGTGGTAGATCTGTCTGATCTGTGCCAGCTTGGCTCTGTAGTCTGAGTGCTCGATGCCGCCGTCGGCACCGGGCGACCCTCCTGCTGCTGCTGCGGCCGCAGCTGCTGCAGCCGAGCCCCCGCCCTTCTCCGGGCCAGACACGCCCTCGGCCAGCAGCATGTTGTCCAGACGCATGATCTGAGGGTCTGGGGGGTCCTCATCCTGAATGCCTCGGATACTCAGCACTTGAGGCAAAAAAAAGAAGAGAAATTCAGTATATCAAATCAATCAGGCATTAAGGATAAGGGAACACCATGTCTCAACTGCAATGTCAGACTCATTCAAATTCAACCCCTTATCCTACCCTAGACACTTAACTTGAAGTAGATCTGAGGAAGTTGGATAGGTATAGGCAATATGGTAAGTAAAACTCTCAGATAGAGAAATTGAATGTACTGAAGAAAAAAAATCCAAATAGGCAAAACTGTATTTTCTCTACTGGAGGGGATGATTATTCAGGGTTCCAGCGGGTACATGGGAAAGGAGGACAGCAGGACACTTTATCAATGCTAAAACCTCAAGGAGAAGTACCGAGCTGTCAAAACAACCCTGCCAATTCTCTCGTCACTTTCTTATTGGTCCCAAATGGCACCCTAAAAGTAGTGCACTATAAAGGGGATAGGGTTCTAAATTAGCAGTACCCTATTCTAACACCAGGTGGCAGTGTAGCACCTCAGTCAGTGGCAGGCTGCCAGTACAGAGCAGAAAGAGGCAGGCAGGGCAGCAGCAATGTGAGACATGGGCGGAGTAATGGGAGTGCATGTGCTGTCACTACAAGCTCGGCTGGCCATAAGTACAGCTTTCAGCCGCTCCGCTATTCCACTGTATTAAACCCAGGACCTCTGTCAGCCCCCAGCCATGCACTCATCTCTCTCTCTCTTACAGATAGACAGACACGGAGGCACACAGTACACACTCAGACGCAAAACAACGGTGCAAACAGACGCGCACACTGCTCTCAACGCACACAGACTCCTATACACAAACACACACTTCTGACTCACAGCCTTTGTTTTAACACCATCATGCCATACTGTACATTGTCCTTTCAAGCAACTATGGTAGATGTACTGTGCTAGTCTGGTTAGGTTGCACATCTTGGCTTGGTTTGGCTCACTCAGTAGAGTGAATGGGGGATTAGGGGCCTGTAGCGCTCCTGTATTAAAGCCAAGACCAGTAGCTCTCTGAGCCTGTTCTGTCCAAATTACTGTTCTGCTGCTAACAGTACAGGAATATATACTGATCAAAAATTTGTAAAGTGTTGGCCTCATGTTTCATGAGGTGAAATAATTTAAGAGAAATACGTTTTTTTGTGCATATAGAACATTTCTGGGATCTTTTGTGTGCACAAATGTCTTCACATCCCTGTTTGTGAGCATTCCTCCTTTGTCAAGATAATCCATCCACCTAACAGGTGTGACATATCAAGAAGTTGATTAAAGAGCATGGTCATTACACAGGTGCACCTTGTACTGGGGACAATAAAAGGCCACTAACAATGTGCAGTTGTGTCACACAACACAGATGTCTCAAGTTGAGGGAGCATGCAATTGGCATGCTGACTGCAGGAATGTCCACCAGAGCTGCTGCCAGAAAATGTAATGTTCGTTTCTCTACTATAAGCCGCCTCCGGTGTTTTAAAAAAATATGGCAGTACGCCCAACCGGCCTCACAACCGCAGACCACGTGAAACAATGCCAGCCCAGGATCTCCACATGAGTCTTCTTCACCTGCAGGATCATCTGAGACCAGCCACCCGGACACCCTCTGCCCTCCCCAGGCCCATCCATGGCTGCACCCCTGCCCATTCATGTGAAATCCATAGATTACGGCCTAATGAATTAATTTCAATTGACTGATTTCCTTATATGAACTGTAAGTCCGTAAAATCGTTAAAATTGTTGCATGTCAAGTTCCTATTTTTGTTCAGTATATAATGTCGAAGGGGTTGGGTACAGCTGGAGACACATTTCCCTCTTGCATGGATTAATAAAGTATTTTTGTTAAAGCCCTGTAAATGCCCTGTTCTGTACAGCTTACAGTTCTGGAACAGAGGGGAAAAACAGGACAATTCTATTTCTACCAGCTTTGTTCTCTCTGGGTTACCACAGCCATGGGAGAGAGTTATGCTGAACAGTAAATGCATCATCTGGGATATTTCCTGCAGTTCAATGTTAATGATATAGGCCTATCAATTGATTCTTGAAAAGTATACACAAAAGTGGCAGGGTTGCTGTTGGACTAGAACACAAACTCTGGATTGTGGCTTTAACATGTAGTTACTGGACACTTGAGATAAGGATGTTTGCACAATAAAGTCAGTATCCCTTCTTTTAGTGTACTACTTTAAAGTGCATCCAAACAATTCTGCCCACTATCTCCCCCATCAGTCTCCACATCCCCTAAACAATGCTCTCTTCTATCCAACTTTCCCTCCTTTTCTATAAACTTTTTTCCTCCCCTGCTGTTGCCCTCATTTTTTCTTGTTCCCTGTTTTCTCCATCTAGATCCGCTTTCTCTGTTCCATTCCTTCTCTCTGTTGCTCCCCCTCTCATGGCTCAGGAATGTAGCAGACCCAGCGGACTGAACGAATGACCCCGATTGGCCCATCCCTCTCCCTCCCTCTCCACTATCAAAGCTGTACTTTAGTACTTATAGGCTAGTTAGAGAAAAAGTGCTTTTACCATGTGTATGCAAACTATGCACCTACTAGCTACGTTTTCTAAAGTTAGGGGGAGGGCTTGTCTGAGTAGATTGTTTTAATAGTGCTAGAGGATTAGCCTGTGTATGTTGTGCATCAGCTCTCCAATAAGTTTGGAGCTTCCAGAGTGTGTGTGTGTTCGTGTAGATGTCAGTGTGAGCTGTCCGGTCCCAGACTAACCATTTCCCGATCCAGCAGAGGCAGCAGACGGTGCAATACACTAGAGGCTCAGAATATTCAGACATTGGCTCGAAAAACTTGAGTACCAAATACTTTAGCTGCGCTTGACTGAGCTTGTGTAGACCAACAACGCCAATGGAATAGTCCCAAAGGTACAAACCCCACCCATCTAGCACTCCAGGCAAAACACAATCAAATAATTTGCTTTTGGTCAGTTAGTGCTTCTGGATGCAGTGGTCATAGAAGGAGTAGCCAACTGACCTACAGCCCAAAAGGTCAACCATGCCTCTCTGGGTCCTTCCCCTCCATCCGGCCCCAACCTCTGCTGAGACACCCCCCCCAGTTTGGCATTATTATAGCCCCCAGCTGTAGCCCCTAATGACCTCAGATTTCGCTAATTACAATTATTAAGCTGTAATTTCTGACAATCACACACACATCTATTAGGGCCGACGCACTCAGTACTGAGCAGTCGTAATGCATTTTCCAATAAAGCAATAAGGAGCTGGTGTTTGCAGCCACAATACAATTCTATAGTAAAAACCACACAATAGCACCCTAGGGTTAGGCAGGTTGTGTGGCATTGAGAGACTGGCAGGGAGAAGAGAAGAGGCACAAGGCGAGAAATAGAGGAGAGCTACAGCCATACTATGAAATATTCAGGCTCTCCAGCTGGGGTTTCCACTGCATACATAATCCTGAAGCTCATTTCTGCCTCACAGTCAATATCGCTATGCTGTGTAGTAGACACACCTGGTTTCTGCACACAGGCTAGAACGCAATTGTGCGTAGTAGGCCTAGTAGGTAGCGCAGGTAGGTAGGTACACACCCACTCTCTAGGCCCCTCAAACTCAACTCTGGACTTCAAAGCCAGTTCCACTGCATTTTTTTAAACATGGTTTTTATTGTTCCCCTTTATTCAGGGAGTGATTTAGACCAGGGACACCAGGTGTGTAATTAATGATCAGGTAGAACAGAAAAGAAGCAGGCTCCGGACCTCGTTGGGTAAGAGTTGAGAAGCCCTGGCTCTCGGCCTACATGTGTGGCGGGGTGAGGTTGAAGGCCACCCTAACAGAGCAGCAGTGTCTTCAGTACATTAGGGGGAGATGCATGTACCCCGAACACATTCAGGCCATCATCCATCCCTCAGCTCATGGCACACACACTTTTTACCCCACGTCTGTCTTCTCTCGCTCTGTCCTGCATCCCCTTTTCACTCTGACGACCCCCCCACACACGTTCTCTTGTATCCCCCTTTCTCCCGGCGCCTCCCTCTCTGTTCTCCATTTTAGTCGAGTTCTCCATGTGAGCTGCAATCCCTCATGCTGTCAGCCCCCACCTCTCCTCCCTCCCCTCCTCCTCTCCCTGTAGACAGACAGGATTAGCATTTTAATTGCATCAGCTCCCTTGGGTATTCTCAGCCTTTCACTGAGGGAGAAAACCAGGGAGAGAGGGAGGGGGAGAGAGGGAGAAGGAAAAAATAAAAAAAGGTAAAGAGAAAGGGTAGCCTAGAAGGAGAACCAAGGAGAATTAGAAAAACAAGGGAGTCACAGGAGGAGACAAAAGCAGAGGGAGGCAGAAAGAAGAAAAAAAAGTGGCTAGAGGGAACACAGACTGATAATGGAAATGCTCCTACTACTATTCCATAACTGGCCATAAATAAATCCAGAAGAAAAGAATGGTTGAACAGAAAGAAGGTTAAATATAACCTTCACACAAGAAAAAACTACATACAAGTCAAGGCTTGACATTCAGGCGAATTCGCCTAGTACCAAGTGAAAGTCACTGCCCCCCCCAAAAATGACTGTCTAATGCCAACTCACAAAGAGAAGACTGTGCAGTAAACTTTTTGTGAAATAAATTCACTATGAGCTAAGTTCCCAGTCTATGACGAGGTCGAAAATATGATGAAAATATCACACACATACATATACACATATATGTATATACACATATACATATACATATACGTATATATACATATATATACGTATATATACATATATATGTATATACGTATATATACACGTATATACATACATATATATGTATATACGTATATATACGTATATACATACATACATACATATATATACACACACACACACACACACACACACACACACATATATATATATATACACACACACACACATATATATATATACACACACACATAAAACAAAATATCAAATATTTTCAACTTAGGTCTATGACATCCATTGAATTCTATAATGAGTACTCTATCATTTGAAATTTGATGAAAGCAACCTAGTGAGCGTTCTGTGGCATCAGGAAAGGAAGGATTGTAAAGTGACTCTGGGCCCCAGGAGGAAATTGAAGACTGTTACTGAACCCACAGGTTGAATTAGGATCCCTATGCTACAGCGGGAGTCATCTGAGTGCTGTCTGGAGTACTAGTCCTACTCCAGTGGTATCCTCTTCAATTTTCCCTCTCCTCCCTCTAACACAAATAATAACATAGCCCTGGTGTAAGAGGTGGTGAACCACGCTCAGATGACAACTAACCTTGCCCGAGACCTGAAGACTTCAAGGCTTTAACTCAACAGGCTAACAGTCTTGAGACCCTGGTTTGTTGTTGGTCACGTGCACCGGCAAACATGCTGTACAAAAGGTGAGGCTAGCGGTTCATAAGTAAGCAGGTAGATGAGGGCATCGTAACATCTTTTAGGTACGCAAGGTGTCAATTTGGACTACATTCTCGGGCTCCCGAGTGGCGCAGCGGTCTCAGGCGCTGCATTGCAGTGCTGGAGGTGTCAGTACAGACACCCTGGTTCGAATCTGTATCACAACCGGCCATGAGTGGGAGTCCCATAGGGCGGCACAGAATTGGCCCAGCGTCTTCGGCCGGAGTAGGCCGTCATTGTATATAAGAATGTGTTCTTAACTGACTTGCCAAGTTAAATAAAGGTTAAATAAAACATTGAAAAAATGATTCATTCCACTAAACGTTTTAGTTTTGAGTGGTACTTTTTGGAGAGGGGCAGTAGTGTGGAAGGATGTGTCAGGTCCTGCTTTAAGCAGCGTCTGTGGTTGTGTTGATCCTCTTTACTGAAACCCTGTGGCTGGCACACACACACACACACGGTCAGTGTGCTTCCTTCCTGAGTGAGGGAGTGGTGAGCAGTCAAATGTCAACAGTGTGATGAGGGGTGTGAATGGAAGATGTCCCACCCTGGGCAAACACACAACGAACACCATTAAGCATTAAATCAACCCTTCATTAACTAGAGATGACAACTATTGAGACCAGAGCAAATCAGGGACAAAGGCTTCAATCAGATCTAGGCCTATATGGCACGACACACACCATGTTCTCAGGTGCTCTATATGAGCCTATAGCATCCAACACATTCTCCATAATAAGCACCCACTAGACAAGTGGATGGTAGAGATAGAGGAGCAGCAGGCATGAGATGAAGAGGTGAGCGGCAGGAGGGTATTTAGGATTTAAAAAAAAAAGTTTTACCTTTATTTAACAAGGCAAGTCAGTGAAGAACAAATTCTTATTTACAATGACGGCCTACACCGGACGATGCTGGTCCAATTGTGCGCCACCCTATGAGACTCCCAATCACCGCCGGTTGTGATACAGCCTGGAATCGAACCAGGGTCTGTTGTGACGCTGCTAACACTGATATGCAGTGCCTTAGACCGCTGCGCCACTCGGGAGCCCTCAGAGTTTAGGCAGAGGGTAGATGTATCCCTTAAAGTGGCCGTAGTCCCTCTATCCCTCCTTAACTTTCCCAGTCTTCACTCCCTCTCCTAGTGTTGTCATGACACCAGAATTTTGACGATACCACACCCCAAAAAAAGCTTATTAGACAAAGTCACAGAATGGCACTTGATAAAGACAGAAACTTGGCTACTGCTCTGTTCAATCTCATTACATTTTAAAAGTTGAAGTCAAATTTTCAGACACAGCCAAGCATGTATTCATGAATACATTATACAAATCATACAATTACTTTGACTAAGTTTTTACCAATCTAACTACATAAATGGTAAACATTTATTTGAATTGTAAGTCTCTATTGATGTACTGGGTAAATCAAGATGTAGGCTAGGAGGCCTATTCACAATACAGGTGCATGCATTGAGTTATTGAGCTTGTTTTACCTGATTTCATGTGACTGTAGATGAAACAAATCGGTTTCCCTTCCATTTGGGACTTATTTTATAGTACTGATCAACAACATATTGCAACTTCTATGCAACTCTTCTTTTATAAAAGTGTGCACTGTCTCTTTAAACCCAGTAATGATGTCATTCATGAAGAGGCCCACACAGTCGGTTGAGGTCATGAGAAAGAGACATGACAGGCGATGGGGGAAAGTAGCGTTGGACATGGAGAGACGATTATGTGAATTAAAGTTTTTGGTGACAATGAGCATATTTTGCGTTATGCTTGTATTTTAGCACAAAAAGTAATAGGGTAGTGAATTGATGTTAGCTTCAGCAGTAAGCTAGAAAGGAAAGTTAGCCTACAAAGCTGGAAGCTACCGGTATCTTCTTGCACTGGAATGTGTTCTAGCCTATATGGACAGTTTTGCGAACAGTAATTAACAGTTAAAACATTTCTACATGCTGTGTCGCATTATTCAAGTGTTAACTTCTGTGCAGCATGAGTGGGGAGCTAACATGATGCACTCCAGACTCCAGCGAATGAGTAAGTGGAGCAGACAAGAGGCAGGAACGGTGCGCTCGAGCTATAAGGAGACATCGGTTGCACTGATAATAGACTTGATCATCTCAATCAGTATACAACGTGAGACACAAGTAGAAGTACCGAAAGTAACAAATTACAGTACCGAACCGTTTTTCATGTTCTAGTATCAAAAAAGTATGACGATTCAGTTTCCCGTACAACACTACATCTCTCCCTTTCCCCCTCTGTCTCGATCCTTCCTTCTCCTTGTCTTCCATTTCTCTCCCTCAAATAAAATGTTACGTCACATGCGCCTAATACATCAGGTGTAGACCTTACCGTGAAATGCTTACTTACAGGCCATATATATATATATATATATATATATATATATATATATATATATATATATATATATATATATATATATATATATATATATATATATATATATAATAACTGCGTTGTTGGTTAAGTAAAATATTTTAATATCATAAAAGTTACAATAAAACAAGGCTATATAAAAGGAGTGTGGGGGTATAGGTTAGTCGAGGTGATATGTACATGTAGGCACCCCATCTTCCCTCTCTCCTGTCTCATCAGCCCAGCTGCCTGCTTTCCCGTGCTCGTTAGAGTCGCCTCTGAAGGAACTCCTAAAGACTTTGAAAAATGAACTCTCATTTGAGAGGTGGTTAATTTGCAGCGTTATGCAAATGAGGTGCCAATTAAGCAATAGATCAGAGGAGCAGCGGCCATTTATAACAAACCAACGAGTACCATGACAGTCAGATGTTACCGGGGAGAGAGCTGGAGAAGCTAAGCCTGCATGGTGGTTGTCTGATTACACTAGCACTCACTCTAATCAAACACACAGATTCAGTGGTTATATTGAAATAGTATTATAGCACAGATCTAGGGAACTGGTAAGTAGGTACTACAATGTACTCTCTCTAATTAGTTAAGCTACTCACAAACATAGCCTGCTTGAAACAAATTACACAGCCTGTAGAGCAGGGTTCCCCAAGTGGTTTTATTTGACCCTCCAAGTTGTCTGAGCAAAAAATAATTTAATGAATTTTCATTGTTGGACAGAAGACTGTAAAACACCAGGAAATCAGTGATTTTAATTTAGGAAATCTGTTCCAAAGTACTCCCATGCATAAGAAAGACGTGATTGTACACAAAATGTAAGCATGGTTTTAAATTGTGTTTGGTCCAATTATATCGGTTTGGGCTTCTTGCGATGAATTTGCGGTCTACAAATTATTTGGAATTATGTTCCGGCCTCCCGACCATCCGCCCGTGGCTGAATCTAGTTGATGATCCCTGCTGCAGACCGAGTTTTGTTTATGTGTATTATTGTATGAGTGTTGTGTTTATACCTTTGTGGGAGACTGCCAGATTAGAGTAGATCCAATGCCTAAATCCAAGGTGTCACTTATCTAAACTCCCTCTCCGGAAAACAACACAGCAGCTCCACAGGTTTACCAGGAGAAGAAGTCCTTAATACTGCCAATAACCCACTACCTAATCCTGGGAAGTCTCTGTGGCAGTCACACACACACACAAAGGAAGGTGCAAGCCACCACATATGCCAGTGTGTGGTCTATTAACCTGTTTGGGATAGGGGGCAGTATTTGCACGGCCGGATAAAAAAAGGTACCTGATTTAATCTGGTTACTACTCCTGCCCAGTAACTAGAATATGCATATAAGTGTTTGATTTGGATAGAAAACACCCTAAAGTTTCTAAAACTGTTTGAATGGTGTCTGTGAGTATAACAGAACTCATTTGGCAGGCCAAAACCTGAGAAGATTCCAAACAGGAAGCGCTCTCTGACTTTCTTGGCCTTCTTGATCATCTCTAACCAAAACAGGGGATCTCTGGCATGACGTGACATTTTCTAACGCTCCCATAGGCTCTCAGAAGGCGCCAGAACGATGAATGGTGGCTTTGCAGGCCATGGCTGAAAAACATTAGCGCATTTTGTAAGTGGTCGATCTGAGAACAATGAGACTGGAGGCGCGTGCACGAGCCGACACCATGTTTACTTTCTCTCTCTTTGAACGAAAACGACTCCCGGTTGGAATATCATCGCTTTTTTTACGAGAAAAATAGCATAAAAATTGATTTTAAACAGCGTTTGACATGCTTCGAAGTACGGTAATGGAATATTTTGAAATATTTTGTCACGAAACGCGTCGGGCGCGTCACCCTTCTTTACCCTTCGGATAGTGTCTTGAACGCACGAACAAAACGCCGCTATTTGGATATAACTATGGATTATTTGGAACCAAACCAACAAGTCCTGGGAGTGCATTCTGACGAAGAACAGCAAAGGTAATCAAACTTTTCTAATAGTAAATCGGAGTTTGGTGAGTACCACACTTGGTGGGTGTCAAAATAGCTAGCCTGTTATGGCTGGGCTATCTACTCAGAATATTGCAAAATGTGCTTTCACCGAAAAGCTAATGTAAAAAGCTGGTTTTTGATATAAATATGAACTTGATTGAACAAAACATGCATGTATTGTATAACATAATGTCCTTGGATTGTCATCTGATGAAGATCATCAAAGGTTAGTGCTGCATTTAGCTGTGGTTTGGGTTTATGTGACATTATATGCTAGCTTGAAAAATGGGTGTCTGATTATTTCTGGCTGGGTACTCGCTGTAAAGCCTTTTTGAAATCGGACAGTGTGGTTAGATTAACGAGAGTCTTGTCTTTAAAATGGTGTAAAATAGTCATATGTTTGAGAAATTGAAGTAATAGCATTTCTAAGGTATTTGAATATCGCGCCACGGGATTACACTGGCTGTTGAGTAGGTGGGACGCAAGCGTCCCACTGGCCCAGAGAGGTTAAAACAAGTTGCTATGAGTTAGAGAGAATTCTATCCAAGTGAGTGAAGACCTTTATTCCTTTTTTTATGTCTAACGGGGGTCTCTGAAAGAAAGTAATGCACTTTAAAAGGCATGGGGTGTCATTTTGGACACAGTCATGGTGTATGTGTGTAAAATATACAAAAACATACTCTCTGGGACTCGGTTGGTGTGGAGGAGTCCTACAAGCGCTTAGTCTGGACCAATATCTGTTTGTGTCATCTTGCCAGCTCTTATGGTCATTGTCTGCAAGACAGCACCAACATATCTGGAACCAGGCTAGAAGGCTCCCTCCCATCAATTGTAATGAATCCTTCAATTAGTGGGGATTAGGGCACTGGGAGCTCTGACAATCCAACCGCCCACCACTGCCACCATTAATGCAATCCAGCGGAGGCCACATTTACATGTCTTTAATTAAGAGGACTGAGTGGCTGCCTTTACAACAAGCTTCCCACTGACCAGGAGAGAGGGAGAGGAGAAACAAGCTGAGGGGTATTGGCTAAGAGCACTGGAACACAGGCATGGCTCCCCATGTAGGCTAGATCTGACTTCATACACTGTCATCCCTTGCATCTATGAATTTGTGAGTAGGTAGGCCTACATTTCTCCAGCGGTATCATTCAGCTTTATAGCAAACCAAGTGACGAGGCTGTCTTGTTTCAAATTGAGGAGAGGGCCTTTAAAGCATGAAACAGAGAATCTCACTGCCAATAGGTACTTTTTTGTTTTTGCTAGAACAATAGCGGTATCTGCTGCATGCTGAACCAGTAGCAACGAACCTACTGATTCTACTTGCAGAAGCGTAATGCTCAGCAGTGACCAACAAGTTAACTTTGGGCCAATCCAAGAGCACAACCCCCCAAAAAGTGGGTATTTTCTCCATACATCCACAGATGTGCCAGTCACACTTCACATGCAATTAGGCTATGGGATGGTAGCTAGCTAAGTGCACAGACGCAATGTACTCAACACTAAATACTTCAAACTAGCTAACCAATGTAGCTAGTATTGACATAATTAAATGACAATGGATTAGCTCGTTTCCGTGTAAGAGCTGCTTGTGTTAGCTGCCGAGTTAGTGCAGTGTCCTTAGCTAGCTAGCTATGTTGTGCTAGCTATCGAATATGCTAACTTTAGCTAGCTAGCTAAACATTTGGCTATGGGCTGGCACTGGCAGTACGGGATTATGGAGAGTGAATGTAATTGTTTCACCTTGCTCAGAGCCGGTCCTGACCTCTCTGGGGCCCGAAGCAAAATTCTGCTATGGGGCACTCCTACCTGACCCGTGAGCCATGTAAACCATTTGCCATTGCCACAGTCACACCTGCCACCCCAGTGCTCCCACTACAATCCTCCCTCCTTTAAAACAGTTTGCTCCATCTGTCGGTCTAAGAATAAGTAGATCTATGCAGAACAGAATTTAATATTTTCTATAAAATCTTAAGATAAGTGAATATTAACAAGAAATTGTAGAAAATATAAAAATATAACACTGAGCTTTGGCTCTGCTGCCTGGTAATTAGTCCAGTCCTCACAATATTATACAATTAGCTTTGGCTATACAATGTAAACATAAGCCTATAGTCTATGGCTGCAGCTATATGTCTCAAAATAATAAAATAAAATCTATACAGTTGTGTGATTAGCTTTGGTACCCTCTACAACCTGGGATTTACAGCATCAGCTGATGTAATAAGGGCTTTATAAATGTATAAATACATTTGATTGATCAGCATGGGCACCAGTCTATCTGGACTGTCTGGAAGAAATTGAGAAAGTATGTCACAGTTAAGCAGTCATTTACACAAACGCATTTCTGTCATACAATCTTATAAATGTTACTAAGTGTGTAAACATTTGAATTCCTATCATTGCTATGCAGACGACACACAATTAAATCTTCTCCTTTCCCCCTTCTGTTAACCAGGCGGCGAATCGCATCTCTGCATGTCTGGCAGACATATCAGTGTGTATGACGGATCACCACCTCAAGCTGAACCTCGGCAAGACGGAGCTGCTCTTCCTCCCGGGGAAGGACTGCCCGTTCCATGATCTCGCCATCACGGTTGACAACTCCCTTGTGTCCTCCTCCCAGAGTGCTAAGAACCTTGGCGTGATCCTGGACAACACCCTGTCGTTCTCCACTAACATCAAGGCGGTGACCCGATCCTGTAGGTTCATGCTCTACAACATTCGCAGAGTACGACCCTGCCTCACACAGGAAGCGACGCAGGTCCTAATCCAGGCACTTGTCATCTCCCGTCTGGATTACTGCAACTCGCTGTTGGCTGGGCTCCCTGCCTGTGCCATTAAACCCCTACAACTCATCCAGAACGCCGCAGCCCGTCTGGTGTTCAACCTTCCCAAGTTCTCTCACGTCACCCCGCTCCTCCGCTCTCTCCACTGGCTTCCAGTTGAAGCTCGCATCCGCTACAAGACCATGGTGCTTGCCTACGGAGCTGTGAGGGGAACGGCACCTCCATACCTTCAGGCTCTGATCAGGTCCTACACCCAAACAAGGGCACTGCGTTCATCCACCTCTGGCCTGCTGGCCCCCCTACCTCTGAGGAAGCACGGTTCCCGCTCAGCCCAGTCCAAACTGTTCGCTGCTCTGGCACCCCAATGGTGGAACAAGCTCCCTCACGACGCCAGGACAGCGGAGTCAATCCCAACCTTCCGGAGACACCTGAAACCCCACCTCTTTAAGGAATACCTGGGATAGGATAAAGTAATCCTTCTAACCCCCCCCCCCTTAAAAGATTGATGCACTATTGTAAAGTGGTTGTTCCACTGGATATCATAAGGTGAATGCACCAATTTGTAAGTCGCTCTGGATAAGAGCATCTGCTAAATGACTTAAATGTAAATGTATTAAAATCTTACCATCAAAATATTCCTCTTCTGCACTTTGAGGCAAAACCAATGAAGTCATCATAGGACATGTTTCCCTACATCATGATTTATATTCATGATGGCCAGACCACTCAAACGTTCCCGTGACATGGAAGACCTCAGGTAGCTTTTGATGAGCTCACTGCCGATGCTACTGTTACTGGTAGGATGACTGCAATTCTTAGGGCTATCCAAAAGGTTAGGATAGAGTTCCTCCAGGTTTTTCCTCACAGGGAAAAGGAAAGCAGCACAAAAGGCAGTCATCTTATCTGAGTCGCGTGTTCCAGATCCATTCATTCCACGGATGTCACAGTCATCTCTGAATGCTAGAGCGTTTTAAAACTTCCATGCAGAGACCCTTTAAAGATTCACTGGACATCTGAGAGGCAGTGCTGAAGTTCAGCAGCGCTCCATATTTGGTTCAATGTTTCAAAGCTCTCATCCATGGATGTCACAGGAGAGTCGACTACAATGTTGAAGTAGTTGACTTCAAGGTTTTTCAGTGCATCAGTCACTGGTTCATCAGGAGCCTCATAGCTGAAATGCCCCTTGCTGTTTCTCAGTCTCTTCTCTTTCAGAACAGCCTCTACATTAATTTCTTCAAATGCTTTTGGTTGTCTGGGCCTCAGAGAATACAGTTTCCCAGTATGTAGTGAGGGAGGCCTTCGCATTTGCGATGAAATTCACTGCGATATCCAACTGCATTTAGGCGGATTGGAGGAGCCTGTTCACCTTGTTTGTCATTGTCAGTAACACACCATACGACAGCAAATCAAGCAGCAGCAGGACCCAACTTCCTCTGCAAGTGCATGTGCCTCCACTTTGGCCACAGGATCGGTGATCGTCTGCCTGGCTTCCAGTAATGCCTCCCGAACCTCAGAAGCCTGATACCTGATTGCATGAACACTTTGGAGCCTATTCTCTCATCTTGTGTCACTCCATGTCTTCACAGTTATGTTCACGTGTTTCTTGAAAAGACTCCATCTTTGTGCACCAGCTGAAAAGGTGAAGAGCTTTTGCAAATGCCCAAAAAACCTGTTTGGGCTTCACATGGAACAAACACAGCTCAGGGATTTTTTATGAGCAGTCTGGCTTGTACTCCTTGGTGCTTGCCCTTCATGTTGGCCCCATTATCATAAGCTTGCCCTCTGCGGTCTTCAAATGGAATCTTCAGCTCGTTCAGCTTATCTAAGATGACAGTGGACAGATTCAAGTCTGCTGTAACCTCAACATTCACAAAGCCGAGGAAGTGCTCCTTGATCTCTGGCTTTCCCTTTAAAGCAATGCGTCTCAGAATAATGGACATTTGCTCCTGGTGACTAATGTCAGGTGTACAGTCCAAGATAAATGGAGAAGTACTTTGAGTCTTACTTGACTCACTATTGCTTCCAGAATCTTGTCACTCACAATCTGTATCAGCTCATTCTGTGTGCTCTTCTTAAGGTAATGAGCATGTGTCTCTCAATCTTTAATTTTGCTGAGATGATGTTCCATAACGGGGTCAAATTGCGCCAGTAATTCAACCTCTATTAGGAAGTTTCATTTTCTGGTTGAAAGAGTTGGTCTGATGAACCCCTGAATGCTAGATTTCTTTCAGCAAGAGACCGGGTGATTCTTATTAAAACGTGTAAGGACATCCCGCCATCGCTTTCTTTCAGCCTCCAAAATTGTAATTTGTATCTGGTCAAGAGTCTGTCCCCGACTTCAGCGCAGATCAAGTTCTCTCCACTTAATCATATTATGTGTGTGTTCAGCACTACCCTCATGGCGTTGATAATTGACCAGTCATTCACGCATTCCTTTATTATTTTGTAGTCTTTTGTAGAAAAGAGCTTACAGCAAAAACAATACACAGCGTTGTTTTTGATTGAGTATGAAAGCCAGCTCCTGGTAATCTTTAAGAAAAATCCAGTCCTGGTTTAAAATGGACCTCTGCGCACTAACTCTGTTAAGACTGGGGGCCAATCTGCTGGGTCATTTGGTGGAGCAGCAACTGTCCTATTAGGGTCTGAGCTGCTTGTATCTGATGCTGGCTAACAAGTACTAACACAGACCCAGTACTGGCAGCTTCAGCAAGTACTAACACCGATCCAGTACAGCTGGATTCAGCAAATACTAACACAGACCCAGGTGAAGTACAGGCAGCCTCCACCAAATGACCCAGCAGAAACACTGGCTGAGGCTGCCTGTACTTCACCTGAGTCTGTTAGTATTTGCTATCTTCAGCAAGTACTAGCATAGACCCAATACAGCTGAAACCAGCTGTACTGGATCGGTGTTAGTACTTGCTGAAGCTGCCAGTACTGGGTCTGTGTTGGTACTGGGTGGATCAACTGAGTCTGTGCTTGTACTGGCTGATTTACATTTACGTCATTTAGCAGACGCTCTTATCCAGAGCGACTTACAAATTGGTGCATTCACCTTATGATATCCAGTGGAACAACCACTTTACAATAGTACCTTTTTTTTTTGATCCAGCATCTGACAAAACTTAAGCATAGCACCTGTAAATTATAGATAATACTATTATTAATTTTAGCAGCTGCATCAGGCCTATTCAACCTGGATCCCCCAGATTTCCTTTTATACATTTTCAAATATAAAATACTATTTAAAATGCTTGGCTGAATGGCTTGGCTGAATACTTGGTTATTATTTACTGAGAGATGTGCATCCATATTGCTCAGTATGCCCTGCTATTCAACAATTCAATATAGAAATCAATAATAATAATAATAATAATAATAATAATTCCATATTGCATTAGTCTACAGTTGTAACTAAACCTTGACTGAGAGACTAGATAATGTTTTTGCGTGGGTTTGTAAAAAAGAAATTGGGGGGGGGGGGGGGGGGGGGGAGATGTGTGGACTTTCTTTTACACATTGCACGTTTTCATTGCTTGCTAGTAAATTGATAAAAGTTGTCTTAAAAAGAAGGTTGGATGTGTCTGACTATTCATTAATTCAACAGCAGTTGACATTGTTCTGGCTCTGAGGCCTATAATGTGTTAAAGGGACAACACACCAATCCTCTGACCTGGTATAATTTGAGAGTCTTCACTTAATTTAGACTAATCAACGCTGATCAGGCCAGATCCTGGCCGATATGCCGCCCTAGGCGACACCCCCCAAAAAAGGTTGACTTTCCACGTGAAAGCTATGATCCCTGATGTCACTTTTTAAATCCACTTCAGAGTAGATGAAGGAGAGGAGACCGGTAAAAGGATTTTAAGCCTAGAGACAATTGAGACACGGATTGTGTGTCATTCAGAGGGTGAATGGGCAACACAAAAAATGTAAAGCTTCAATTACACAGACAGCGTCATTGCATTTTGGTACACCACAATTACATTAATTTCCAATGAAACGCTGCATTTGCTTTGAAGCATTGAGTTGCAGAGGCAGTTGCAGTGCGTTCGGTGCATACGCTGGATTTATCGAACGTATGCGTCAAACTGTATGCGTAGACGGCTTGACAGAAATGGTAGCAAGGTGAAGGTGAATGTTGAACTTTTGTTGCATACATATCCAAATGATGGTGAGTACCATTTTGTGCAATGACTGTCGGTGTGCTCAAAGTGAAAGTGCCTTTGAATAGGGTATGGTAGTAGGTGCCAGGTGCAGCGGTTTGGGTCAAGAACTGAAACGCTGCTGGGTTTTTCATGCTCAACAGTTTCCTGTGTGTATCAAGAATGGTCAACCACCCAAAGGACATCCACCCAAAGGACACCCAGCTTGTATTGGGGGCCGGTGATTGGGTGTCTGTCAGGTCCAGGGGTCTGTGTGATATTAGCCGTCTGCCAATCTGGCGTGGGGGAATGGACACAGTAATTACTACTGCTCTTACTGCCTCATCAATCTCTATATCGCTCCTTCTCTCCCCCACCCCTCTCACTCTTTTTCATTCTCTTCATTCCGTGAAGGAACAAACAGATTGAGTGACAGACAAACAGAATGAAATCTAGTGTGTGTGTGAGCGACTATATACCAGCGTGAACGTAAATGCAAAAAAAAAAAGTGTCCTTAGTAGAGAGTATGAACAGTCAAGGAGCTGTGTATACGAGTGTCTGACTGGGTTATCCCCATTTGTCTATGTAGTTGGTAGCATTGTCACTAGGGATGCACTATATATCAGTATCAGACGATATTAGCTAAAAATTAGGTATCGGCCAATGTCTAGTTTAAAGCAGATGTGCAAAACCGATGTCAAAGCTGACGTGCATACCTATATTACGTCATGTACCTACGTTATGACGCCACGTAAAATTTTGCACTACACGTGCAACACAGCATTCCTAACCTAGCCCACAATGTCTGCTGTGTGGATCGAGCAGTCAACAAGTCGAGCAGTCATTTGAAAGAGTAAGAACATTTCAGCGAGACAACTCAAAAAGCGAAAACTATTAATGCCAAGATAATGGAATTCATTGCCCTTGACAATCAACCGTTCTCTGTCGTGGGTGATGTAGGCTTTCTGACTGGTCGAGCACCGGTACACAATACCAAGCGTGCTATTTTTCAGATGTTGCCCTACCGGAGCTACCCAGCAATAACGTCACTGCTATTAGCTTCCATACATACATACATACATACATACATACATACATACATACATACATACATACATACATACATACATACATACATACATACATACATACATACATACATACATACATACATACATACATACATACATACATACATACACCGTTAGGGTCTTTGCATGTCAAAAAAGATACTGTCAAAGCTGTACAAAAAAAAAAAGAGTCTGCAAACAAACACCGGCCACGAACGATGTGTTTACAATACCGTGTTGGTAATAAATCATATGTTCGACGGCAACTTCTGGGGTACCTAGCTAGCACCAATACAACCAGCCTGAAAACAATGACCAGTAGAAATTGCAGTCATTTTCATTATTCTGAGCAATGATTTAGGTATCCTTGTAAGTATTAGCTAGCTTGCCACTTGTTCGCCTATTGAAATTGAACTTCAGTTCATGAAAATAAATAGCTAGCCAACTACTTAGCCCTGTTGCCCCAAAGCTAACGTTATAAGCAGCCAGCTAGCTTCATCTGGCTAGTGAGACTCGGCCGGACTTGGTTGTGTAGTGAAGCTAGCCATAATAGTGGAATTTACGGTTTGCTTTTAAAATAAGTCATTGAAAGTGATGCAAATTAATACAAATAGTAGAATTATGCCATACTTTTATTTTGAAGGCTAACCGCAAAGTCCACTTGTGGCAAACTTCACATAGATGGGTCCAACCACCATTAATCAAATATAAAACGGTCTTATAAATTAGGGTTATTTTAGTTAACTACAGCTACTGAAACAGATTGTCGTTTCGCCATGTTTTTGGGGAAGAACATTGTTCCATGAGCTAGCTAGTTTTTTTTATGACCAGCACTGTAGGTGCACGAGACAACTTGACCAGCATCATAGCATACGCATCTATGAATCATTGTGACATAAAACATGATTGTGTAATTAATGTGTAATAACTAAGTAAAAAATGTATGAACGAGTTAAATTGTGACGTGCAGTCATATTCAGGTCCTGATTGGTCAACAAGCTTATTTGACACATCAAATAGTGTTACCTACTGGTCATTGTTTTCTTTTTGACACAAAGACCCAAACGGCGTTCCATAGTAAAGACCCAAACGGCGTTCATTAAAAATCCTGGTTCAGAATGAAATGACTGAACAAATGAACAACGGAAAGAAATAAGGTTTGATTATGTTTTACTGGTAATGGGGACATACATAAATGCCAACAAAATAACTTTTTGGTCAGTGTGGTGTGTGTAACCTTTTATTTAACTAGGCAAGTCAGTTAAGAACAAATTCTTATTTACAATGACGGCCAAACCCGGACGACGCTGGGCCAATTGTGCGCCACCCTATGGGACTCCCAATCACGGCAGAATGTGATACAGCCCGGATTCGAACCACGGACTGTAGTGACGCCTCTTGCACTGAGATGCTGTGCCTTAGACCGCTGTGTCCGTGTGTTAACTATTTAACTGTACGAGAATGCTTAAAAGGCCGCTAAAATTTGAAATAATCTATGTTTTTTTTGGCAAGGAAAATATTGGATATCGTATCAGACAAAAATGTAATATCGGTGCATCACTAATTGTCACGATAGCAGAATGTTGACTTCGATACCAGGTTTAGTATCACAATACTCAATACCGAAAGGATACCATGGCAAAAATAAGTGTATTAGCTTATCACAAAATAACCACTGGGCTTTATTTTTGAAAACATTGAACAATACTTTGATAACTGGTAGAATTACCAGAATATCTTCTGTATTACATTTATTTCAAAAATAAAAACACCATATTAAATAACAGAAGAATATATTTAAAATGTTCCTTCTGCAGAACCATGAGACTCAGCGCATACAAAATAATTGTCGTACATCTAAAACCGTTTTAACATTTTAATTTGATACATATATCAGGGTTAATTTGCTCATCTACGGCCATAATATTAGGTAAAATTACATTAGACCTGATTCATTACAGCTAATTATTGTATTAAATTAATAGTTTAGTTCCAAAACAAACACTTTAGCTCGTTTCTTAAGCTTCTATATTGCAATAGTCTACACACACAATAGACACACACACACACACACACAATAGAAATACAATGGATTTTACACAGCATGCTACGATTTCCAGAGTGCATTTCAACTCCCATGGATGCTGGCTGGCTAGTGGCTACTGCTAGCAAGCCCAGACAAACGCAAAGTAGTCTTAATATATTGCTATTATAGCTAAGTTATGAGTGCATTTCACATTACTTTTTGGTTGTAATCATAGTATAATGCTCACATGAATGTCATGCTGAATACACTGTATGATCATGCCACCAACTAGGTTTCCATCCAATTGGCAACAGATTCATGACAATATTCTAGAATCAGCATAAAGAAAATATGCATATTTTCCCACCAGTGGTGTTTCCACCAAACAGACTTGTGGATAAAAATCTGTGCTTGATGACATGCACACAAAATGTATTATTTCGCTCGAGTTTTCATTTACCGAATAAAAATCTAACATTCAATGTGTTTCCATTGCATTTCTAACTCTACCAATAGTTTTGTTACAAAAACTGTTGTGTTAAATAGCCTATTCTGGTCTTGGCACGTGCGCTCTAGCCAACAGCTTGCAGATACAATGCAGGTAGGCTAGTCTACATGAGATTATTATGGATAAGAGCGAGAACGTTTTTATTTGACAAAACGGCAGTCAAACATCAATCATTATGTCACCAGAATAAGAGACTGGATATTTATTGGAAAGGGCATCAAAATCACTGTGCACTTTCACCACTCTGAAGTTCATAACTTATTTCATCTTGTAGCCTAATAAACTGCATGTTTTCCCAAGTCGACGTGGGAGGACAACACACCATATCACGTGATTCCAAGTTTACTTCGATATGGTTATTAGATCAATATTGGTGCATAAAAGGAGTTTCCACCGCCCTCTCTCGCATAATTAATTGTACAGACACAAAAAGAGCCACCATGTCGAACATGATCTGTTGACATTTATAGAAATGTACCCAAACTTCCTGTTTCCATCAGCGCTGTTGTGATTCATGTTTTACGTTATGACCTTACTCGCATAAAAACTGTGGATGGAAACGTGGTCACTGTCACTCAAACCTTATTCAAATGTTGTTGCTAGTAGAATAACGTAACAATGCAAAATGTCATGTGTAAAATAGTTTGTCGTTTTGCTACAAACTCTCCCTTACCCTGTACTGCTTTGTAACTCCTTTCACATAGTTGTTTTGATGGGCTGGCCCTCATCTGCTCTGAAAGCAAAGTATTCCCATTGTTCGCTTCTGGAGCTAGTTTTGTCGAGTTGCGGGCGTGGAGGTACAATGTTTGTTATAAGAAGCCATGCCGTCAGTATTTTCTCTCTCCTCTCGCTTCTCAAAAGTGGCTTGCACTGTGTCAATTGCATGCGCAAGTGCAAGTAGCCTGGCTAGTTTACTACAGCCCCCTTGAGAAGATTCTGAAAAATTACAAGACAGTCTCGATCCTCTCATTCCGGATATGACATGAGACATTTGACAGAAGAACCAAAAAGTACCAAACCATATTTCATGTTCTAGTATAAAAAAGTACAGAAGTGTCAGTATACCGTGCAGCACTAGTAGTTAGCCTGCTTAGGTTCAAGTTGTAAAAGGCTTAATTTACAAACCAAGTTGAGAACAATTCTATGTTCTACATTCAGTTAACCAGCTTCAACCCAGTTGTCCTACTGTGTTGTAAACGGTATGTGTTTCTCTTTTGTCCCAAGTGGCATACTGTACAAGGCCTATATGAATTTACCTTTACCCAAAGCTTGGGTGCGGCCTGCTCTTCAGCCAACAGACGCCTAAAGCTTCAACCTTGTAAAAAATGCATTAAAAAAAGTATTGAGGTTTCTCCAACAACTCATTAAGTTTTACAGGTAGGTTCAAATGAAGCTCTTTGAAAAATAATAATTAAAAGGGCTTAATTAGTCCTGTGATTCACTGGACGGCAGGGCTGATGGCTCTAGTCTGGTCAGTACTAAAGCAGAGCCAGGACCAATGCTATAGGTCTACAGCTCTGTGTGTATGAAATTGTACACATTCTGACCAGGGCAGGTAAAAAGGGTTCCTTTTTTGACACAGACAAGTATTTCTCAACCTTTTCTGTACTTGACCGGGCAAGATAGGTGTTTTGCTCCTTGGAGAACATTTTACAATAAATCTAGGCCTAAATTCTGAAAGCCGTCTAAATCAGTGTCCGAACTATCTCAAGCAGCGATCAGCATCATCCCAGGTAACAGTAGCAGTCCACAGACTGGAGGTTGACAAACACTGATCTAGAACAGTCAAGGATGTCTACGGTTAGAGACATTCAATATTTAACTGTGTTGTCCTTTATGGTTCGGTTGATAGGGCATGGCAATGCCAGGATTGTGGATTAAATTCCAGAGCCACCCATACGTAAAATGTTTGCACACATTATTAAGTCATTTTATATAAAAAAAATCAACTGCTAAACGGCATACATTACATTATATTATCGATTTTCATTGCCTAGTTCTAGACAACTAGGTTCACTTCAGGAAAGAATTACAGCTTATTGCCTTTTCAATAAACAACCAATAAAAAAAACCAGCTTCATCTGGAGGCTGAAAAACAACATGGCTGGTGCTTTTAAGTGGGTTGAAGTCGATTTCAAAACCCTGGCTTGCACCTCGGCATAAATATTTCAATAAATAGGCGTGCTTGAGGCAGTCATGTTCCGCCATTAGTTTTTACTGCTTGGTTAGAGCATTGGACTAGTAACCGAAAGGTTGCAAGATCGAATCCCCCAGCTGACAAGGTACAAATCTGTCATTCTGCCCCTGAACAAGGCAGTTAACCCACTGTTCCTAGGCCGTCATTGAAAATAAGAATGTGTTCTTAACTGACTTGCCTACTAAAATAAAGGTAAAATTAAAAATAAAAGACCTCTGTGCTGGCACATTCAGTAGAGCATGGCGCATGCAACTCCAAGGGACGTGGGTTCGTTTCCAGCTGACCCATATGTAAAAATGTACACATGCATTATGTCGCTTTGGATGAAAGCCTCTGCTAAATGGCATATTATTAACCAGGAAAAACAACAGTGCAGAGAGAGGAATGAAAGAAATGTGTAGTGTCATGTCGAGAGTGAATTTAGCTGCAGAAAAGGCAGGCGAGCACGCAAGCAAACTAGGATTAAAAAGTAATAGCAATGGCCTGACAAAACTTTCCCCATTGCACCAGCAGCTATTTTCACTGCCAATGCCCGAGAGAGAGAGAGAGAACAAGCCGTCAACCCAGAATGAAAGCAAAGGAATTGTCTCTTCAACTTTGATCAATTCCTGTCTCTCCCTTCCCATGGCTTTTAAATTTGTTTGAGTGAATCTTCAAAAGATTTTAAAATAAAATGTTCACGCGTATGAAGGTAATGTTTAACATGAGAGAAAAAGAGAGCATTTTAACATCTTGACCATGTTACATTTTAACATCTTGACCATGTTCTGTTATAACATCCACCCGGCACAGCCAGAAGAGGACTGGCCACCCCTCATAGCCTGGTTCCTCTCTAGGTTTCTTCCTAGGTTTTTGGCCTTTCTAGGGAGTTTTTCCTAGTGAGTTTTTTCCTAGGGAGTTTTTAGCCACCGTGCTTCTTTCACATGCATTGCTTGCTGTTTGGGGTTTTAGGCTGGGTTTCTGTACAGCACTTTGAGATTTCAGCTGATATACGAAGGGCTATATAAATAAATTTGATTTGAGCAGAGGGGGGGGAAGAGAAAAATAAAGAGCGAGAGACTGTGGTGGAGAAGTGAAGGGGGAGAGGGTCCTGGTATTTTGAGCAGGACATTTCCTTAACAATGAAAACAATCTACCCAATAGCAGCACTCAGAGGAATTCACCTCCCCTCCCCCATTATTACCATATCAAAGCCCGGAGTTCAGAGCAAGGCTGCTCTTTCAAGAATGGGAGCGAGGCGAAGCAAGAGAAGGAGGGGTAGAGGACAAGACCGAAGCAGCAGGAGTAGACCAGAGCACTGACTTTGCTTTTATCCCTGCTGTTCAGTGTGTGAAGACTGCAGAAAATCTAGTAGAGATACTAGAGGACTACTGATTGGGGCCTTCCATAGGCTGCAGGAGAGAGAGTGCGAGAAAGAGGCCTACGCCTTCACTATATTGAAACAAAACAAAGAAATGTGCTAAGGAAAAAGAAAGAACAGGTCAGAAATCAGCTCAATGTAATTTAGGCTTTGGTGGTATACCGTATACTGGGGTATTTGGAAATAGGGCTTACACTGCTTAAAAAGCCTTCTTCTAAAAACTTTAGGGATAGCCCACTTTTTTTCAATTTTTGCCTAAATGACATACCCAAATCTAACTGCCTGTAGCTCAGGCCCTAAAGCAAGCATATGCATATTCTTGGTACCATTTGAAAGGAAACACACTGAATGCAGGAAAATATGACACAATAGAGTTGGTAGGGGGAAAAAAAAAGTTTTTTCTACCACCATCTTTGAAAAGCAAGAGAAAGGTCTTCGTTCTAGCCATCACTCTGGTTGTAATTCCGATCGTGTCCACAAGATGGCAGCAGTGCATGTGCAAAGATTTAGGTAAATAACTTGAAGTATGAGTGAACTTCAAGACTTTTATTGTGAAATCCCCAGGTAAATTTGGGCAAATCGTGAAGGAGACACTCGCATTCATATTCCATTTTTCTGCAAGAATATCATCAAATATGTATACTTGGACTTTGATTTAGCTTTCCAAGTATTAGTAGCCATATTATAAGTTCAACATTTGCAAAACAACCAGTTTTCAAAACTCTGAATATCCTTATAATTTTTCTCCAAAATGAAAAGGCATGCTGTCATACAAGGTTAGTAGTTACATTTTACGACATATACACATGGTTTCCTGTAAAGCCCAGCTCATTGGCTATCTAGCTAGCTTTGTTTGACCCCGATTTGTGCTCATTTGACAAAGATAGTCGTTCAAGTGATGGCCGCCCGCGTCATCAGCGTGCAATGAAGGCGTCGCTCTCTGACCAAATGATGTCCTATAGGATATACTACACCCCTAATGAAATAGTGAAGTCTTGTTATCTTCTAGGATCTCTGAGGAATAGATACGAACGTGATTTGACTTGTTGAAACAACGTTTATGGTGAGATTCACAGATTCCTTTCTTTGCAAATTGAACGAGTGGAAATACAATATCAATCGTGCATGCTATATGGACCTTTTTAGGCAACAAAACGGAACTGTGTTCATGTTATGGGACCCTTTGGATGATAAATTGGAGTAGACATTTCACCTTCAAAGGTGAATTTATCAAACCTATAGCGGTGAAAAAAAAGTTGTTAGGAGCTCTCATCAAACATAGCATGGCATTTTTTAGCAGTAATATCTACTGTTAATTGGACAGTTCAGTTATATTAACAAGAATTTAAGCTTTTAGCTGATATAAGACAATTATATGTACCGACATTTGTTTCTCTAAAATCTGCGATCTTGACATAACGAGCTGCATGATTTACAACTGTCTCGTTGACGGAATGCCGATCCTTAAGTTTTAACCAGTTTCCTCTCCTTGATTGAAGGCTGAACAGCCTGATGGTATTTTGTAATACCGTCAAAACTATTTACTTGACGTTTTTTTTGGTAGCTACTCTAAGTAAATAACTGCAGTCAACTTGTGCTATACGTTAGGAGATAAAGATTGTGTTCTTCATTTCATACAATTTTCATTTTGAAACCTACCGGTAGTACCCAGTCACGTGGTGCTTGTCTACAAGCACGGCCCGCCCGCTCATTAAATGGCCACCAATGGCGGCAGATTGACAAGGGAAACATTTGAGTTAAACTGACCAAGAGGCACCTCCAACAACACATAAAACCTCACATAATTCTGCCCCAAAACAATGACAATCTCTCAACCGGCAGGATAAGGGCTTCTTAGGTGAGCAAAATATTTTGCTTGTCCATTCCCAGCACATCTCTCCAGGGTGCTGTTGGAGAGACGTCACTGCGGTGCTCCACCAACATTCCATAAAACCCCAAAAATCTAAGGGCCTACCAAGTAGTGCAGCGGTCTAAGGAACTGCATCGCAGTACTTGAGGCGTCACTACAGATCCGGGTTCAATCCCGGGCTGTGTCACAGCCGGCCGTGACCGGGAGACCCATTAGGCGGTGCACAATTGGCCCAGCGTCATCCGGGTTAGGGGAGGATTTGGCCAGCTGGGAAGTCCTTGTCCCATCGCTCTAGCGACTCCTTGTGGCGGCCGGGCGTGTGCACGTCGACTTCGGTCAACAGCTGTACGGCGTTTCAAGACTAATTACCAATCAAATAAATCACAAAATTGGGGGGAAAAAATGGGGTAAGAAGTACAACAAAAAAAAATTATGATCTAGCATAAATCATATTGCAGATATAGAACATGGTAGAAAGAGTATGTGGCCTTTTCTGTAGCCTACAGGCTGGAGATAAAATTTAATGAGATGGACACCATTTACATCATGCAGGTTTCTCCGATCAAATAGCCTAACCCAAATGGCGCCCCCCCCAAAAAAATGCACTGTCATGTTAACAAACATATCCTAAAAACAGGTCAGGTCAAAGTAAAATGTACAATCACAAGTGTTTTCCAGGAGTTTCCCCCCATTGTCATGATTAGTACTTTCAAGTTTGTATATGTCCCTTTTTGACAAGCTGATCATAGCAAAAAAGAAAAATCTGCATTTCCCGCTGTGTAAAGACATCGCAAATAGGCTCACGATAACTCCTGATAAATTTGTGTAGCTGATATTCAGAGCTTAAAATAGACAAATCAATTTGTCACAGGAATCAGGACTAATAAAGCCAATGCAACTGACTTTAAAAAATGGTGGGCATACCACATGGACGGGCATTCATAAAATTCCACTGCTGGCCGACATTGTACGCTACACCCCAGTAAATACGAGCCCACGACTTTTGAACTTTTTTTGGTCTTGTCCAGACGTTCTTTTTTTTGTGTTTTACAAAATGGTAGGCTTACCACATAAGACAGGCATTCATAAAAATCAACTTCAGGCAACAGTGTAGGCTACACCTCAGTAAGCACAGACCAACACCCTTTGGACTTTTTTTGGTGCAGTCCGAACTGGCGTTGATTTACACATCCACGGACGTTGGTTTTTGGCCCAGTCCAAATCTGAACCAGTCAGAGTGTGTGGTTCAGATTTTGTCCAGCCTGGAACAGCCTTGATTTGGCCCAAACTGATGTCTATAAATTACATTTTCTACTTTCATAGCAGAATACCTGTCACATCTGTGACTGACCCAAAATTAAGGAAAGCTTTGACTATGTACAAGCTCAGTGAGCATGCACTTGCTATCAAGAGAAGACAGGCTATGTGCCCTCTGCCCACAAAATGAGGTGGAAGTCGAGCTGCACTTCCTAACCTCCTGCCAAACGTATGACCATATTAGAGACACATATTTCCCTCAGATTACACACCAAAAATTGGAAAACAAATCCATATCCTGATAAACTCCCATATCTATTAGGTGAAATACCACAGTGTACAACCACAGCAGCAAGATGTGTGACCTGTTGCCACAAGAAAAAGGCAACCAGTGCAGCACAAACACCATTGTAAATACCTATATTAATACCTTTATTGATTCTCTTTCCTACTTCAACTATTTGCACATTGTAACATCTGAAATGTCGATCCTTTAACTTTTGTGAGTATCATGTTTACTGTTAATTTCTGATTGTTAATAACCCTTGCTTTGGCAATGTAAACATATGTTTGAATTGAGAGAGAGTGTGAGGGATACAAAGAGCAGGAGGAAGGGATGCCTTCTATTCACATTCCAGAGATACATCATGGAGCCTGCAGGGGGTCTTGTGGAGATGCAGGGAACTGGGAAATGGCAGATCAGGTAGGCCTATACAGAGCTGGTAGGAAGAGGGCCACTAAATACAGAATAACCAGCAGACTGGAGCAGTGGCTGAGATTCTTGACAATAGCATAGGCCTACATACAACCACAGGTATTGTAACTCTTTAACAAGCTGCTTTGCATGGATGCAAGTACACTGAACAAAAATATAAAACGCAACATGTTAAGTGTTTCATGAGCTGAACTAAAAGATTCCAGACATTTTCCATTTGCACAAAAAGCTTATTTCTCTCCAATTTTATGCACAAATTTCTTTACATCCCTGTTAGTGAGCATTTCTCCTTCGCCAAGATAATTCATCCACCTGACTGGTGTGGCATATCAAGAAGCCCATTAAACAGCATAATTACACAGGTGCAACCTTGTGCTGGGGACAATAAAAGGCCACTAAAATGCGCAGTTGTTATCACTAGAGGTCGGCCGATTTCAAGTTTTCATAACAAATAGGTAATATGCATTTATGGATGCCGATTACATTGCACTCCACGAGAAGACTTCGTGGCAGGCTGACCACCTGTTACGCGAGTGCAGCAAGGAGTCAAGGTAAGTTGCTACCTAGCATTAAACTTATAAAAAAAACTCTCCACATAATCACTAGTTAACTACACATGATTGATGATATCACTAGGTTAACTAGCTTGTCCTGCGTTGCAAATCAATGCAGTGCCTGTTAATTTATCATCAAATAGCCTAACGGGTGATGATTTAACAAGCGCATTCACGAAAAAAAGCACTGTCATTGCACCAATGTACCTAACCATAAACATCAACGCCTTTCTTAAAAATCAATACACAAGTATATTTTTTTTTACTTCTTACTGATCATTGGGACGCTACCGTCCCACCTGGCCAACATCCGGTGAAATTGCAGAGTGCAAAATTTAACTTACAGAAATCGTAATATTAAACATTCATGAAAATGCAAGTGTCATACATCATTTAAAAGCTTAACTTCTTGTTAATCCAGCCGTGTTGTCAGATTTCAAAAAGGCTTTACGGTGAAAGCACACCACGCGATTATCTGAGGACAGCGCCCTGCACACAAAAGCATTACAGCGATAAAATAAATCACTTACCTTTGAAGATCTTCATCTGGTTGCAATCACAAGGGCCCCAGATGCATAACAAATGGTCGTTTTGTTTGATAAAGCCCTTCTTTATATCCCCAAAAGGTTTCAATGGCGCGCTTGACTCAGTAATCCACCGGTTTCCCTCGTTCAAAATGCATACAAATGAATCCCGTAAGTTACCAATAAACTTCTTCTAAACAAGTCAAACCACGTTCCTCAGGTACCCTATTATGTAAATAAACGATCAAAATTTAAGACGGAGAATACCAGAGACCATTATCGGAGATAAATAACGAAGTACGCTCACTCAGAGGAACGTGCTACAAACACTACAGCCAAAATGGGAGCCACTTAGGAAAACTACAAATTCGAGACAAGCATGAAACTCTTTCTAAAGACGGTTAACATCTAGTGGAAGCCCTTAGGAACTGTAATCTGGGAGGACTTCCTTCTATATTCCCATTCGCAGCCATTGTAATCAGAGGTGAGCTGAAAAAAAAAAATCTGGATGGATTGTCTTCGGGTTTTCGCTTGCCATATCAGTTCTGTTATACTCACAGACATTATATTAACAGTTTTGGAAACTTTAGAGTGTTTTCTTTATCTATCTATATATATACGCATATCCTAGCTTCTGGGCCTGACTAACAGGCAGTTTACTTTGGGCACCTCATTCATCCAAACTTCTGAATACTGCCACCTAGCCCAAAGAAGTTAAACCTGCATATTTAGTTAAAAGAAATTCATGTTAGCAGGCAATACTGTTGTCCGGGCCTCTGGCAGTCTCTATGGGGGTGCCACAGGCATCAAGCCTCGGGCCAACTCTTTTCTCTGTATACATCAATGATGTCGCTCTTGCTGCTGGTGATTCTCTGATCCACCACTACGCAGACAACACCATTCTGTATACTTCTGGCCCTTCTTTGGACGCTGTGTTAACCCTCCAGACGAGTTTCAATGCCTGCACCTGCCCGCCCCTCCAGTATCACTACTCTGGACAGTTCTGACTTAGAATATGTGGACAACTACAAATACCAAGGTGTCTGGCTAGACTGTAAACTCTCCTTCCAGACTCACAAACATCTCCAATCCGAAGTTAAATCTAGAATTAGCTTCCTATTTCGCAACAAAGCATCCTTCACTCATGCTGCCAAGCATACCCTCGTAAAACTGACCATCCTACCGATCCTCGACTTCAGCGATGTCATTTACAAAAAAGCCTTCAATACCCTACTCAATAAACTGGATGCAGTCTATCACAGTGCCATCCATTTTGTCACAAAAGCCCCATATACTGCCCACCACTGCGACCTGTACGCTCTCATTGGCTGGCCCTCGCTTCATACTCGTCGCCAAACCCACTGGCTCCAGGTCATCTACAAGACCCTGCTAGGTAAAGTCCCCTCTTAGCTCGCTGGTCACCATAGCAGCACCCACCCGTAGCACGCGCTCCAGCACATATCTCACTGGTCACCCCCAAAGCCAATTCCTCCTTTGGCCGCCTCTCCTTCCAGTTCTCTGCTGCCAATGACTGGAACTACAAAAATCTCTGAAACTGGAAACACTTATCTCCCTCTCTAGCTTTAAGCACCATTTGTCAGAGCAGCTCACAGATTACTGCACCTGTACATAGCCCATCTATAATTTAGCCCAAACTACTACCTCTTCCCTTACTGTATTTATTTCTCTCCTTTGCACCCCAGCATTTCTACTTTGTACATTCATCCACTGCAAATCTACCATTCCAGTGTTTTAATTGCTATATTGTATTTACTTCGCCACCATGGCCTTTTTATTGCCTTTACCTCCCTTATCTCACCTCATTTACTCACTGTATATAGACTTGTTTTTGTACTGTATTATTGATTGTTTGTTTTACTCCATGTGTAACTCTGTGTTGTTGTATGTGTCGAACTGCTTTGCTTTATCTTGGCCAGGTCACAGTTGTAAATGAGAACTTGTTCTCAACTTGCCTACCTGGTTAACCTCTCTGGGCCACCTACTCAACAGCCAGTGCAATCCCGTGGCGCAATATTCAAATACCTTAGAAATGCTATTACTTCAATTTCTCAAACATATGACTATTTTACACCATTTTAAAGACAAGACTCTCGTTAATCTAACCACACTGTCCGATTTCAAAAAGGCTTTACAACGAAAGCAAAACATTAGATTGTCAGCAGAGTACCCAGCCAGAAATAATCAAACACCCATTTTTCAAGCTAGCATATGTCACATAAACCCAAACCACAGCTAAATGCAGCACTAACCTTTGATGATCATCAGATGACAATCCAAGGACATTATGTTATACAATACATGCATGTTTTGTTCAATCAAGTTCATATTTATATCAAAAACCAGCTTTTTACATTAGCATGTGACTAGCATGTGACTAGCATTCCCACCGAACACTTCCGGTGAATTTACTTAATTACTCATGATAAACGTTCACAAAAAAAAAATTATTTTAAGAATTATAGATACAGAACTCCTTTATGCACTCGCTATGTCCGATTTTAAAATAGCTTTTCGGTGAAAGCACATTTTGCAATATTCTGAGTAGATAGCCCGGCCATAACAGGCTAGCTATTTTGACACCCACCAAGTGTGGTACTCACCAAACTCCGATTTACTATTAGAAAAGTTTGATTACCTTTGCTGTTCTTCGTCAGAATGCACTCCCAGGACTTCTACTTAAATAACAAATGTTGGTTTGGTTCCAAATAATCCATAGTTATATCCAAATAGCGGCGTTTTGTTCGTGCGTTCAAGACACTATCCGAAGGGTAAAGAAGGGTGACGCGCCCGACGCGTTTCGTGACAAAATATTTCAAAATATTCCATTACCGTACTTCGAAGCATGTCAAACGCTGTTTAAAATCAATTTTTATGCTATTTTTCTCGTAAAAAAAGCGATGATATTCCAACCGGGAGTCGTTTTCGTTCAAAGAGAGAGAAAGTAAACATGGTGTCGGCTCGTGCACGCGCCTCCAGTCTCATTGTTCTCAGATCGACCACTTACAAAATGCGCTAATGTTTTTCAGCCATGGCCTGCAAAGCCACCATTCATCGTTCTGGCGCCTTCTGAGAGCCTATGGGAGCATTAGAAAATGTCACGTCATGCCAGAGATCCCCTGTTTTGGTTAGAGATGATCAAGAAGGCCATGAAATGGTCAGAGAGAGCGCTTCCTGTTTGGAATCTTCTCAGGTTTTGGCCTGCCAAATGAGTTCTGTTATACTCACAGACACCATTCAAACGGTTTTAGAAACTTTAGGGTGTTTTCTATCCAAATCAAACAATTATATGCATATTCTAGTTACTGGGCAGGAGTAGTAACCAGATTAAATCGGGTACGTTTTTTATCCGGCCGTGCAAATTACTGCCCCCCTATCCCAAACAGGTTAAATAAAGGTGAAATAAAAAAATAAACTAGGGAAATTATTTCACTTCTCTTGCGTTCTATGCAAGCAGAGTATATGCAGCAGTTGGGCCGCCTGGCTCGTTGCAAACTGCAAAGACCATTTCTTCCTAACAAAGACTAATTAATTTGCCTGAATTTTACATAATTATGACATAACAGTGAAGGTTGTGCAATGTAACAGCAATATTTAGACTTATGGATGACACCTGTTCGATAAAATAAAGAACGGTACCGTATTTCACTGAAAGAATAAACATTTTTTCGAAATTATAGTTTACGGATTTGACCATATTAATGACCCAAGGCTCATATTTCTGTGTGTTTATTATATTATAATTAAGTCTGATTCGATATTTGATAGAGCAGTCTGAGCGGTGGTAGGCAGCAGCAGGCTCGGAAGCATTCATTCAAACAGCACTTTCCTGCGTTTGCCAGCAGCTTGTCGCAATGCGGCAATGTTTATGACTTCAAGCCTATCAACTCACGAGATTAGGCTGGCAATACTATAGTGCCTATAAGACCATCCAGTAGTCAAAGTTATATGAAATACAAATGGTATAGAGCAAAACAGTCCTATGATTCATATAATAAACTACAACCTAAAACTTTTTAACTGGGAATATTGAACCACCAGCTTTCATATGTTCTCATGTTCTGAGCAAGGAACTTAAAAGTTAGCTTTTTTACATGGCACATATTGCACTTTTACTTTCTTCTCCATCACTGTGTTTTTGCATTATTTAAACCAAATTGAACATTCTTCATTATTTATTTGAGACTAAATTGATTTTTATTTATGTATTATATTAAGTTAAAATGTGTTAATTCAGTATTGTTGTAATTGTCATTATTACAAATAAATAAAAACTGGCCTATTAAAATCAGTATCGGCGTTAAAAATCATAAAATCGGTCGACTTCTAGTCGTGACGCAACGCCACAGATGAGGGCGCGTGCAATTGGCATGCTGACTGCAGGAATGTCGACCAGAGGTGTTGCCAGAGAATTTAATTGTTCATTTTTCTACCACCTCCAACGTTGTTTTAGAGAATTTGGCAGTACGTCCAACTGGCCTCACAAGCGCAGACCACGTGTAAGCACACCAGCCAAGGACCTCCACATCCGGCTTCTTCACCTGCGGGATCGTCTAAGATGAGCCATCCAGACAGCTGATGAAACTGCGGGTTTGCACAACAAATTGTCAGAAATCGTCTCAGAGAAGCTCAAAGCGTGCGTGTCGTCCACGCCAGGGTCTTGACCTGACTGCAGTTCTGCGTTGTAACCGACTTCAGTGGGCAAATGCTCACCGGCACGCTGGAGAAGTGTGCTCTTCAGGGATGAAGCCCGGTTGCAACTGTACCGGGCAGATGGCAGACAGTGTGTAAGGCGTCATGTTGGCGAGCGGTTTGCTGATGTCAACGTTGTGAACAGAGTGCCCCATGGTGGCGTTGGGGCTATGGTATGGGCAGGCGTAAGCTACGGACAATGAACTACTATATTTTATCGAAGGCAATTTGAATGCACAAAGATACTGTGACGAGATTTTAAGGCCAATTATCATGCCATTCATCCACCACCATCACCTCACGTTTCAGCATGATAATGCACTGCCCCATGTCGCAAGGATCTGTACACAATTCCTGGAAGCTAAAAAATGTCCCAGTTCTTCCATTGCCTGCATACTCACCAGGCATGTCACCCATTGAGCATGTGTGGGATGCTCTGGATCGATGTGTGTGACAGTGCGTTCCAGTTCCCGCCAATATACAGCAACTTCTCACAGCCATTGAAGAGTGGGACAACATTCCACAGGCCACAATCAACAGCCTGATCAACTCTATTAGAAGGAGATGTGTCGCGCTGCATGAGGCAAAATGGTGGTCACACCAGATACTGATTGGTTTTCTGATCCACACCCCTACTTTAAAAAAAGGTATCTGTGACCAACAGATGTTTATCTGTATGTCCAGTCATGGGACATCCATAGATTAGGGCCAAATTAATTAATTTAATATCGACTGTTTTCCTTATATGAACTGTAAATCTTTGAAATTGTTGCATTCATATATTTTGTTTAGTGTATTTCATGTAATAACCATGGCAAAGCTAAAGGTGACATCCAAACCAAACTGATTTAACCTATAACCATTGGCGCTCTATGCCTCCATTTCATCCAGCCACACATTTTTCAGGCCTCTCTCCACCAGAATGCTTATGTGAAAAATCAAAGGCATTAGGGTAAACAAGGCCGCTGGTTGCCTGGGCAACAGGCTATCCTACCCCTTCCAGCCTACCCTTTACTCTGGTCCTATGAGGAGAGAGCAATAATGCACTACTGACAGGCCACCATAACAGGCAGCAGTGCAGCAGCACTTTCAAACTGCATTACAAAAGGAGAGCGATAAAGGGGAGAGGAGAGAGAGCAAGAGAAGGGGAGAATAGAGGAGGATGGGGAAGTAATTAAGGCAGGGAAGAGAGAGAATCCATGAAAAGGAGAGGTAAGAGTGGAGAAAGAAGGAGGGCAGGTAGCTCTAAAGCCCAGCCCCTCTCCTCCCACGCCAGCCAACATAACCATCAATCTGCCATCCATCCATCCATCCATCCCTCCACTCCTGAGCCGGCCTCCTCCTTTGAACCATGCCAGAGAGAGCTAGCTGACTAGAATAGCTAATAAGATAGGAACAAATAACTTTTTAATGAGAGCCATGGCTGGTCTGGAAAAGCTGCACTACATGACCAAAAGTATGTGGACACCTGCTCGTCAAACATCTCATTCCAAAATCATGGGCATTAATATGGAGTTTGTCCCCTCCTTTGCTGCTTTAACAGCGTCCACTCTTCTGGGAAGGCATTCCACTAGATGTTCGAACATTGCTGCGGGGACTTGCTTCCATTCAGCCACAAGAGCAATAGGGAGGTCGGGCACTGATGTTGGGCGATTAGGCCTGGCTCGTAGTCAGCGTTCCAATTCATCTCAAAGGTGTTCGATCGGGTTGAGGTCAGGGCTCTGTGCAAGCCAGTCAAGTTCTTCCACGCCGATCAACAAACCATTTCTGTATGGACCTCGCTTTGTGCATGGAGGCATTGTTATACTAAAACAGGAAAGGGCCTTCCCTGAACTGTTGCCATAAAGTTGGAAGCACAGAATCGTCTAGAATGTAATTGTATGCTGTAGCGTTAAGATTTCCCTTCACTGGAACTAAGGGGCCTAACCCGAAGCATTAAAAAAATACATTTAAAAAAAACAGCCCCAGACCATTATTTCGCCACCAAACTTTATCATTGGCACTATGCATTGGGTAGGTAGCGTTCTCCTGGCATCTGCCAAACCCAGATGTCTGTCGGACTGCCAGATTGTGAAGCGAAATCCATCAATCCAGAGAACGCGTCTCCACTGCTCCAGAGTCCAATGGCGGTGAGCTTTATACCAATCCAGCCGACTCTCGGCATTGCGCATGGTGATCTTAGGCTTGTGTGCGTGCGGCTGCTCGGCCATGAAAACCCATTTGATGAACCTCCCAATGAACCGTTCTTGAACAGACGTTGCTTCCAGAGGCAGTTTGGATCTCGCTAGTGAGTGTTGCAACCAAGGACAAATTATTTTTACGCGCTATATGCTTTAGTGGTCCCGTTCTGTGAGATTTGTGAGGCCTACCCCTCCGCAACTGAGCAGTTGTTGCTCCTAGACATTTCCACTTCACAATAACAGCACTTACAGTTGACTGGGACAGAAATTTGACGAACTGACTTGTTGGAAAGGTGGCATCCTATGACGGTGCCATGTTGAAAGTCACTAAGCTCTTCAGGAAGGCCATTTGACTGCCAGTGTTTACCTATGGAGATTGCATGGCTGTGTGCTCAACTGTATAAACCCGTAAACAACGGGTGTGGCTGAAATAGCCGAATCCACTAATTCAAAGGGATTTCCACATACATACATACACGCGTATGTATGTATGTATGTATGTATGTATGTATGTATGTATGTATGTATGCATGCATGCATGTATGCATGCATGTATGTATGTATGCATGCATGTATGTATGTATATATAAATAAACAGTGAGGGGGAAAAAGTATGATCTCCTGATTTTGTACATTTTCCCATTGACAAAGAAATGATAAGTCTATACATTTTAATGGTAGGTTTATTTGAACAGTGAGAGAGAATAAGAACAAAAAAATCCAGAAAAACACATGTCAAATGTTATAAAATGATTTGCATTTTAATGAGCGAAATAAGTATTTCACCCCTCTGAAAAACATGACTTAGTACTTGGTGGCAAAACCCTTGTTGGCAATCAGAGGTCAGACGTTTCTTGTAGTTGGCCACCAGGTTTGCACACAATCTCAGGAGGAATTTTGTCCCACTCCTCTTTGCAGATCTTCTCCAAGTCAGTAAGGTTTCGAGGCTGACATATTGCAACTCGAACCTTCAGCTCCCTCCACAGATTTTCTATGGGATCAAGGTCTGGAGACTGGCTAGGCCACTCCAGGACCTTAATGTGCTTCTTCTTGAGCCACTCCTTTGTTGCCTTGGCTGTGTGTTTTGGGTCATTGTCATGCTGGAATACCCATCCACGACCCACTTTCAGTGCCCTGGCTGAGGGAAGGAGGTTCTCACCCAAGATTTGACAGTACATGGCCCCGTCCATCATCCCTTTGATGCGGTGAAGTTGTCTTGTCACCTTAGCAGAAAAACACCCCCAAAGCATAATGTTTCCACCTCCATGTTTGACGGTGGGGATGGTGTTCTTGGGGTCATAGGCAGCATTCCTCCTCCTCCAAACACGGCGAGTTGATGCCAAAGAGCTCCATTTTGGTCTCATCTGACCACAACACTTTCACCCAGTTGTCCTCTGAATCATTCAGATGTTCATTGGCAAACTTCAGACGGGCATGTATATGTGCAGCGCCAGCAGGTGGACCTTGCGGGCGCTGCAGGATTTCAGTCCTTCACGGCGTAGTGTGTTACCAATTGTTTTCTTGGTGACTATGGTCCCAGCTGACTTGAGATCATTGACAAGATCCTCCCGTGTAGTTCTGGGCTGATTCCTCACCGTTCTCATGATCATTGCAACTCCACGAGGTGAGATCTTGCATGGAGCCCCAGGCCGAGGGAGATTGACAGTTCTTTTGTGTTTCTTCCATTTGCGAATAATCGCACCAACTGTTGTCACCTTCTCGCCAAGCTGCTTAGCGATGGTCTTGTAGCCCAATCCAGCCATGCGTAGGTCTACAATCTTGTACTTGACATCCTTGGAGAGCTCTTTGGTCTTGGCCATGGTGGAGAGTTTGGAATCTGATTGATTGATTGCTTCTGTGGATAGGTGTCTTTTATATACAGGTAACAAGCTGAGATTAGGAGCACTCCCGTTAAGAGTGTGCTCCTAATCTCAGCTCGTTACCTGTATAAAAGACAACTGGGAGCCAGAAATCTTTCTGATTGACAGGGGGTCAAATACTTATTTCCCTCATTAAAATGCAAATCAATTTATAACATTTTTTACATGCGTTTTTCTGATTTTTTTTGTTGTTATTCTGTCTCTCACTGTTCAAATAAACCTACCATTAAAAGTGTAGACTGAATTTCTTTGTCAGTGGGCAAACATACAAAATCAGCAGGGGATCAAATACTTTTTTCCCCTCACTGTAGCGTACTGTCAGATTCTTTCCCTGTCCTTTGAAATTGCTCAGACACAGAAAATGTAGTTCAAATTGATGATATTAGCTCGATTGCTTCCAGCAGGTTTAGATCAGCTCAGCATAACAAAAACATCCACCTACTTTCCTTTCAAACCTTAGTTACCAAATCAACCAATGACATCAATATCCAGTCAATAGTGTTATCTGAGGAATCAATAGGTAATGAACCATGTGCCAAGGTTGCCATTAACGAACCAATAGAAGCACCCATAAGGCCTATATGTCTGAAACAACCTGAAAATATTGGTGCAGGGTACTGGTCCGCAACCCAAATGGCACCTTCTTCCCTATATAGAGCACTTTTGACCAGGGCCTATAGGTCCCAGTGAACGAGTGCTCGTTCAAGTTCTGCACTTCCCTTCATCGATTTAAAAAGAAAAGCACTGGTATAAGAGATATTGTAACTCCCCAGCTCATGCTTACACCAACCCAATGCTTTGAAATGTGTGGGGAGGAATAAGGTAACCGACAATAAAATTGTATTTTTTCACAGAAATGTGGGTTTGCGTTATAAAACAATTCCTTTTGAGTGCACATTTCAGTAGAAAGGTAGCAAACTGAGATTCAGGCAGACTGGGATGAGAGTTGAGAACAAAAAGTGGAGACTCACCGGTCTTCTCTTTGATCTCACACAGAACGCTGAAGAGGGCAGGCTTCATTCTGTGACAGTTCAGGGCGTGTTTCCTGCCGGCGAGAAAGGAGAGAGGGGGGGAGAAGAAAGAGAGCGAGGAAGAGAGGGAGTTGGAGGTAAGATTAGAATATATGCCTGCTTGTCCTAGTCATTTTACAGCATGTGCCATGCCATGGAAAAGCGAGCTAAATTAGAGTCGATGAGGTTCGTCCATCCAGCATTGATCTAGTAGTGCAAGGTTCTGTATTAATGGATTTATAAAAGCTAATTTAAAAAAAGAAAAAAGTAGTTATTACACACTCAGTTTCACATTGAGCTTAATATCTTGGTCCCCCATAGCACTTATCAAGTTACCTCCAAAGCCATGTTACTTTTGTACACGCAGCAATTTTTTGGTGAAAGCATACTCTGCTGAACACCCACTCAACGACACTTGACTTTTAATTATATTATAAACTCTCAATTAAAACATTTAATTATGCAAACAAACTAATGGGCCAGGCGCCATCACTGGTAGTCCAGGGTCTTATTACTAACAGCCACGCAGGGCTTGCGCCCTGGGGCCCCAACCTCCATGGGTACCCAACCAAATTATTAATATTTCCGGCGGCAGGCCCCCAAACAAAACTTAGTTAGGTACCCAATACTGCTCAGATAGCATACGAACACAGCATAAGCCATGGCAAAATGTGTAGAATAGCAGGAAATTTGCTTTAAAACTGCTAAATTCTCTCTCAACCTCATGGCAAAATGTGTAGGATTACCACTGGTAGTCATTGTAAAGATTGTGAGCTCCATGGGGCTCTCGGGAATTTTAATGGCAGCTCTTGAAAATGCAATTTTAGTAGGGGGTCCTTGCCCACGGGCTCATAATATTTAGGAGGCCTTGACATTAAAAAGTTTGAAAATCCCTGACACAACACACACAGAAACATGACTCACATATTCCTCATTGCTCTGATCTGTGCAGCTTCAGTGAAGAGCTTAATATTGAGTCCTTCCAGAGTCTCATGATAACTCCCTAGAGCTGTGATCCTCAACTGAAGGGAACCTTTATGATTTTTTTTGCATCTATGCCTATTTATAAACCACAAAACATCTCATATTCAAACTCATGAAATACATTGGGGAATCATGTGCTGAAATACGCAACAGTTAAAACGTACAGTCATGGATTTGATGGATAAAATAAATTGACCAAACAATACTACTAAAAATAATACTACCCAAAAGACGAGCTTGACAAAGGTAAAAAGGTGTTCAACTGATAAGCTGTTTTGAAACATTGCCGACACAGGCATCAGAGAGACAACAACCATGATACAACATATGAATGGGTAGGCAACACCTAACCTCAACACCAACTCCAGTTGTGTCCATGTAGGAGGCCTAACCTTGGCTATATCATATTGGGAAATGCGTGAGTATTTATATGCTGAGAAGAAGTGTATATTGATGTGTCTGTCGATAACAAGGGCATCGCGCGTTACATTACTTGTTTGAGCATAATTGTGTCCACCTGTGTGTCAGTCTTAATTATATATTTAACCTTTAATTACACAGGTTTGTCTCCCTGAGCAACATTTTTTATTTTGCAAGTGAGAGGAGTTCAGGTACAAACTTTATTTTTTATCACTGCTGGATTTGAGTGGGAGAGGGGCCATGGAGGGAGATGGGGGTGGTCAGGGGGGTATGAGCAGGAGCAGGTGTGGTGCTCTCATGGGGCATGCGGTCAGTCCTGTACACTACTGACCTGTGCTGGAAGTTGAGTGGCAGGCCACCCCCTGCCGTGCCCCCCCCAGCTCCCCCTCCCTCTGCGGGGTCATCTGATCCGCCCCAGTGCGCCGGCGACTCCTCTGGCCAGCATCTGGATATGGGGTAACAGGGGGAGAGGGTGAGGGGCGGGCAGGACAGGTTGAGTGGTAGTGCACTAGTAAGGCACTGTTGTCGTCGTCTCCTCATTTGTTATCGCCGATGCCACCCCAGATAGTAAAACAGCCATCCTACCACACTGGGTCAGACCCGGTACATAGTGCACTAGCATGGCACTGTGCTGTCCAGCCATCTCATCTGTTCTCTCCTACCACCTAGCCCAGACAGTCACCCCCCCAGGTCAGTATAAGGGCTATGCATGCATGCATGCATGCATGCATGCAAGGGGCCCCACAGGTGACATGCATGGCCTAGGCAGGCTACATTTGATGGCGTGTGTCTGTGTGTGCAGAGATATGCCAATAAAAGTGGAAGTCACCTCTTTGGTCCTCTCATTTAAAGTTTGAGTGATAGGAGAGCATTTAGTCCAAAATCAAAGGCTAAAATGTAAGTCATTGAATAGGCCTTTATCAGACCATCTAAATCATGGACTAGGGCTAACCCATGATGGGCTATATCATGTCCAAGCCGAAAATCAACAGTCCATTGACTTTATCCATCTTGCTGCTGTATGGAAATATGCAATTGACTTTCATCCCTGGCAAGTTTCCAAATGTATACTGTGGATGTATTTTGTTAAACTTTCAAATAAAAAATAAATCAATCTAGCCTATAGACTACTACTAGTGAGTAATTTCACTGATCTAGAGCATCTCAGGTCTTCAGACCTGCATATACAACTAATTAGGGTTGTCACGATACTCAGAGGTATCGTGGCAACAAAAAAAAACATGAAGCAGACTACATTTTCAAAAGAAAACAGTCCTAATGCTGAAAACAAACAGCCTTACGTTGTCACCCAGAATAACGTTTATTTCCCAAGCTATAGCACACAATATTTTACATGCAGTAGATTTTTTTTTAAAGGACCCAAGAGTTCAGTCTGCTTTGTGTTTCCTTTTTTGCCAAGGAAAATCTGGTATCGTTGCATCGCGATACAGGTATCGTGACAACCCTACACCTCAGAATAGGCTTTAGCTGCTGCCTAAGAGTTTCTGATTCCATCCTCAGATGAGAAGGCCGGACACATGTAAACAACAGGGAGAAGAAGTGCCATAGACGCATGCTCAGTCTATCCCAGGGCAAACATTAAGCGCCTTCTTGACAGACTCATTGAATCCCTTCTCAGAAAAATGTTGCCTATGTTTAATTGTTCCAAAAATGCTATGCAAGTCAGAGCAGTGGTGGTGCGGTGCAACTCTAATTAGTATCAGAGAAGCCCTGATATGGATTGGCATGCTGTAGTCTGGTAGGGGGTGGGAATCATAAGTATCCTCTTGATGGACTAATCCAATCCCAGAATCCCCCCAAAAATGCTAGGCAAGTAAAAAAAGAAAATAATTTACTAACTGCTCAACTCTGAACATCTCTCAGACACAGAGTATAAATCTATAGCACAGCCATCTAAAAACTCAACCACATCATGCACACACACCATAGACATTGAGAGAAAAAGACTTCAACATTGTAAACACACAAACGTTATTTTGGACCTAATTTATTTATTGAACACATATTCCAGTAAGTGACGTTTTCAAAAGTTATACCCTTAACAGTAAAGGCAACATCCTTGAGTTCATCAGAATCATCATAAGCTGTGAGTGTAGCGTCCAACACCCCCCCACCCCAGCTCATTAATAGAAACTAGATTTTCGGACAGCTGCACCCCCATACACGTTTTAGGAGAATTGATTGCACCCCGTGCAAAATGAAAAGGATGCACACCACCAGGACGGGAGGGAGTGAATTAATTAAGAGAACCAGGTGGTCAAATGTGGGGTGGAAAATCACATCACACACACTGGTCTCGTATTGGGACAGCCGCATCTTTTGTTCACAATTCTGATCCCCCCCCCCCCACCACCCCCCACTTCAGCTAACCTACAGCTTCTCAAAGCCACATGGCATATGAGTATGGGCAATTTGCTTATTGTCATGCACACACACACACCAAGAGTCATGATATGCAAACATATATTTTGCATGCATTAACAAGTGAAGTGAAAGACCTAAATTATTAATAATTGTTCTGTCAAAACAAGTGACTGATTAACATGTCCTATAACTACACCATGCTATTATACATTTCCATAGCCATGTTGACGTGTCATATCAGATCTGGCGATGCAAATAACTTTTACAAGCCCACACAAGTGAAGTCCCTCCAACATTTTAACTAACAACTATTTGAATTTCAAAAGATCATCACCGACAGCGATGGCTCAATTAAAAGCGGCCTGATTATCTATGCTAATGACAATGTAGGAGATTAATCAAGTGTATTTACGTGTCCAAACTTGCACCCTATATAGTGCACCATGTAAAAAATAGTGCACTATATAGGGAATACTGTGACATTTGGAAGGCATAATTAATGGTCCTTGCTATCTGGGTTCTTTGGGACGTCCTTACCCCATGGAAGTTGAAATTTACAATGGCTAAGGTAAGAGTTCAGAGTCGGTAAAGGTTATGGGATTGCAGATAGCACTAACACCATTTATCTAGCAGGGCTAACAATTTGGCAGGCCTGTGATGGGAACAAATGGTTTGATTGAGCTTGCATGTGTTCAGTGACGTAGACAAAAGTAATTACAAAAAAATAATACATAAAAAAAAAAAAACACTAAATGAATGCTGATGTAATTGAAAAGGGAAAAGTGACATTTCACAATGTTCATCCACTTTTTATTAAAAAGATGGTGGTCTGACACACACACACCTTCATTATGATGTAGGTTGAACAATAGTAGACTGTACAATGTGCCAAGATTAAATACTAACCCTAAGCAGAGTTAACCTGTTATGGATAGGGGGCAGTATCTTCACGGCCGGATAAAAAACGTACCCGATTTAATCTGATTATTACTACTGCCCAGAAACTAGAATATGCATATAATTATTAGCTTTGGATAGAAAACACTCCAAAGTTTCTAAAACTGTTTGAATGGTGTCTGTGAGTATAACAGAAGTCATATGGCAGGCAAAAACCTGAGAAGATTCCTTACAGGAAGTGCCCTCTCTGACCATTTCTCGGGCTTCTACACTCTCTTTATTGAAAACTGAGGATCTCTGCTGTAACGTGACACTTCCTACGGCTCCCATAGGCTCTCAGAAGGTGGCAGAAAGGTGAATGATGACTTGAGCCCATTGCTGAAAAACAGTAGCGCATTTGGATAGTGGTTGATCTGAGAACAATGAGACTGGAGGCACGTGCACGAGCCAACACCAGTAATAACCAGATTAAAATCGGGTACGTTTTTTTTATCCGGCCGTGCAAATACTGCCCCCTATCCCCAACAGGTTAACCTCTCTGGGCTAGGTGGGACACTATTTTACAGCATTTTAAAGACAAGACTCTCGTTACTCTAACCACACTGTCCGATTTCAGAAAGGCTTTACAACGAAAGCAAAACATTAGATTATGTCAGCAGAGTACCCAGCCAGAAATAATCAAGACACCCATTTTTCAAGCTAGCATATAATGTCACATAAACCCAAACCACAGCTAAATGCAGCACTAACCTTTGATGATCTTCATCAGATGACAATCTTAGGACATTATGTTATACAATACATGCATGTCTGTTCAATCAAGTTCATATTTATATCAAAAACCAGCTTTTTACATTAGCAGGTGACTAGCATGTGACTAGCATTCCCACCGAACACTTCCGGTGAATTTACTAAATTACTCACGATAAACGTTCACAAAAAACATAATTATTTTAAGAATTATAGATACAGAACTCCTCTATGCACTCGATATGTCCGATTTTAAAATAGCTTTTCGGTGAAAGCACATTTTGCAATATTCTAAGTACATAGCCCAGCCATCACGGGCTAGCTATTTAGACACCCAGCAAGTTTAGCATTCACCAAAGTCAGATTTACTATAAGAAAAATGTTATTACCTTTGCTGTCTTCGTCAGAATGCACTCCCAGGACTTCTACTTCAATAACAGATGTTGGTTTGGTCCCAAATAATCCATAGTTATGTTCAAACAGCGGCGTTTTGTTCGTGCGTTCAAGACACTATCCGAAGGGTAAATAAGGGTTACGAGCATAGCGCATTTCGTGACAAAAAAATTCTAAATATTCCATTACCGTACTTCGAAGCATGTCAACCGCTGTTTAAAATCAATTTTTATGCCACTTTTCTCGTAAAAAAGCGATAATATTCCGACCGACAAAGCCTGTTTACATTCAACGAGAGAAAAAGTAAAAGCATGCTATCCCCTCATGCACGAGCCTCGTCTAAAGGCCCTCTGATAGAGCACTTGCCAAACGCGCTAGTGTGTTTCAGCCTGGGCATTGAATTACGTCATTCAGCTTTTTCCCGGGTTCTGAGAGCCTATGGGAGCCGTAGGAAGTGTCACGTTACAGCAAAGATCCTCAGTCTTCAATAAACAAAGCCAGGATGAACAGCAACTTGTCAGACAGGCCACTTCCTGGTTAGAATCTTCTCAGGTTTTTGCCTGCCATATGAGTTCTGTTATAGTCACAGACACCATTCAAACAGTTTTAGAAACTTTAGGGTGTTTTCTATCCAAAGCCAATAATTATATGCATATTCTAGTTACTGGGCAGGAGTAGTAACCAGATTAAATCGGGTACATTTTTTATCCGGCCGTGTAAATACTGCCCCCTATCCCCAACAGGTTTTAAACAGCTTGGAAAATTTCAGAAAATTATGTCATGGCTTTAAAAGCTTCTGATAGGCTAATTGACATCATTTGAGTCAATTAGAGGCGTACCTGTGGATGTATTTTCAAGGCCTACCTTCAAACTCAGTGCCTCTTTTCTTGACATCATGGGAAAATCAAAATAAATCAGCCAAGACCTCAGAAAGATTTTTTGTAGACCTCCACAAGTCTGGAGGTACCACGTTCATCTGTACAAACAATAGTACGCAAGTATAAACACCGTGGGACCACACAGCCGTCAAACCGCTCAGAAAGGAGACGTATTCTGTCTCCTAGAGATGAACGTACTTTGGTGCAAGAAGTGCAAATCAATCGCAGAACAACAGCAAAGGACCTTGTGAAGATGCTGGAACAAAAGTATCTATAGCCACAGTAAAACGAGTCCTATATCGACATAACCTGAAAGGCCGCTCAGCAAGGAAGAAGCCACTGCTCCAAAACCACCATAAAAAAGCCAGACTATGGTTTGCAACTGCACATGGGGACAAAGATCGTACTTTTTGGAGAAATGTCCTCTGGTCTGATGAAACAAAAATGGAACTGTTTGGCCATAATGACCATCGTTATGTTTGGAGGAAAAAGAGGGAGGCTTGCAAGCCAAAGAACACCATCCCAATTGTGAAGCACGGGGGTGGCAGAATCAAGTTGTGGGGGTGTTTTGCTGCAGGAGGGACTTGATTATATTGAAGCAACATCTCAAGGCATCAGTCAGGAAGTTAAAGCTTGGTCGCAAATGGGTCTTCCAAATGGACAATGACCCCAAGCATACTTCCAAAGTTGTGGCAAAATGGCTTAAGGACAAAGTCAAGGTATTGGAGTAGCCATCACTTCAATCCTATAGAAAACGTGTGGGCAGAACTGAAAAAGTGTGTGCGAGCAAGGAGGCCTAAAACCTGACTCAGTTACACCATCTCTGTCAGGAAAAATGGGCCAAAATTCCCCCAACTTGTGGAAGGCTACCCGAAACGTTTGACGCAAGTTAAACAATTTAAAGGCAATGCTACCAAATACTAATTGAGTGAATGTAAACTTCTGACCCACTGGGAATGTGAAGAAATAAAAGCTGAAATAAATCATTCTACTATTTTTCTGACATTTCACATTCTTAAATTAAAGTGGTGATCCTAATTGACCTAAGACAGGACATTTTTTACAAGGATTAAATGTCAGGAATTGTGAAAAACTGGGTTTTAACGTATTTGGCTAAGGCATATGTAAACTTCCGACTTCAACTGTAACTGTACATCAAAACATGAAATCAGGCAAAGATGCCACGATGTGTGAAAACCACAATGCAATGAGAGATGTTCTAATCTTGAGCTGTAAAATAGGAGCCTAATATTAACCCTTTATAGTCCAAAGACCTTGGCTCTGCCAGCCAAAACAGCCAAATACTCCATGTAAACGTGAATATTGCGGTACGGTTCTAGAAACATAAAGCCGGCTTTCATATCACATTTTCACAAATACTAAATTTACACTTACTGTACACTGCTTTAACCGGTTGTAACAGTTGCAGCCGAAAGTATTTTTCAGTGACAACACGTTTGTGTGGCATCAGTCTTCTGTTTACACACAGGTGTTTGGAGACGCTGATAGCCAATTAGCACAGGTAGTCGACTGTCTTCCGTAAAACATGCGCTTTAACTTGGAAATATGGCCCCGTGGAAACCCTAAAGCACAGTTAAAAAATAAAATAAAAAAAGTGTGCGGTAATTTAACCTTTTGTTTTTTGAAAATGATTTATTGCTGCTATGAAAGATACAATCATTATGTTTCCAAAACTGTACCACAAGCGATGCATGTTACCGTTTTGCATATGCGTGGGGCTCTTAACTCCCCTGGCCAGAAGATACTGTCATCACTAGGCGTTAAAGGTGGTTAGCATCTATGAATGGGCTGGAGAGCTGCACTGAAAACATGTTCTTCTTCCTTGCCTTCAAAATTGGCAAAAAATCCATAATTTTCCTAATTTGATGCTCCCTGACTGTTTAGCTTTCATTTTGGTGATTTTTTTGTGAGCCAGACACAGTCAAGAAACTGTATGAATGTAACTCCATTATCATGTATACACAGTTAAGATTTTGTTTTAGTAATTTAAAGTATTTTGACTGTTTTCCTCCACACAAAAATAAAAAAGATTTTACACAAAACACCTGCATGATTGGACCCCTCCCTCGCGGGCCGGATATGGCACCTGGGCCGTATGTTTGGCACCAATGGGCTAGGCTATAGAAATATTCTGTGTGTATGTGTGAGGAGCCTGCTTCTTTTATTCGTGTAGCCCACCATTCAATTATTAGTCAGATAATGGAATCTTCTGTTGTTGACAAACCACAAGTGACTGAATAAAGCAGCATCCATCACAACAAAAATAGCCATAATTGTACTGTACAAGGCAACAAGCGAGCAACAGAACACAAGACGAAAGCATTAACAAAAACATATCGTCTCATCTTGGCTCCATATTTCCATTGCAGCACGTTTTTTACCTGGCCTGCGCCTCGTCCAGGCTTTCGTCTGTGATGGCCATGATCTGTTGTAGAATATCCCCAATGTCTTGTTGAGGTTGACCGAGCTGTTTCCTAACCGAATCTGGGTCGCCAACGTCGCCTTGTGATAACCCGCCGAGTCCCGCCAGCATCCGCGTCTGATCATCCATAGCTACTTAAAAAAAAACCTAGGTCCTTTCCTCACAATCGAATTCACACAATTAGCCAGATAGCTAGCTAACAATGAAACCCCCAGCGTAAATCATACGCCACTGGCTGATAGTAATTAATTACAGCCAGCTAACGTTAGTTAACCTAAAAAAAATAATCCCAAAGCAGTTCCACAGTCATAAACGATTTGTGCTGCTCGCCGATGTCAATAACCACGGTAAACTACTATAGCGAATAAATGCTGCTTGCTAAGCAACTGGCAAGCTAGCTGTGTAGACCTAAGAAACATACAGGAAAAAAAGCAACGGACACATGCACTAAGTAGGGAGCTGGCAGACAGCGCCTCACGCTAAAACAAGAAAATCGTTCTGTCCCGCGACTAAAATATGCATTCAAAATAATGCAAAAAAATAAAGACAAAACAAAATGTGGCAACACCTTGCTAGCTAGATGCACACATCGATAATCACACTTGCGGTGGTTCAAAGGGGTTATCAAAACAGAGTATTGTTTTCGCAGACTGGAAAAAACTGCGCGAGGACCAGTGTGCGTCGTTCACATTACACCAGCTCGCACTAGCTGGTGTAGCCAATTACCAAATTAGCTGGCTAAGTAGCCAGTTAGCTAGATACTTCAAGTGCAGAAAACAAACTCGTATGGCATCGGTAAAGAAAATAACTGAGTTACTATAATTTGATAACACTACCTATGCAAATAACAGGCAACATGTGGGTTAATTTAGATAACTATGCTGGCGCAAGTAAATAACGCTCGCTAAGTTAATCAACAAAAAAAAGAAAGTGGCTAACGATGTTATCGAGGACCACAATGCTAAAGCTCAAAACACAGCTAGCTAGTCGATGTGTGATAAAATAGAATCACATCATCGGTATCGCAACTGATTGATCAATTCCAAACAAAATGTAGCAAGTAGGCAATGCTAGTTTAAAAGGCAACGACGCTGGCATGCTAAATAGTTAGCTAACAAGATGATCACCCGTGTATTTTCACGGGTCCTCAGCTGGGACAGTCACTCTCCTCCCACATAAAAATCACGTTTGAGGAAAAAAATGTTTGCTGAAAGTTATAATGGCATTTCCCACCGGCCACCCACGGCAAGTTGAATTCCATTACACTCTCGGCTGCAGTAGTGTGTGTTTTCTCTGATCATTTTATTTTTGCAAGACAAAGGTTAGCATTTCCTCCCTTCTGCTCACGAAGCCACAACAAACTGACCATACAATATCGCGCATTCGATTCATAATGCTACTGCGTCACCGCCCCTAGGCTGTCAGATCGTATTGATGAGATATTTACCTTCCATTTTATTGAAATATTTTCCTGTTTCATATAAACTAATCCAGGGACACATGAAAAACTTAAGTCGGCTATTTTAGACTTTTGTTTTGAACCACTTCCCTGACATGCAGATGACCCATGTCATCTGTATGACCCTGAACAGTGTTAGCCCATTGAGCTCAGGCTGGCAATTAGGCATTCAGGTCACAGGCATGGTTCCTATTTATGCGAAAGATATTCATGGAGCACTTCTGCTACAATAGTATACTGCCAAGAGGTCTTGACCTCAGTGGCACAGGTGGTACACTACATTTGCAGGGGGCAGATCAAGGGGTTGAGTTTGAATAAGGGGGTACTGCTTGGACTTGGCTAAGTGTCAGTCTGACACAATTGTAATTAGTAGTGTAAGCTTTCTTTACTGTCAAGATTACCTCAAGCCTGAACTGTCAATTGATTGAATTACCACCACGCTCAACCCATTGACCAAATCAATGACTGAATCATACAGTAACTGGGACCAATATTGAAGCATCTCATAATTAATCTACAAAAAATCTGTCAAATTGGAACAAATCAGACCATCAAATAGGCCACTATTAAACTGGATGTGTTCAGAAACATCCAATGAATGAAACTTCCTGTCTTTTAGTGTGAGAAATATGGACAGCACAGATTAATTTTTTTTCTGCAAACGTGGACGATTTTGCTGTCATTTATCACTCAGATGAGAGAGCAGCTCCACTATATGAATTGGGAGACTGGATAGACATGGAGGAAAGAACTGCTGTGCTGGAATGATGGGTGTGCACACCACGAAGGGGAGTGCACAGGACAAAACTGGCAGTGGATTATGCTGACGCTCGGCACATCCCTCTTCTACAGTCTATGCCTAATCAATCTGAAGTTAGAGAAGGGAGAGGGGGTAGATTTTATAAAGACCTGGCCTAACAGGGAGAAAATCATTTTTACAGAACCAACAGGCATTTACACATTAGAAGTAGGCCCAGGCCTGTTATGGGTCACAAGAAACCATCACGTTTAACCCTGTTTATTTGAGTACATTTTTGGTCCATTTGCAAACTCTATATTGTAAGAGTAATGTTAAGCAGGGATGTCAACACTTATAAACTATACATGATCAATAACTAATAAGCTAATCCATATGTTGTATCTAGTGCTGTATTTTCCTATTTATATCCTGTTTGTTCTGTGAATGTTGTTTTCTTCAGTGCCTGAATATGTGACTTGACTTTTCAATTTGTAAACAGGAGAAGCCCTCTCTCGTTCTCATCCCACAAGCATCCAGCCTTATTTTAATCTAAATAAGAATTAATCTCTTGCCGTGCACCACCCTCCCTCCGTGATTCCCCAGCGCTCACGGTCACAACCTCACTTTTCTCCCACTCCTCCTCTGTCCTTTCTCTCATTCTTACCATGCACCCCACTGCAAGAACAGCCCACAGACAATACATATGTTTGTAATACAGCAATAAATAAGATGAAATATCATGGTGATTTGAATCAGTAGGCACCTTTCCTATTTGGTGGTCAGAACTTGAGCCAATCTGATTCCTTTTACACAATTTCTTAAAAAACAGACATCACACTGTTCATGCAAGTGTAACCCTATTGACTGTTAAACTTCTCTGAGGAAATATTCCTTGTCGGGGCCACATTCAGTTGTTCATCATGTTTCTCCTGGTAAGAGGAAGGCTCAAGGCTCAACCTTATAACATGAAAGATGGTGAGAGAAAACTTAAGATGTGAGAGTGAATGAGATTGAAAAAGGAAGAAAGGGGGGTTATGAAACACTAGGCATAATGTCAGGCCTTCGTTCTGCGCCAGTGACCCGGTGAAAGGAGAGGGAGTCAAGATGAGGTGGGGGAGGGGCTTCCTCCCTGATGGACAGGAGAAGGGACAGAGGAAGACATAGCAGTGCTGGAGGAGAGAAAAGAGGACTGAATCTCTGGACAAAACAGAAAAGATTGAGGGATAAGAAAGGGACAGGGAGTAAAGTATTATACATATGATACAAGGGTGTGTTGAGAGAACTAACAAGTTGTGTGTACAGAGAATACTTCCCCTTGTTACACACTGAAACCAATAGATGTTTCAAAGGAGTTGGGATGGCATAATGTTTCACATTTCCTTGTTTATGAAGGGTTAAAAACAAATACAGGATTGGACCTGGTTTTAAAACAACTGATTCAATGGTCAGAAAATTCAAGACAAATTCAGATAATTACTGTTTAATAATGAATCTTTTTTTTTTAAATCATACATTTTTTTTTACAAGAAAAACAGACAAGAATGTTCAGGAAAATAAAGGAAAGCAGGTATCTTACAAATTAACTCCAAAATGCATCCACTGCAAGTGAATATTTTCTACATCTTTTACTGTAGGTGAATATTCATTAGCTATTTAAATAAAGGGTGAGATCGCCCTCTGGTGGCCAACAGCATACGTTTTGTAGGGAGACCGGCCTCCGTCCCAAATGGCACCCTATAACCTATACAGAGTAATACTTTTGACCAGAGCCCATAGCACTCTGGTCAAAAGTAGTGCACTATATAAGGAATGGGGTGCCATTTGGGAGGACTAAAATAGTATAGTGGTGGAATAGAATTAGAATAGATAGAAAGTTATAGTTGAAATAATCCACATTCATCCCATGAAGAAAGATACCATAGAGACGTATTTACAAACACAACCACACAAGGCACCACAGAAAACAGCTAAGTTAGGGAGCCATGGGTACAGAGTTAAGACATGACATAAATACTGGAAATACAGAAAAAGCCAGACTGATCTTTCTCATAGGTCATTCACTGAGTGAACCTGGACGAGACCAAAGGTCACAATAGAGTCTGTGCTATTAAAGGTGTGCTTTGCCCTGCTTGTACAAAGCCAGAATTCAGTTTGCTTAGTTATCTTTTTTTGCCATGAAAAATCTAGTTTGGTTGTACCATGATAGTGTATTGTGATAACCCTAAAACAGAGGTACTAGAATGATACGGTGGATGATGTGTTGGTTGATACAGAGGATACGGGTCCTGCCAGTAGATCCCTGACTGGGTCAGAGGAGAGATCCTGAAATCCCACATCAGCCGCTGATGGGAGCAGATGTACACACTTAATACATGATCACAACAAATACATTTAATAAACACAACAAAGAGAATATACTCACTAGGCGGCAGGTAGCCTAGTGGTTAGAGCGTTGGACTAGTAACCGGAAGGTTGCTAGATTGAATCCCCAAGCTGACAAGGTAAAAAAAAAAAAAAAAAAAAAAAAAAAAATAGGTTGTTCTGCCCGTGAACAAGGCAGTTAACCTACTGTTCCCCGGTAGGCCGTCATTGAAAATAAGAATTTGTTCTTAACGGACTTGCCTAGTTAAATAAAGGTTCAATAAAAACATAAATCAACTCAAAACAATTGAAGGGGCAACGCAGTTAAAAATGTGATTTTCCAATTTTTAAATTCTTCCACACAGAGGTCGAAATAACACTGAAATTGTTAAAATTATGATAATGCCCTTTTTGTAAGAGCGGTTTGAAAAAAAATGCCTGGAATTTCAGCCCGTTCAGGTGGGATGGAACTTTTGGCCCACATCATGACTTCACAAGGTCATCTGCTTATAATAGACCAATGACTGTTCATCTGGGTAAGGGGGTAGGCTCTAGACCATCCTATCAGGGATGTGTATGCAAATATCTTCAAATTTGCTTCCTAACACCCACAAGATCAGACTGAACATTTCAACAGCCAAAGGAGGCGCAGGGAATAAAATGATCAAGATTTTTTAGTTATTTTTCATTAAATAAACAGTGAAATATTAGACATAGTGATGATTTAAAAATCAAAATAAAGACTGCACGAGGTCTTTAATAAGTCAAGAACTGTTCAGCAGGGAGAAAACGTTTTGAAACAGAATGAAAGGGGAAGGTACTACCTAAATTGAAACAGATTTGAATTTTCTGTTGCAAAGGCTCTGCCCTACTGAACACGACCCTGAGAACCACTACACCCATCCATCCAGACAGACATGTCCTTACCCAATCTCCTGCTTGTCTCCTTCACCAGTAGCTGAGACTGTTCCTGTATGGACAGCAGCTCCCTGACCATCTTACACTGGGTGTCCATCTATGGAGGAACATAGATGGGGTTTTTTATTACGTGTATAGCTAGCAAACCACATTTTAAGAGGGTGATATAAGCTTTTCACAACTTGAACAGTAATAAACACCGACCTTCGATATGCACCCATCTATAACAAAAGCCAGGGCTGCACCGTGGTTGAGGCAAATAAACACTCGGGCGATATGGCCAAAATATGTCACAATACTTTATTTAAATTTTTTTTTTTTAAATACAATTTCTAAATATGCTTTATGAGTAGTGCATGACTCTAGCATGGCAACATATTAATTCTAAGTGTTTTAATGGGCTTTCTCCATTTTGATTGAACAATATAAAACAAATCAAACTTCAACCAAAATGTTGAATATAGTGACTGGGCACTTTGAATACAGTGTTTGACATGACAAGGAATCAAAAAGCCAGAGGGGTTATTGTGACAGGGTATGAACCAAATGTTGGTCAGTGTTTTCCAGTGGATCCTAATTAGAGGTTACATTTCATGTGCTCTTACTTGATGGAGCTAAAATAGTAATGTGTTTTACATTTTGAACTTTATTTAACTTGGTAAGTCAGTTAAGAACAAATTCTTATTTACAATGACGGCCTACACCAACCAAATCCAGACGACGCTGGAGCAATTGTGCGCCGCCTTATCACGGCTAGTTGTGATACAGCCTGGAATCGAACCAGGGTGTCTGTAGTGACGCCTCAAGCACTGAGATACAGTGCCTCAGACCGCAGCGCCACTCGGGATCCCAGGCGTTGCCTATTCCTCTCAGATTTAGAATATACCATTGCACAAACACACTGGTATCAGCACAGATAGATATTCCACCGGACGTATAAATGTGAAGCATCCGCTTGGTGTTTCCACTCACTGGAAGCCCACTTGGCCAGCAGTGGGAGAAGATGGAACTAGATGGATTTTGGCTGACATTCTACAAATGTTCTCATCAATGGAACATTTGATCTCAATACAGTTCTGTTCCCAAAACTATAATCTGTTATGAACAGAGTGGACTACCCTTTGCAAAAGTTTTTATTTTTTTATTTTATTGTTTAGGAGAGCAAAGGGGAATTGAGTTATTGCACACGCGCACTTCACAGAGTAGGCGCTCCCTTACGGAAATATGCAGATGCATGTTAGAACGCGCCAATAGGATCTCGCTAGCTCGTGCTTGGCTCTGCCCACTATGACTCAACTGTTCCCATTGGAAACGACAGGCTGTGGTCCATCTTGGTTTAGTTGTAAAAAATCTTTGGTATCAGGCTAGCTTGCCAGCTTAGCGATTCGCGTCTAACACAATTTGTTTGAGGCACAATTCTCTAAAAAAAGACAAACTGTTTGCAGACACTAAGATACAAACTAATAGTGTAATTGTAGAACGTTTGTGGATTTACATTATGAGCAAAGTGGAAAGCAGCATTGTTGTCAACATCTTGTTGCATCTGCAGCGTTGACCATGCAGACAGTTACTGTGAGTGAACGGCTAGTATACCAGTATATAGTAAAATACAGTATACCGCCTAGCCCTATCTCGGGCTACTAATGGACGTTTTATGTTAGATTCATTAACACACACAGGGGTGTGATAAAAATGGAGAACAAATAATTGCTCTACCCTGAAGGCAAGTGTGGACACTGTTCAGACACATTAGCAGTCAACAAAACAAATATTGCATTGGAGCTATAATGTGTGCACTGCAGCTACCATCTTTTACTTTCTGAGCATGGGACATAGAACACTGAGGGGTGAGCCCACCCAACTACCTCATCCCCATATTATTTATTTTTCGCTCCTTTGCACCCCAGTATCTCTACTTGCATATTCATCTTCTGCACATCTATCACTCCAGTGTTTAATTGCTAAAATGTAATTATTTCACCACTATATGGCATATTTATTGCCTTACCTCCCTAATCTTAATACATTTGCACACACTGTATATAGACTTTTCTATTGTGTTATTGACTGTACGTTTGTTTATCCCATGTGTAACTCTGTTGTTTGTGTCGCACTGCTTTGCTTTATCTTGGCCAGGTCGTAGTTGTAAATGAGAACTTGTTCTCATCTGGTCTCCCTGTTTAAATAAAGGTGAAATACAAAAAATTGACATCAATGCATGACTAAGTGAAAATTTGACTTAAATGCAAGTTAAGATATGCCCAATAGAACATTTAAATAAATAAACTCCAAAAGGCCTTTTTCCTGGACACAAATCCAAATACTGGACTACAAAACTATTACGACAGAGATTCTCCATTGAGCTTGCTTTTAGTCTAGGACTAAGCCTAATATGTGTCCAAGAAACCGTCCCCAAATGGTATAATACTAGTTTGTCCATATTACCACCATGTCCATAGTGGACAGTACAGTCTGCTGTCTGCAGAGCAGGCTGTGGTAATCAGGTTTGTTCTGGATGAGCTGGCTCTGTGAGGACTGGGCCAGGCAGCTAGCGTCTAACATCACCCCCTTCTCCTGGCACTGCTCCACTTGCCTGCAAAGGGAAAGAAGATGAGATATACCGACACATTTACACTAGGCAAAAACCATGGGCTGTAGCCAACTCTTGTGTCGTTTTCATGCCATTCTGAACAATGAACAATCATTGGGGGTAGATCAGCTTTAATATTACAGATAGATGGTAGCTTCCATCAGTGTAATTGTATGCATAACTTCCAATGCTCCATCCATATACACACACACACACAGTACCAGTCAAAAAGTTGACACCTACACATTCAAAGGTTTTCATTTTTTTTTTACTATTTTCTACATTGTAGAATAACAGTGAAGACATCAAAACTATGAAATAACACATGAAATCAAAATATATTTATATTCTTCAAAGTAGCCACCCTTTGCATTGACAGCTTGGCATTCTCTCAACAAGCTTCACCTGGAATGCTTTTCCAACAGTCTTGAAGGACTTTCCACACATAAGCTGAGCACTTGTTGGCTACTTATCCTTCACTCTGCGGTCCAACTCATCCCAAACCATCTCAATTCTGTTAAGGTCGGGAGATTGTGGAGGCCAGGTCATCCGATGCAGCGCTTCATCACTCTCCGTCTTGGTCAAATAGCCCTTACATAGCCTGGAGGTGTGTTGGGTCATTGTCCTGTTGAAAAACAAAATTATAGTCCCACTAAGCACAAACCAGATGGGATGGCGTATTGCTGCAGAATGCTGTGGTAGTCATGCTGGTTAAGTGTGCCTTGAATTCTAAATAAAATCACTGACAGTGTCAACAACAAAGCACCCCCACACCATGCTTCACGGTGGGAACAACATGCAGAGATCATCAGTTCACCTACTCCGCGTCTCACAAAGACACGGCGGTTGGAACCAAAAATCTCAAATTTGGACTAAGACTAAAGGACAGATTTCCACCTGTCTAATGTCCATTGCATGTGTTTCTTGGTCCAAGCAAGTCTCTTCTTATTGGTGTCCTTTAGTAGTGGTTTCTTTGCAGCAATTCCACCATGAAGGCCTGACTCACGCAGTCTCCTCTGAACAGTTGATGTTGAGATGTGTCTGTTACTTGAACTCTGCAAAGCATTTATTTGGGCTGCAATTTCTGAGGCTGGTAACTCTAATGAACTTATCCTCTGCAGCAGAGGTAACTCTGGGTCTTCCTTTCCTGCGGCGGTCCTCATGAGAGCCAGCTTCATGGTTTTTGAGACTGTACTTTCAAAATGATTGCATTTTTCCGGATTGACTGACCTTCATGTCTTAAAAGTAACGGACTGTCGTTTCTCTTTGCTTATTTGAGCTGTCCTTGCCATAATATGGACATGGTCTTTTACCAAATAGGGCTATCTTCTGTATACCACCCCTACCTTGTCACAACACAACTGCTAATGCTCAAACGCATTAAGGAAAGAAACACAAATTAACATTTAACAAGGTACACCTGTTAATTAAAATGCATTCCAGGATGAGAGAATGCCAAGAGTTTGCAAAGCTGTCATCAAGGCAAAGGGTGGTTACTTTTAAGAATCTCAAATATATTTAACAAGCTCTTTTTTGGTTACTAAATGATTACATGGGTGTTATTTCATAGTTTTTAATAGGGATGCACAATATTTAAAAACAATTCGGTAAACATAGCGGAATCGGACGATATTATCTAAAATGCCAACATCGGTATCGGCCAGATGTGTAGTTTAACGCCAATGTGCAAAACCAATGTCAAAGCTGACGTGCATACCTATATACATGACGTAATGACTGCACATAAAATGTAACGCTACACATGCAACACAGCCTTCCTAACCTAGCCCACAATGTCTGCTGTGTGGATCGAGCAGTCAACAAGTCGAGCAGTCATTTGAAAGCGTAAGAACACTTCAGCGAGACAACTCAAAAGGCAAAACCCATTAACACCAAGATAATGAAATTCATTGCCCATGACAAGAAAACGTTCTCTGTCATGGGTGATGTTGGCTTTCGCGACTGGTCGAGCACAGGTACACACTAACGGTTACCAAGTGCGCAATTTTTCAGATGTCGCCCTACCGGAGTTAAGTTACACAGTAATAGCGTCACGACATACTATGGAACGTCATTTGGGTCTTTGTGTGTCAAAAAAGATAAAGCTCAAATAAAACTGACGTGTTGAATAAGCTTTTAATTTGACATGTCAAATAACAGTTCTATTATATAATTGTGTGTTCTGAATTTGCACGTGCAAGCCAAGCGCCACCACTACTATCAGTAGCACTGTCAAAACTTTCCAAAACGCAAACACAGGCCACGAACGACGTGTTTACAATACTTTATAGCGTACGCGGTATTATTTGTTCGGCTAGCTTCATCTGGCTAGTGATGCTCGACCGGACCGGGTTGTGAAGCTAGCCACAATAAGGATTAGGCACAATAGTGGAATTTGCAGACTGCCTTCAAAATAAAAGTACATATTTGAAAGCGATGCAGAAGGTTACGATTGGTGGAATCATGCCATATTTAGACTAGATAATGTTAAACAAGGTTGTGAAGCAATGAAATGGGGTATCAGTCTAAATCGGTGACACCCACAGAACACAACTGTGAAGAGTTTACGCAAATATTAGCGTTGTAGGTCTTATCACGGGACATCGCCTTCCCAGTCAACCTATTGTGTGTATTGACATTCATATTGCACTGTACAGCTTTACCTAAGGATTGGGGATCAATGAAATGGGGTATCAGTTTACACAATACCCAAGATATTTTTTCCCAGCATCTTCCTCAGAGTTATCAGACTCCAAAACATCCATGCAGTATTGTTTCTCCCCCTCGGGAATAGTGTTCAATACACATAGGTTGACAAATGTGGCTCAATTCACTTGTTTCAGAGTCCCGCAATAAGCGCTACGACGCTAATGTTCTCTGGGTGTCACCGAGTAGACTGATACCCCGTCATTGATCCACAATCCATAGGTAAGGCTGTATAGTGAAATAAGTATGCCCCAATGCAATTCTGAAGTATAATACATCCAGTTTATTTATTTAACCAGGTAGGCTAGTTGAGAACAAGTTCTCATTTGCAACTGCGACCTGGCCAAGATAAAGCAAAGCAGTTCGACACAGAGTTACACATGGAATAAACAAAACATACAATCAATAATACAGTAGAAAAATCTATATACAGCATGCACCAATGAGGCAGGATAAGAGAGGTAAGACAATAAATAGGCCATGGTGGCAAAGTAATTACAATATAGCAATTAAACACTGGAATGGTAGGATGTGCAGAAGATGAACGTGCAAGTTGAGATACTGGGGTGCAAAATAAATACAGTATGGGGAAGAGGTAGATTGGATGGGCTATTTACAGATGAGCTATGTACAGGTACAGTGATCTGTGAGCTGCTCTGACAGCTGGTGCTTAAAGCTAGTGAGGGAGGTAAGAGTCTCCAGCTTCAGAGATTTTTGCAGTTCGTTCCAGTCATTGGCAGTAGAGAACTGGAAGGAGAGTGCCAAAGGAAGAATTGGCTTTGGAGGTGACCAGTGAGATATACCTGCTGGAGCACGTGCTACGGGTGGGTGCTGCTATGGTGACCAGTGAGCTGAGAAGGCGGGGCTTTACCTAGCAGAGACTTGTAGATGACCTGGAGGCAGTGGGTTTGGCGACAAGTATGAAGTGTGGGCTGGCCAACGAGAGCATACAGGTCGCATAGATAGACTGCATCCAATTTGTTTTTACATTTTAGTCATTTAGCAGACGCTCTTATCCAGAGCGACTTACAGTAGTGAATGCATACATTTTTTTCCGTACTGGTCCCCCGTTGTTGAGTAGAGTGTTGGAGGCTATTTTGTAAATGACATCACCGAAGTCGAGGATCGGTAGGATGGTCAGTTTTACAAGGGTATGTTTGTCAGCATGAGTGAAGGATGCTTTGTTGTGAAATAGGAAGCCGATTCTAGAATTAATTTTGGATTGGAGAAGTTTAATGTGAGTCTGGAAGGAGAGCTTTCAGTCTAACCAGAGAAATAGGTATTTGTAGTTGTCCACATATTCTGAGTCAGAACCGTCCAGAGTAGTGATGCTGGACGAGCGGGCAGCAATCGGTTGAAGAGCATGCATTTAAGAGCAGTTGGAGGCCACGGAAGGAGAGTTGTATGGCATTGAAGCTCATCTGGAGGTTAGTTAACACAGTGTCCAACAAAGGGCCAGAGGTATACAGAATGGTGTCGTCTGCGTAAAGGTGGATCAAAGAATCACCAGCAGCGAGAGCGACATCATTGATGTATACAGAGAAGAGTCGGCCCGAGAATTGAACCCTGTGGCACCCCCATAGAGACTGCCAGAGGTCCGGACAACAGGCCCTCCGATTTGACATACTGAACTCTATCGGAGAAGTAGTTGGTGAACCAAGCGAGGCAATCATTTGAGAAACCAAGGCTGTGGAGTCTGCCAATAAGAATGTTGTGATTGACAGAGTCGATGAATACGGCTGCACAGTAATGTCTCTTATCGACGGCGGTTATGATATCGTTTAGGACCTTGAGCATGGCTGAGGTGCACCCATGACCAGCTCTGAAACCAAATTGCATAGCGGAGAAGGTACGGTGAGATTCGAAATGGTGGGTAATCTGTTTGTTAAACTTGGCTTTCAAAGACCTTAGAAAGGCTGGGTAGAATAGATATAGGTCTGTAGCAGTTTGGGTCTAGAGTGACTCCCCCTTTGAAGAGGGGGAGACTTTCCAAGCGGCAGCTTTCCAATCTATGGGAATCTCGGACGATACGAAAGAGGTTGAACAGTCTAGTAATAGGGGATGCAACAATTTCGGCAGATCATTTTAGAATGAGAAGGTCCAGATTGTCTAGCCCGGCTGATTTGTAGGGGTCCAGATTTTGCTGCTCTTTCAGAACATCAGCTATCTGGATTTGGGTGAAGAAGTGGGGGAGGTTTGGGCGAGTTGCTGTGGGGAGCGCAGGGCTGTTGACCGGGGTAGGGGTAGCCAGGTGGAAAACATGGTCAGCCGTAGAAAATGCTTATTGAAATTCTCAATTATTGTAGATTCATCGGTAGTGACAGTGTTTCCTAGCCTCAGTGTAGTGGACAGCTGGGAGGAGGTGCTCTTATTCTCCATGGACTTTAGTGTCCCAGAACTTTGAGTTTGTACTACAGGATGCAAATTTCGGTTTGAAAAAGCTAGCCTTAGCTTTCCTAACTGCCTGGTTCCTGACTTCCCTGAAAAGTTGCATATCACGGGGGCTATTCGATGCTAATGCAGAACGCCACAGGATGTTTTTGTGCTGGTCAAGGGCAGACAGGTCTGGAGTGAACCAAGGGCTATATCTATTCCTGGTTCAACATTTTTTGAATGGAGCATGCTTCTTTTAAGATGGTGAGGAAGGCACTTTTAAAGAATAACCAGGCATCCTCTACTGACGGGATGAGGTCAATGTCATTCCAGGATACCCCAGCCAGGTCGATTAGAAAGGCCTGTTCGCTGAAGTGCTTTAGGGAGCGTTTGACAGTGATGAGGGGTGGTCGTTTGACCGCAGACCCATTACGGATGCAGGCAATGAGGCAGTGATCGCTGAGATCTTGGTTGAAAACAGCAGAGGTGTATTTGGAGGGCGAGTTAGTTAGGATGATATCTATGAGGGTGCCTGTGTATACAGATTTGGGGTTGTACCTGGTAGACTCACTGATAATTTGTGTGAGTTTGAGAGCATCAAGCTTAGGATTGTAGGATGGCCGGTGTGTTAAGCATGTCCCACTTTTGGTCACCTAGCAGCACGTGCTCAGAAGATAGATGGGGGGCAATCAATTCACATATGGTGTCCAGGGCACAGCTGGGGGCAGAGGGTGGTCTATAGCAAGCGGCAACGGTGAGACTCGTTTCTGAAAAGGTGAATTTTTAGGAGTAGAAGCTCGAACTGTACAGACCTGGATAGTAAGATAGAACTCTGCAGGCTCTCTCTGCAGTAGATTGCAACACCGCCCCCTTTGGCAGTTCTATCTTGGCGGAAAATGTTATAGTTAGGGATGGAAATTTCAGGGTTTTTGGTGGTTTTCCTAAGCCAGGATTCAGACATGGCTAAGACATCCGGTTTGGCAGAATGCGCTAAAGCAGTGAATAAAGCAAACTTAGGGAGTAGGCTTCTAATGTTAAGATGCATGAAACCAAGGCTTTTACGGTTACAGAAGTCAACAAATGAGAGCACCTGGGGAGTAGGACTGGAGCTAGGCAATGCAGGTCCAAGATTAACCCCTACATCACCAGAGGAACAGAGGAGAAGTAGGATAAGGGTACGGCTAAAGGCTATAAGACTGGCCATCTAGCAAGTTCGGAACCGAGAGTAAAGGGACCAGGTTTCTGGGCACGATAGCATAGATTCAAGGCATAATGTACAGAAAGGTATGGTAGGAAGAGAGTACATTGGAGGTAAACCTAGGCATTGAGTAATTAAGAGAGATAAAGTCTCTAGAGACGTTTAAACCAGGTGATGTCATCGCATATGTGGGAGGTGGAACATGGTTGATTAAGGCATATTGAGCAGGGCTAGAGGCTCTACAGTGAAATAAGACAGTAATCAGTAACCAGGACAGTAATGGACAAAGCATATTGATATTAGGGAGAGGCATGCGTAGCCAAGTGATCGTATGGGTCCAGTGAGTGGTTGGGCTGGCTGGCTGCACGTTGATTCAGACAGTTAGCAGGCCGGGGCTAGCAAGCTAGCACAAGGGCCTTAGAGGGACGTTGCTATGGGGGAAAGTATGTTTTTGCCTCCTCGAGCGGTGACGTCGATAGACCAGTCGTGGAATTAGTAGTGTTCAAAGTACCAGAGGGGTTCAAGTCCAATTGGCAAAATGGGTATAGTGGTCCAAGTAACTGGCCGATGGATCAGCTAACAGTCCAATATGCTCTAGATAGCTAGCAGGCCACGGTTAGCAGAATGGGCCTTCAGGGGACGTCGCGCCTGAGGGGCCTGTTGGGATCCTCGGCAGATTATGTCGGTATTCCAGTCGGGTTGCGGTTAGCTAGCTGCAATGAATCAGATGAAAAAGGTTCAGAGTTTGCGGTAGGAATCTGGGGATATGGAGAGAAAAATAGGCCCGGTATGCTCTTGTTTGAAACATGTTGTACGAACTGGCGAGAGCTTTCTGAGCTAAAGGTTAGCTGATGACCGCTAGCAGTGGTTAGCTGACTGATAGCTGATAAGCTAGCTAGCTTCAGTTGAGGTATTCCAGTTAGAAAGTAAATAGAAATAGTTTAGAAAAAACAAAAAACAGATCCACACCACATTGGGTGAGGCGGGTTGCAGGAGAGTATTTTGAAGTTGAGGTTTAGGAAAAATATTAAAAAGAATGCGAAGAAAAAGATATATACATGGGACGAGACAAGACAAAGACGTCTGACTGCAACGCCATCTTGGATTCCTTCAATGTGATTTCAACAGATGTCAACTTACCAAAATGATCTTTTGTTGATTTTATATAAAATATTCCAACCACGTTTAGCATGATGCATTCAATTATGGCATAATTATACTATTTGTATTAATTTGCATCACTGTCAATGACATACTTTTATTTTGAAGGCTAACCGCAAAGTCCACTATTGTGGCAAATCCTTATTGTGGCTAGCTTCACATAGATGGGTCCGACCACCATTAATCAAATAAGAACTGTCTTATAAATTAGGGTTATTTTAGATGATGACACCTAGCTATATAGCTAGCTAACTATAACTACTGAAACAAATGTCGTTTTGCTATGTTTTTGGGGAAGAACATTGTTTGCATCCATGAGCTAGCTAGCTTTTTTATGACCAGCACCGTAGGTGAGCGAGACAACTTTACCAGCATCATAGCATACATAACGACGAATCGTTGTGATATGAAATACCAGTGAGTGTAATAACTACATAAAAAAAATTATGAACTCGTTAAATTATGTGACGTGCTGATTCAGGTCCTGATTGGTCAACAAGCAAAGACCCAAATGGCGTTCATTAGAAATCCTGATTGAGAATGAAACGATTGAACAAATGAACAACGAAACAGCCCAACAAGTGAAAGAAATAGGTTTTGATTATGTTTTACTGGTAATGGGGACATACGTAAATGCCAACAGAATAGCTTTTTGGTCAGTGTGGTGTGTGTGTAACCTTTTTATTTAAATAGGCAAGTCAGTTAAGAACAAATTCTTATTTATAATGGACGGCATACCCAGGCCAAACCCGGACGTTGCTGGGCCAATTGTGTGCCGCTCTACGGGATTCCCAATCAGGGCCAGATGTGATACAGCCTGTATTTGAACCAGGGACTGTAGTGATTCCTCTTGCATTGAGATTAGAAGTCGACCGATTATGATTTTTCAACACCGATACCAATTATTGGAGGACCAAAAAAAGCCGATACCGATTAATCGGACGATTTATATTACATATCTGTAATAATGACAATTACAACAATACTGAATGAACACAACGTAATATAATACATATAAAATCAATTGTGTCCAATAAATAATGAAACATGTTCAATTTGGTTTAAATAACACAAAAACAGTGTTGGAGAAGAAAGTAAAAGTGCAATATGTGCCATGTAAAAAAAGCTAAATTCTTTGCTCAGAACATGAGAACATATGAAAGCTGGTGGTTCCTTTTAACATGAGTCTTCAATATTCCCATTTAAGAAGTTTTAGGTTGTAGTTATAGGACTATTTCTCTCTACACCATTTGTATATCATATACCTTTGACTATTGGATGTTCTTATAGGCACTATAATATTGCCAGTCTAATCTCAGGAGTTGATAGGCTTGAAGTCATAAACGTCGCTGTATTCAAGCACTGAAGGCTGCTGGCAAAAGCAGGAAAGTGCTGTTTGAATGAATGCTTACGAGCCTACTGCTGCCTACCACCGCTCAGACTGCTCTACCAAATCATAGACTTAATTATAATATAACACAGAAATATGAGCCTTAGGTGAAACCCGGAAACTACCATTTCGAAAACAAAATGTTTATTCTTTCAGTGAAATACAGAACCGTTCTGTATTTTAATCGAACGGGTGGCATCCATAAGTCTAAATATTGCTGTTACATTGCACAACCTTCAATGTTATGTCATAATTCTGGCAAATTAATTACGGTCCTTGTTAGGAAGAAATTATCTTCACAGATCGCAACGAGCCAGGTGGCCCAACTGCTGTATATACCCTGACTCCGCTTGCACAGAACACAAGAGAAGTGACACAATTTCCCTAGTTAATATTGCCTGCTAAAATGAATTTCTTTTAACTAAATATGCAGGTTAAAAAATATATATACACTTGTGTATTGATTTTATTAAGAAAGGCATTGATGTTTATGGTTAGGTACATTGGTGCAACGACAGTGCTTTTTTCGTGACTGCGCTTGTTAAATCATCACCTGTTTGGCGAAGTAGGCTGTGATTCGATGATAAATTAACTGGCACCGCATTGATGATTTGCAACGCAGGACAAGCTAGTTAACCTAGTAATATCATCAACCATGTGTTGTTAACTAGTGACTACGTGAAGATTGATTGTTTTTTTATAAGTTTAATGCTAGCTAGCAACTTACCTTGGCTCCTTGCTGCACTCACGTAACAGGTGGTCAGCCTGCCACGCAGTCTCCTCGTGGAGTGCAACGTAACCGGCGTCCAAAAATGCCGATTACTGATTGTTATAAAAACTTGAAATCGGCCCTAATTAAAAATCGGCCATGCCAATTCAATCGGTCGACCTCTAATTGAGATGCAGTGCCTGAGACCGCTGCCGCCATGTGTGTGTTAACTATTGAACTGTACTAGAATGTTTAAAAGGCTGCTAAAAGTTATAAAAATTAAAAATCGGTGTGTTTTTTTGGCAAAGAAAATATTGGATATCAGTATATGCCAAAATTGTCATATCGGTGCATCACTAGTTGATGTCTTCACTATTATTCTACAATGTAGAAAATGTGTTTATTTTTACTAAGAAAGCCTGGAATGGAGTAGGTGTGTCCAAAGGTATGACTGGTACTGTATGCATGTATACAGCCTTTTAAAAATATATTTTCCTTTATTAATTTTCAACTAACCCTCCCTTAATTGCAGTAAACTACTGAACAGCACTTAGGCTTCTACTTCCAGCTTACACACACACACAATTGGAAGACCCATTTGTGACCAAGCTTCAACTTCCTGACTGATGTCTTGATATGTTGCTTCAATATATACACATAATTTCCCTTCATGATGCCATCTATTTTGTGAAGTGCACCAGTCCCTCCTGCAGCAAAGCATCTCCACAACATGATGCTGCCACCCCCGTGCTTCACAGTTGGGATGGTGTTCTTCGGCTTGCAAGCATCTCCCTTTTCCTCCAAACATAATGACGTTCATTATGGCCAGACAGTTCCATTTTTGTTTCATCAGACCAGAGGACATTTCTCCAAGAAGTACGATCTTTGTCCCCATCTGCAGTTGCTAACCGTAGTCTGGCTTTTCTATGGCGGTTTTGGAGCAGTTGCTTCTTCCTTGGTGAGCGGCCTTTCAGGTTATGTCGATATAGGACTTGTTTTACTCTGGATATAGATACTTCTGTACCTGTTTCATCCAGCATCTTGACAAGGTCCTTTGCAGTTGTTCTGGGATTGATTTGCACTTCTATCACCAAAGTATGTTCATCTCTAGGAGACAGAACACGTCTCCTTCCTGAGCGGTATGACGGATGCGTGGTCCCATGGTGTTTATACTTCCGTACTATTGTCATACTGATGAACGTGGTACCTTCAGGCATTTGGAAATTGCTCCCAAGAATGAACCAGACTTGTGGAGGTCTACAATTGTTTTTCTGAGGTCTTGGCTGATTTCTTTTGATTTTCCCATGATGTCAAGCAGAGGGGCACTGAGTTTGAAGGAAGGCCTTGAAATACATCCACAGGTACACCTCCAATTGACTCAAATGATGTCAGCCTATCAGAAGCTTCTAAAGCCATGACATTTTATGGAATTTTACAAGCTGTTTAAAAGGCAGAGTCAACTTAGTGTATGTAAACTTCTGACCCACTGGAAGTGTAATACAGTGAGTTAAGTGAAATAATCTGTCTGTAAACAATTGTTGGAAACATTACTTGTGTCATGCACAAAGTAGATGTCCTAACCGACTTGCCAAAACTGTAGTTTGTTAACCTCCCTGGGCAAGGTGGGACGCTTGAACAACAATGTTGTTTTGGTTCCAAATAATCCATAGTTATATTGAAATAGCTCCGTTTTGTTTGTGCGTTCAGGTCAGTATCCTAAGGGTGACGCGCGAGCGCATTTCGTGACAAAACATTTCAAAATATTCCATTACCGTACTTTGAAGCATGTCAAACGCTGTTTAAAATCAATTTTTATGCGATTTTTCTCATAAAATAGTGATAATATTCCAACCGGGCGACATTGTATTCATTCAAAGAGAGAAAGAAAAACATGGAGTCTTCTCGTGGACGCACATCTCCAGTGTCATTGTTCCCTGCCTGACCACTCACAAAAACTCCAGCTGTTTTTCGCCCAGAGACGTCATTCCACTTTCTGGCGCCTTCTGAGAGCCAATGGAAGCCTTAGAAAATGTCATGTTACAGCAGAGATGCTGTATTTTTGATAGAGATGCCACAGAAGGAGAACAAATTGTCAGACAGGGCACTTCCTGTATGGAATCTTCTCAGGTTTTGGCCTGCCATATGAGTTCTGTTATACTCACAGACACCATTCAAACAGTTTTAGAAAATCTAGAGTGTTTTCTATCCAAATCTACTAATTATATGCATATTCTCATTTCTGGGCAAGAGTAGTAACCAGTTTAAAATCGGGTACGTTTTTTATCCGGCCGTGCAAATACTGCCCCCAAGCCCCAACTTAACAAGAAATTTAGGGAGTGGTTGAAAAACAAGTTAATGACTCCATCCTAAGTGTATGTAAACTTCCGACTTCAACTGTATGTATGTATAAGATTCTATTGGTTGTAAGATTTTTGTTGTGTATCAGTTTTTAAACCTTGTGCCATGGAACCGGTACATAAAAAAAATAAAAAAATCTCTTCCCAACTATTTAGTAACCTATATGGCACAGATGTGAATTTTGGGGTCCTTAACTGAAACTGGTATATTTTTTATTTAACACAACGTTCTTTAATGCAGGGTCGACAGACTAGTTCCTTACTTATTCACTTCCACTTGCCTCTTCCATTTTTGCAGAAATGCTGCAATTAGTTAGTTGTAATTTTGGGTAGAGCAGACATTTCCATATATTTTTGTTAGCTGTACGTGTGACAACGCCACCAGTCCTATCTATTCTATCATCTTTGTAAATTTAACTTAACATTTTATTGAAAAAGGTTTTTAATCAATTAGTATATTTAAGTTGAACCACAATATTTGTTTTATGATTTTTTGTCTTTTCTGGTGGATTAATTTTGTCTGGCTTGTCATTCCAAATAAAATGTAATATTTTTTGGCCATATAATTTAACAAAAAGCAGGTCGCTAGGTGTAGGCAAGACCATAAGCAAATAGGTAAACTGGGATATGACTGAAGAGTTAATCTGGGTGATTATTCCAGAAATAGGCAGGTGTTATCCTTATCATGGTAGCAAGATATTATCTATATTTTTGCTAACTTTCTATTAAAAAGATATTGAGTGAGAATTTTATTTATTTCAGGACATATATACCGAGTATGTCCAAATCCCCATCAGACCATTTTATTGGTAAACTACATAGTAATGTAAAAGTTTTAAAAAATTGTGCTCAATCATAATTTGGTTTTAATCCAGATATACTTTTTCTTAACATAGATCCTCTATGAGGCTGTGGAGGGATCCAAATTGTGGATTTAATAGGAAACATGACCTTTGTTTTCAAGCCCTGGATTACTAACCCCTTAATATTATTGTTGGATCTAAAATTTAAACAGCTAACATTTCAGTGGCAATAATAAATAGATATGTTGATAGTGGACAACCTTGTTATACTCCTCTTGACAGTTTAAAACTTCCTGAGAAGTAGGCATTATTTACTATTTTACACATAGGGTTACTATACATACCTTTAACACATTTTATAAAAAGAGATTTTTGCTAAAATTGAAATATTCCAGGCATTTAAAAATAAAGTCCAGTCGTACTTTATCAACGCCTTTTCAAAGTCTATGAATACCAGGCCTGGGTATTGATAGCTGACTTTGGCTAATGCCCAAATTGGACTGTAGCACCAGGCACATGAGAAGAAAATCACTTTGACAACCGGAAACTTGGAGCATGGTGAGTGCAGAACGAGAGTGAACAAGTGCATGTAATTTGTGTGTGTGAGAGAGAATGTGCTCACCTGGCCAATTCTTCAGCTTTACTCCGGTGCTTGTCTAACAGGGACTCCCAAGATGCACTCTCAGCCTGCAGCCTGAAATCACACAGGTGGAATAAAAATAGAACATTTTTATTCACTACAGGCACACACACACAGTGACGAGGAAGTCAGTTACCTGTGTATAGCCTTCCTGGTCTGCTCCATGGTGTTCTGCATTGCAGTGTCACTAGCGAGAAAGAGAAAGTGAGCCATAACAGATGACTGAAAGAATACAGAAATGGCTGAACTAGAAATAAAGGACAATACAGATGAATGACAGCCCTTTTTCCTCTAGGGCTGTGCTGATACCAGTATCGCAATATACTTTCCATGCCAAAAACAAAAAGCCTTCCTTTAAAAACCTGCTGTATGTAAAATATTGTGTGCTATAGCTTTTTTGGGGGGGGGAGAACTCTGGATGACATGACGCTGCTTGTTTCCAACATTGGGGTTGTTTTCCAAAAGAAGTTAAATCTGTTTCCTTGCCACGATACTGACTAGTATCGCGATACTCGGATCATCCCGGCCCCATTTTTGTCATGTTAAAGGATCAGGAAGAAAGAAAATCAGTGCTGGAATAATAAGGGTAAAAGAGACTGCTCAGGAAAAATGTAAGTATGTTTAAAGACGTTAAGTCAGTGAACAAAATGAGGTTGAGGGCTGTGACGAGACAACATTACCTGGCTGTGCTAGTGGGAGGTTGCTGACACTGCGGCGGTCTTTGGCCAGGCAACGCCACCCCTTCTGTACTGCCGCCACTGAGACAGGGAAAAAAATGGTAGTTACGAATTGTTAACATTATTAGACAACACTTAAAGTGAATTCGGAAAGTATACAGACCTTAACTTTTTCAACAACTTCTTCCGTTACAGTCTTATTTTAAAATTAGTTAAGTTGTCCCTCCCAATCAATCTATACCCAAACAGAGCAAAAACAAGTTTGTAGAATTGTTTACTAAAAAATAATAAAGACATTAACATAAGTACTCAGACCCTTTTCTCAGTACTTTGTTGAAGCACCTTTGGCAGCAATTAGAGAGCCTAGAGTCTTCTTGGGTATGACGCTACAAGCTTGGCACACCTGTATTTGGGGAGTTTCTCCCATTCTTCTCTGCAGATCCTCTCAAGCTCCGTCAGGCTGGATGGTGAGTGTCGCTGCACAGCTATTTTCAGGTCTCTCCAGAGATGTGCTGTTGGGTTCAAGTCTGGGCCACTCAAGAACATTGAGACTTGCCCAAAAGCTGCATTATCTTGGCTGTGTACTTAGGGTCCTGTGGGAAGGTGAACCTTCACCCCAGTTGGAGGTCTTGAGCAGGTTTTCATCAAGGAGCTCTCTGTACTTTGCTCCGTTCATTATTCCCTCTATCCTGACTAGTCTCCCAGTCCTTGCGGCTGAAAAACATCCCAACAGCATGAAGCTGCCACCACCACCACGCTTCATTGGAATGGTGCCAGGTGGAATCCAGAAGTTACACTTCGCATTCAGGTCAAATAGTTCAGTCTGGGTTTCATCAGGTCAAATAGTTCAGTCTGGGTTTCATCAGGCCAGAGAATCTTGTTTCCTCATGCCCTGAGAGTCCTTAGGTGCCTTTTGGCAAACGCCAAGCGGGCTGTCATGTACCTTTTACTGATGAGTGGCTTCCATCTGGCTACTCTACCAAAAAGGCCTGATTGGTGGACTGCTGCAGAGATGGTTGTCCTTCTGGAAGGTTCTCCCATCTCCACAGAGGAACTCTGGAGCTCTATCAGAGTGACCATCGGGTTCTTGGTCACCTCCTTGACTAAGGCCCTTCTCCCCCAATTGCTCAGTTTGGCCGGCCGGCCAGCTCTAGGAAGAGTCCTGGTGGTTCCAAACTTCACCCATTTAAGAATGGAGGACACAGTGTTCTTGGGGACCTTCAATGTTGCAGACAATTTTTGGTACCCTTCCCCAGAGCTTTGCCTCGACAATCCTGTCTCAGAGCTCTACGGACAATTCCTTCAACCTCACGGCTTGGTTTTTGATCTGACATGCACTGTCAAATGTGGGATCTTATATAAACAGGTGTGCCTTTTCAATTGATTGGACATGATTTGGATTTACCACAGGTGGACTCCAATAAAGTAAAACATTTCAAGGATGACCAATGGAAACAGGATGCACCGTAGCTGAATTTTGAGTCTCATAGCAAAGGGCCTGAATACTTACGTAAATAAGCTGTTTTTTTTATAAATTTTTAGAAAAAAATTATCTAAAAACCTGAAAACCGTCCGAATGCACTGTATGCCTTCTGCAAGGCACACAACTTAAGCTCCATTCAAAATACAGCACCGAACCAGTAGGGGGCAGAAGTAAACATTGGATGTTTTTTTTTGCTGGATGTTACAATCCAAAACCATTACTTATTTGATAGACTTACAAGGATCCTACCAACCTTGCGTCTGAAGTGACTCTAAACTGCCGTTGGGTGTCATGCTCAGTGAGTCTTGTAACTTCTTGACTGCCAGCTGGAGACAAAGAGGAGAGAGATGGGACACAAAGACAGCTAAATTGTCAGCCAGGATCACAGACATTGAAATAACCTCCAGGTTGAAGTTAGCCTGACTTTCAAAACACACAGACACTAGCGAATTGCAATCACTTAAACATACCCTCATAGAAGCCTTCATCAGTTTCTCTAGCCTCTCCTCCTCTGGTAGGGATTGGCTGATTGACCTGCATATAGCTGGATAAGAGGCATTTAGACAGAAGCATAGCATTTACAGGTTACAAGAGAGCATTTTGTAAATCACTTGGCACAATTGGGGCTTCTGTCTCGTACTGCCATTCATTGTTAAGGGTCAACCTGGGATAGGTGGCTGACTCTAGCCATAGCTTGGAAAGAGTATATGTTTTACGGCTCAAGAAGACGTAAACAATACTCTCTATCCTACCAGACGCTCTGGCTAGTGTCACTCATCCCAGACACCACAGCCAATGTTGTCGATATTGAAAAATACGGGACTCGGGTCTCACTCTGGGAGGTGTTGGGGAGGGAAGGGAGAGAGCGTCGGTCCCTGGTCGACCTCCTCCAGGATTTCCTTCGCGCGCTGCTGGGGCTCAACGACCGACCCTCTGTTAGAACACCCCCCTCAGGATCCCCAGAACACGGCTCCATCTGTACCTCTGTTTCTGACATCTGGATGTTGGTGGAGGCAGGAGTGTGTCTGCAGGGAGTTTTGGGGTGAGGAGCTACTGGGCTTGGACTCCCAGGGCAAACTCTTTTGAGTCCCCGCTGAGGCTTTTCTTCATCGTGGGCCTTGATCAACAGACAAAGTGGGCTTTTAGATCCTTCGTATGTTATCGTCAGTGCTATGCTAACTTCATCAGCTAGCTACCATTTTAGTAAGGTTATATTATGTATATTGGCCCTTATGTGCAACCAAAACCGCTTAGACCACAACACAATGAGCTGTTGATTGTCTTACCTTCTTCTGGTGTTCGCAGCTGCTGATGACGTCAATGGAAAGAGAAAGATTAACATAACCACATGAGCATAGTTTATGTTGAAATGGCTAGTTAGCGGTCTATAGACGTGGCTACCACTAGGACTACTTTAAAATAGGGGGTGTTGCCGGTGTTAGCTAGTAGCTAACGTGAGGTCGGAAGTTAACGTTAGCAAGCTCCTCCTTTGACGTGAAATACAATACGACCCTCTGAGATAGCGCGCTAATTCCACCCAATTCTTCACAGCAAACAAGTGAACTTCAGGAAAACTTTCAGAAACGTTATTAACTAAAACAGATACAAACCTTTCCGATTGCTTTCCAGAATGAATATCCGCCATATTTTTTTTTTTTAAATCTACTCGCGCTCAAACAAAATCGTCCCCTCCCATTTACAGATATGCATGTCGGGAAATGTGGTGTTGAGTGACGTGGCCCACTAGGAGCATCTATGCACTGCTTTGGCTCTAGCTACCATTTCTCTGCATGAACTGTCCCTTAAGCAGTTTTTTTGGGGGGGAGGGAGGACGAGTTGCGTTCTATTCCTCTCAAGATAACAACCAAAGTGTTACCATAATTCAGCTTTTGAAACAACCCATAGTTTTTCGCACGGTTTGGCACCAAATGGAATCTTTATTATACTTATTATACTGAACAAAAAATATAAACGCAACAAGATTTTACTAAGTTATAAGGAAATCAGTCAATTGAAATAAATTCCTTAGGCCCTAATTTATGGATTTCACATGACTGGGAATACAGATATGCATCTGTTGTTCACAAAAAAAATGTAAAAGTAAGATGGCACCGACAGACATGGAAGCTCTGCTTCTAGCTCCTAAGCAACTTTGCAGACAAGCGTTTCGCTACACCCGCAATAACATCTGCTAAATATGTGTATGCGACCAATAAAATGTGATTTGATACCTTTAAAAAAAAAAAAATGCCTCAGAATGGGCTTCAGGATCTCGTCACGGTATCTCTGTGCGTTAAAATTCGCATAGATAAAATGCAATTGTGTTCGTTGTCCATAGCTTATGCCTGTCCATACCATAACCCGACCGCCACAATGGTGACATCAGCAATCCGCTCGCCCACACGACACCATACGTGGTCTGCGAGGCCAGTTGGACGTACTGCTAAATTCTCTAAAACGACGTTGGAGGCGGCTTATGGTAGAGAAATTAACATTAAATTATTTGGCAACAGCTCTGGTGGACATTCCTGCAGTCACCATGCCAATTGCATACTCCCTCAAAACATGAGACATCTGTGGTATTGTGTTGTGTGACAAAACTGCACATTTTAGAGTGGCCTTTTATTGTTCCCAGCACAAGGTGCACCTGCGTAATGATCATACTGTTTAATGAACTTCTTGCTATGCCACACCTGTCAGGTGGATGGATAATTTTGGCAAAGGAGAAATGCTCACTAACAGGGATGATTATCAAATTTTTTATTTCAGCTCATGAAACCAAAACTTTACGTTTATATTTTTGGTTTATGGGTGGCCCGTACCACATTCATCATGACATCATCCCACCTCTGTTGTCAGTATAGTAATCTCATCACCAAAATCAACTACTAGATTTTAATCTGTCACAATAGATTGCCAGTGTAGCAAGCAAGAGTGCACCAGATATTTTTACATTTAGCAGATGCTCTTATCCAGAGCGACTTACAGTATTGAGTGCATACATTTTTCATACTGGTCCCCCATGGGAATCGAACCCACAACCCTGGCATTGCAAGTGCCATGCTCTACCAAGCGAGCCACACGGGACTTAAAGTCCTCTCAAACATAAAACAAAAGGATCTGAAGGCTTTTCTTGTGGCCTCAACTTGACTTCCAGTTCAAATGTATGCAGCTCACTCATCACTTAAAAAATATATGTTCAACCCCTATGTAGGTATAGTAGGCAGTGCACCAATGGAACATGACAAAGTAGCACTTGACAAAAAAAGCACCACTTGTATTTTTTGGTCTTTTATAAGTCAGTAAGAGTTTTATCTTTTTACAAAATGAAGAAGAAAAAACTAAATGGAAAAAAATCAAACACTTCGCAATTCTCTTGGAGAACGCCCTGTTGTGTGTGTGTGTGCATTTCACATGGGCCGGCACACAATCTCAAACGCCACACAATACTGCTGTCTTCTTGGCCTTCAGTGATAGAGGGAGGGATGGAGAGGGGGAACGGGAAGGCAAGAGGGGGAGTCTAACTAGACCTGGGTATCCAATAGTATTTATTTTCTTTCAAATACTTTAGCTGCACTTGTTTCAGCTTGCCTGGCGCAACGGAACAGTCCCAAAAGTCCAAACCCTGCTTATCTGGGGCTCCTGGCAGGATCAACCAAAACGCTCAAAGTATTCGAAAGAAAGCAAATACCATTTGAGGCCAAGTTTGTCTCTAGCATAAAATAAATATAATTTTAAATACATTAGTGAAGAGGGGGAACAGAGGGACAAAGCAGGACAGTAGAGAGATGGGGTAACATTTAGGGGTGTGGTGCAGCAGTACTGCGTGTCTGCCTGACATGCCTAGTCCATCTCCTCAGCTGTCTTGTGCGTCACATCAGCCTTCAATCTTTTCCTCCCTCCACAAGTCTCCTCAAACCTCTCCCTTTACAGTTTGGTTGCTGAGGGCAGCTGGTTGCTCAAGGCAGCTGTTGGCATGGCGATTCAGGAAGGCAGCCTCAGGGTTCCTTTTCCCAGCAGGAACTGCAGAACGCGGTCGACCAGCAGGGCAGCGACAAAGTCAACCACTAGGACGCGGGCAATGACTAGCTTGAACTGCAAGGGAGAAAACACATAGATTATAATAATTTATACATCCTTTTGCGCCGTTTTCCCAGACACAGATTAAGCCTAGTCCTGGACTAAAAAGCAGTTAAATGGAGAACTTCCAAACATATTACTATAAACTTTGTTAATTCATTATAAAAAGGTTATAACAAGTTATGAAGCAATACATCAAAGCAATCACACAAAATGTGTCTGAAAGTACAGATATTGGATCTTAATTTGACCCGTTTCATTGCAGGAGGAAAATAATCAAGCAGGAGTTGAATGTTTGAAGAAATATTTTGAATCACCGCCAGGGGGCAGCTGGAAGCAATGTTTATGTACAATGCAATAGCGTACCTACAATGTATCTTAGCCTGCAGGTTCACGGTGTGCCAGTTCAAGGAGCCTATGCAGGCTCTATGCAGGCAACAGTGCGTCTCGTGTGAATTCTTATGTGGATTATAAAACATTTAAATATTTGTTGGGGCTATATGTATTTTTTGTTAGGGAAAATCCTTTTTTTTTATCAATTGTTTTATTATATGTTCAAGGCAAGCAATAGGCAGAATCAATTATTGGTGGCCTCAGTGCCTGTGTGGTCCAGCGTCTACAGCGTCTACATATCTGACCCCGGGACAGATATGCCTGTGTCGGCATTGTTTCAAATCCATCCCACTGCCTCTTCAATAAAAGCAAAACAATTACGAAAAACACACTCTTTAAAAAATACCTTTAAGAAATAATAAATCATCGGACAAATAACAATTAGATTGTGAGCTCACATCCAACATAAAACATAATTATAAATAATATAAGGTATGCTAAATTGATTAATAGAAAATGCACAGACCTAGCAAGCAACAATAGACTGTGAAACAAACAGTAGCCTATTATTGGTTTTCACACCTTTCATTATGTGACAATAGATAGGCTAATGGTTAGCCTACAGAATATGAACAAATATAGCCCCACTGGTCTGAAAAACTCGACTGCTCCCGCAAGGAGAAAGAGAACTGCTGCTTTTCAGTTAACATAACTACTATAAATCACGAAGCTCATTTGAATTTCCTAATGAGCAGGACATTTTTGTGATCAAATTAAGATCCGACATCTGTATAATATATGCTGACCTCTGTTGGTATATCTACAAGAGCAAACTGCTCGTTGAATTCAGGCGAGGATCCTGAGAGAAGGCCCACGATGGCCAGACCTGAAAGGGCGATACTCCATAGCAGCGGTCTGTTCTCACTCAGAGACTCCATGAAAGGATGGCCCTAGAAAAACACACAGTATTAGTGGAATACATGTGTTATTCAATGATGGCTAGGATAAGTACTGCATAGTCTATCCATTGTATAGAAAATGGGCCACATTTTTTATTAGGTATCCCTTATGTAGGCTTAATGAAGCCTTCATAAGCCCTATATAGAAGCCTCAAAAATATTTTATATGCAAAGAAAGGCCTTATAAGGGATCATGAAGGCTACATTAAACCTAAGACATGGAGGAGGATGAGCAGTACCTTGTAGTTAATGGCAAAGGTAGCCATCTGCATGGCCATAGACATTATGTACACTGTGCTGTTGATGAGACTGGGCTCAAACTCTTTGTACAGGTCCGCAAACCGCTCCGCCCTAAAAGATAAAGGACAACAGACAGAGGATTATGAGAGGGGATATTTGGACTGGTTGGAAACAAGACAATGTCAATAATTGTAAGGTGAACATGTACGGTTAGTACTGTATGGGCGCAAATACAGTATGAGCAAGTCTGTAGGTATCTATAGTGTGTGTGTTTGTGTGTGTGTGAGAGAGAATGTGTTTGCACGCTTGCATGTGTGTATGCATGTGTGTGTACCTTGGAGGACTTCTGCTCTGCGCTCCTTTGTACAGGTATACCAGACTACAGAAGTGAACAGCAAACTGCAGCAGTACTGTCAGAACAGTGTACAGGTTGAAGATGTTAGGTAAGGGCCGCTCTTTAGACAGAGTCTTCAGGGGCTGGACAGGACAAGAGAAAATAGGATGAAAACTTAAAAGGGCGCTTTCACATCTCCCCTGTATGATCCATTTCCTGGAGCGTTTGGTGCCCTGAGCCGCACTATAAAGCATGTGTGAAACACAAATTAATCCTGGCTAAAACGAATCCTGGACCTGCATTTGTAACGGGTCCAAGATCCAGGACCAGAGTATCAGGAGTCACATGGAACTTTTTGCCAATTGTAAACAAGCTAGCTCGCTAACGTCATGTAGAATGTGCGTCTTGCTAATCGCACCCTGAAATGGTTATTTTCAGGTCTTGTGAAAGCAAAACTTATTTTGTAGAATTCTCACACTCTCCAGGAAAACGGACCAGGGCACCGAATTTAATGGGAAAACCCCCTAAGTTGAGTTAGAGGCTTAACTTGAAACTACACCTGTTAGCACTAGGGCTACATAATGATATGGTTTCCTACCAATCACAACTACAGTACATGCATTACATGGATGTCACAGGTTCTTTCTTAATACTCTTTCCTCGATTCCTTATGTCCTTTCCTCCTAAAAAATGTCTGTCGGGAACTGATGAAAGGATTCAAGGAAAATAAACGCTTCCCTCTGACGTTTTGAGGAGGCAGGGAAGGAGGCAGGGAGGAGAGGACACAAGGAACTGAAGGAAGAAAAACTATCAAGAGAAAGCACTACAGTATTTTTTCCTCCATGTGACCTTTCACCTTTGACCTGGAGATGAAGAGAAAGCAGCCGGCCAATAGCAGGCCCTGTAGGGTGGCCTGGAAGTCACTGAACTTGACCCCCTCCAGGTAGAGGACAGACTGGCTGTAGGCCAGCACCAGGGCGTTCAGCGCCAGGATCTTAAACATCTGTAGTGTGGTCACCAGCGTACAGCGGCCCTGCTTTATCACGTGGCAGACTAGGCAGGAGGAGGTGATAAAGAGGGAGAGGGAGACCGTGTGTGAGTGAGAGAGAGAGAGACAGTGAGTGAGTGAGAGAGAGACAGTGAGTGAGTGAGAGAGACAGTGAGTGAGTGAGTGAGTGAGTGAGTGAGTGAGTGAGTGAGTGAGTGAGTGAGTGAGTGAGTGGGCGAGCGAGCGAGAGTTTGTGTTAATTTGTGTTTGTATACAGTGTGGGTGTAAACAAAAACACATTTTATAAAATTTAAAAAAATGTGTATTGATTATGTGTGTGTATGTTCCTCACTGCACTGTATGGAGGACAATTTGGAGGTGAAGGGGGCAGCAATGGAGGCATCTCCCAGTTTCACTACTTGTATCTGATCTTCTTCCAGCTCCCTTAAGACTTGACTAATCCTCTCCTACAACAGAATAAACACCAAATGGTTAACAACACGCGCAATCACCTCTCCCTCTCTCCCTACCCCAACACACACACGCACCACCTTCTGTGCAGCTAGCTGCTCCTCTCTCTGGGCCATGACCCTTTGCCTGGCTGCCCTGGAGGTCAGTTTGACCCCTGAGCTGGTGACCGGAGGTAGGGAGGGTCTGGAGTCGGCTGCTGGGGTCTCCTTCTCTCTGCCCCTCTTCCTCCTCTCAGGCATACGCTCTGGAGCGTTGGCCAACAGAGCCACACCTGATGGGGGGAAAGGGGGAGGGAAGGAGAGAGGGTAGGGGGAGGGGGGAGAGAGAGAGAGAGAGAGAGAGAGAGAGAATGGTCACAAAATGACACACATATAGCGACATTGTTTATGATAAGAGGATGGCATAAATTTCCCTACTGAGACAATAAAGGTTGAATTGAAGGTATCATGGTCTAAGACAGGTGTGTTCGTTAACGTTGCTGAATATTGTGCACAGCTTTGAGTGACATGTCAAGTGACCTCACCGATATGAGAGTGTTTGAGTGCTCCGACGTCATTGGTCCCGTCTCCGCACATCAATGTTGTATAGCCCAATCCTTTAAGACTAGTGATTACAAACTCCTGCAACACAATAACAATACACACAGTTAGCACAAAACTAGCCTCAAAATATACCGCCAGTTCTTGAGTGTTGCTTGTGCACCGAGTGTACAAAACCCGAAAAACATTTTCCTAATATTGAGTTGCACCCCCCCCCCCCCCCCCATTCTTGATACACACAGGAAACTGTTGAGCATGAAAAACCACAAACCAGTGCATCTGGCACCTACTAACATACCCCGTTCAAAGGCACTTAAATATTGTGTCATGCCCGGTAGCCCTCTGAATGGCACACATACGCAATCCATGTCTCAATTGTATCAAGGCTGAAAAATCCTTATTTAACCTGTCTCCTCCCCTTCATCTACACTCCCCAATAAGGGATCATAGCTTTCAGCTGGATTCACCTGGTCAGTCTGTCATGAAAAGAGCATGTTTTCATAATGTTTTGTACACTCAAGAATATATGTAGTCCATTTTTTATTATCTAATAAATTCATTACATCAACAAAAATTTTGTAAAATAAGAACAATTGGAATTGAAAGGTAATCAAATCAAACAAAGCTTTATTGACACAAAAATAGAATTCAGTGGCAGTGTCCAAAATTGAACCCTATTTAATCCCTATACTGTATAGTGCACTACTTTTGACTAGAGTCCTATGGGCCCTGGTCAAAAGTAGTGCACTAGAAAAATAGTAGGGTGCCATTTCTGACATAGCTAACGTCTATATGGAGGCAAGGAGACTGACCTTCTGTTTAGGGCTGACCCGTGCGAACACCCGGACATGCGGCAGGAGGGCGTGGAGCAACCGGGTGTCACTGGTCAGTCTGGTTAGCCCCTCCCCCGTCACACACAGATCATACTGATCAACCAACGAGGGGACAGATGGTGGGGGCAGCGGAACACACACACTGCCGTCTATAGACTCCCACTGCCACTCACCTGGAAGGAACAACGGCACAAGTTACCGTATTATAGGGCATTCTTAAAAAAGCGACACACTACACCTGGGTTAAAAACATACATATTATGTCAAATAGTCTCAAGTACTTAAGGTGCGCTTGATTTGGTTTGCATATTATTCCATTGTACTGGGGCGAAGTAGATCAAGTGCAGCTCAAGTATAATATATATGCATTTGACCCAGGTCTACAACACATGCACGGTCCACTATAAATCCCTTCATTACAACAATCATATGGCTATATCATCAATGGATTAGTCTGTAGATTAGTCTAGTACAGAGCCCTCCAACCATGTTCGTGGAGAGCTACAGTCCTGTCTGCTTTCTGTCCAACCCCAGTTGTAACTAACCTGATTCAGCTTATCAACCAGCTATTAGAATCAGGTGCACTAGATTAGGGTTGGAGTGAAAACTGACAGAATAGTTTTCAGATCAAGCATAAATTGGCTCTTAGTTTTCCCTACCCTGGTTGGGTCTGGCCTGCAGTATGAGTGTGTGTTCCTTCTGGATGAAGTGGAGCTCTCTGGCCACATGGCACGCTGTTAGAGGGTTGTCGCCTGTTATCATCACCACCTGAGGGAGAGACGGAGGAGAGGAGGGTTATGTGTATGTCTGGTGTATAGTGTGTGCGCGTGACTGAGTGACTGCGTGCATGGATGTGCCTGATATTATTGTAATAATTGTAATCTGTGTGAATGTGTGTGAGCGTGAGTGTGTTGAGACAGCCTCCTCACATGATGCGATGCCTCCTGGATCTCTTTAATGACAGCCTTGCTGTCGGTCTTCAGGGGACACGAGACGACCATGAAGCCGGCAAACTGCAGGTCACACTCCAGAGCATCACGAGTCACCTCCCGCACCTGTACAGACAGCCACAAAGCACCCATTCACACAAACAACCAACCCCTGCTGTAAAAGAGAGACACCCTCAACTAACCGCTTGGCTGAGGTTCACTAAAGCCTTGCAGCTAACGTGGTACTTTATTTATCTCGAAGACCCAGAACTACCCCACCCTCTCTTTCGGCTGAGTAGCTGGGTTGTTGAGAGTATTGAAATAGCGTGCCACGTTAACTATGAGGCTTTCGGGAAACTCATCCCCTCACACAGAGCAGGACAGGACCGATAGATGAGTTAGGTGAGTTAGACAGGACAAGTAGGTGAGATAGGTGAGTTAGAGAGAACAGGGCAAGACGGGTGAATTAGACAGGACAGGACAGTTTATTAGGTACACCCATCCAGAACAGCCTGAACTCTTTGGGGAATGGACATGTTGCTCAATTAGTATCAAGGGACCTAACATGTGCCAGGAAAACATCCCCCACACCATTACACCACACCACTAGCCTGTACCGTTGACACTAGGCAGAATGGGTTCATTATGTTTACACCAAATCCTGACTCTGTCATCAGAATGACACAACAGGAACCAGGATTCGTTGGACCAGGCAATGTTTTTCCACTCCTCAATTGTCCAGTGTTGGTGATTGCGTGCCCACTGGACCTGCTTCCTCTTGTTTTTATCTGATAGAAGTGGTCATCTGGGTGGTCACCTGCTGCAACAGCCCATCCATGACAAGGATTAACGAGTTGTGCGTTCTGAGATGCCGTTCTACACACCACTGTTGTACTGCGCCGTTATTTGCCTGTTTGTGGCCCGCCTGATAGCTTGCACGATTATTGCCATTCTCCTTCGACCTCTCTCATCAACGAGCTCTTTTCGACCACTAACTGGATGTTCTTTGTTTGTCGCGCCATTCTGTCGTGCATGAGGGCGGTCGTTTCTGAGATAATGGATCCGGCGCACTTGGCACCACCGATCAGACCACGCTTAAAGTCGTTTAGATCACTCGTTTTGCCCATCCTATAACGTTCAATCGAACAGTAACTAAATGCCTCGAAGCACTGCCTGCTTTATATAGCGATCTATTTTCGTGAACATGGTGGTGTACCTAATAAACTTTTATTTTGTACCCCTTTTTCTCCCCAATTTCGTGGTATCCAATTGGATCGCTGCAACTCCGGTAAGGACTCGGGAGAGGCGAAGTTCGAAAGCCATCCATCCTCCGAAACACAACCAAGCCGCACTGCCTCTTGACACAATGCACATCCAACCCGGAAGCCAGCCGCACCAATGTGTCGGAGGAAACACCGTATACCTGGCGACCTGGTCAGCGTGCACTGCGCCCGGCCCGCCACAGGAGTCGCTAGTGCGCGATAAGACAAGGATATCCCTGCCGACCAAACCCTCCCTAACCCGGACGACGCTGGGCCAATTGTGCGCCGCCCCATGGGCCTCCCGGTCGCGGCCGGCTGCAACAAAGCCTGGGCGCGAACCCAGATTCTCTGGTGGCACAGCTAGCACTGCGATGCAGTGCCTTAGACCACTGCGCCACCCGGGAGTCCCCAAATGTAACAAATTTTGACCAAGGGATCCATGGAATAAGTATAGAGAGTGTTATACAATACAATGTAATATTATTAATCTACAATTTATGTTCTTAACCTTGGGCAACATGGGCCTGGGAGGCTAACATATACTCCACCAATTATCAATTTCTCAACTCAATACTTATTTTCCCCAAATGTATTATTGTAATGTTTTTACACAAGTGAACTGTCATTTAAGCTTTAAAATTGCTACGTTTTTCCTCTCTGCCCCATGGAAAAATGCTCTGCCCCATGGAATATGTAGCGTTGCAGGATATTAGCTTTAAATCTGCAATAACAACAATTATCTCTGCCACATGACAAAATGTGTAGAATTGCAGGAAATGTACTTGAAAACGAACGTTTTCTCTCCAATGCTAAGAGGCAGGTCTTCCAGGGCACAAAATTTGGGTCGTCCAGCCATGTACAACCGACGTCATAGTAAAACTCACTGTATGCTATCTTTTTATCTCACGTGAGTTGTGTTCTGATTATGAGGGGGTCCCTGATGAATTTGCTATCACAAAAGGGGTCCCCGGCCGCAAAAAGTTTGAGAAACCCTGAGTTAGATAGGACAGGACAGGTAGGTGATAGGTGAATTAGACAGGACAGGTAGAGTTACCTGTTGGTGGCTGAGGTGTCCGATCTCTCTGTATCCCAAGGCCAGAACCCTGGCCCCTTCTCTGGACATCTCCCTGTGCACCTGGTCATAGCTGGCTGGGCACTCTGAGAACTACAAAAACAAACAAATGGTTAGAACAATGATAATGACGCAAAGAAAGTGTAATAAGCAGGTTGTAACTGCAGCAATGACGTATCTACTCAACACTGAGATGATGTACTTCTATATGAAGTGTAGTACAGTAGACATGTATTAAAATGACCATAAAGATACAGTTGAAGTCGGAAATATACATACACTTAGGTTGGAGTCATTAAAACTATTTTTTTCAACCACTCCACACATTTCTTGTTAACAAACTATAGTTTTGGCAAGTCAGTTGGGACATCTACTGTGTGCATGACACAAGTACTTTTTCCAACAATTGTTTACAGACAGATTATTTCACTTAATCACAATTCCAGTGGGTTAGAAGTTTACATACACTAAGTTGAATGTTCCATTAAATAGCTTGGAAAATTCCAGAAAATTATGTTATGCCTTTAGAAGCTTCTGATAGGTTAACTGACATCATTTGAGTCAACTGGAGGTGTACCTGTGGATGTATTTCAAGGCCTCCCTTCAAACTCAGTGCCTCTTTGCTTGACATCATGGGAAAATCAAAAGAAATCAGCCAAGACCTAAAAAAAAAAAAAATTGTAGACCTCCACAAGTCTGGTTCATCCTTGGGAGCAATTTCCAAATGCCTGAAGGTCCCACGTTCATCTGTACAAACAATAGTACGCAAGTATAAACACCATGGGATCACGCAGCCGTCATACCGCTCAGGAAGGAGACACGTTCTGTCTCCTAGAGATGAACGTACTTTGGTGCGAAAAGTACAAATCAATCCCAGAACAACAGCAAAGGACCTTGTGAAGATGCTGGAGGAAACAGGTACAATAGTATCTATATTCACAGTAAAATGAGTTCTATATCGACATAACCTGAAAGACCGCTCAGCAAGGAAGAAGCCACTGCTCCAAAACCGCCATAAAAAATCCAGATTACGGTTTGCAACTTAACATGGGGACAAAGATCGTACTTTTTGGAGAAATATCCTCTGGTCTGATGAAACAAAAATGGAACTGTTTGGCCATAATGACCATCGTTATGTTTGGAGGAAAAATGGGGAGGCATGCAAGCTGAAGAACACCATCCCAACCATGAAGAACAGGGGTGGCCGCATCATGTTGTGGGGATGCCTTGCTGCAGGTGGGACTGGTGCAATTCACAAAATAGATGGCATCATGAGGCAGGAAAATGATGTGGATATATTGAAGCGACATCTCAAGACATCAGTCAGGAAGTTAAAGCTTGGTCGCAAATGGGTCTTCCAAATGGACAATGACCCCAAGCATACTTCCAAAGTTGTGGCAAAATGGCTTAAGGACAACAAAGTCAAGGTATTGGAGTGGCCATCACAAAGCCCTGACCTCAACCCTATAGAACATTTGTGGGCAGAACTGAAAAAGCGTGTGCAAGCAAGGAGGCCTAGAAACCTGACTCAGTTACACCAGCTCTGCCAGGAGGAATGGGCCAAAATGCACCCAACTTATTGTGGGAAGCTTGTGGAAGGCTACCCGAAACATTTGACCCAAGTTAAACAATTTAAAGGCAATGCTACCAAATACTAATTGAGTGTATGTAATCTTCTGACCCACTGGGAATGTGATGAAATAAATCACTCTCTACTATTATTCTGACATTTCACATTATTAAAATAAAGTGGTGATCCTAACTGACCTAAGACAGGGAATTTTTACTAGGATTAAATGTCAGGAATTGTGAAAAACTGAGTTTAAATGTATTTGGGTAAGGTGTATGTAAACTTCCGACTTCAACTGTATATTAAATTATACATTAAATGTTAGTATTCTATTTAAAACAATGATTTTTACCATGTCCCTGAGTGTCTCTGGAGCTCCTTTGACAGTGGAGACATAGCAGAGGTCAGTGGAGCCCAGTTTCTCATAGGAGGCGAGGACAGACATCCTCTTCAGAGCACTGGCAAAGTGGAACCGCTGGTGGATCTTCAGGCCTGGGGTCTTTATACCGCGAGCAAACACCTTTTCATCTACACCACAGAGAGAGGGACAGAAGGGTAGATATGATGCAAACATATGGAGACACACACTTTCACTTCTGGTGTACAAAGAGGAGACAGAGCAAAAATCCTGAGGTGTACACACACACACACACACACACAAAACCTTTAGTGAGGGTCCAGTCAGCAGCAGTGAGCATGGCCTTCTCCAGGGGGTCGCCTACCAGCTGTCCGTCGTCAAGGGTAACTAGTGAGTGACACGTAGCAACCACCCGATGCGTTTCCACTGGGATCTCTGACACAGGCATCACTTCTTTCCCTTCTCTGGAGGAGTTTAGAAAAGGTTTACAAACAAACGTAAAAACGAACTTCATATTCTTCCAAAGATTTTAATTTGATTAAATAATACTAAAAACGTGTCAGTTGCTCTGTAAATGTCACTCCTCAATATGACAATACTCACAGTATGACACCAGCGCATAAGGGCATTGGTAGCCACTTTACTTAACCCAGACCGTTACAATGCATTATGATGCCATTATGAATCCTTTCAAATGTCTTAATATCATCAGGTCCAGTCTGTCTTTGTAAAACTTTGCAACAAAGAAATGGATCATACTGGAAAATCTAAAAAAATAAAGTGTACCTGAGGCCTGCGACCCCCTGCACAACCAGATGGTCGCTGGTCAAGGTGCCCGTCTTGTCAAAGCAGCACACCTCCACCTTGCCTGCAAACGGGATCCTGAAGGGCTCAGTGCAGAACACATCTATGAAAGGGAGAAGAAAGAAAGGGATGAGTCAAAAAGCAGAACAGCGAGGTGGACTGGCATCATTAAGTACTAGAAAACATTACCATGCCAGTTTCAGAACCACTTTCACAACACATACATCCACATACCACCCCGCCCGCCACACACACACTGTTGACTCACAGAGCTTGGCCAGAGCGATGAGGGATGTGTTGACTGCCAGAGACAATTCTATAGGGAGCTCAGGTGGAACCACGGAGGTCAGGATGAGAGTACACTCCAGGAACAACTTATACCGGTTCCTGCTAGGGTCCTTAGTTCCTGCAGGGGAGAGCACACAGATTTGCCAGTTCGTGCTGTGAGATGTTACCCCACTCTTCCACCAAAGCACCTGCAAGTTCCCGGACATTTCTGAGGGGAATGGCCTTAGCCCTCACCCTCCGATCCAACAGGTCCCAGACGTGCTCAATGGGATTGAGATCCGGGCTCTTCGTTGGCCATGGCAGAACACTGACATTCCTGTCTTGCAGGAAATCACGCACAGAACGAGCAGTATGGCTGGTAGCATTGTCATGCTGGAGGGTCATGTCAGGATGAGCCTGCAGGAAGGGTACCACATGAGGGAGGAGGATGTCTTCCCTGTAACGCACAGCGTTGAGATTGCCTGCTACGACAACAAGCTCAGTCTGATGATACTGTGACACACTGCCCCAGACCATGACGGACCTTCCACCTCCAAATCGATCCCGCTCCAGAGTACAAGCCTTGGTGTAACGCTCATTCCTTCGATGATAAATGCGAATCCGACCATCACCCCTGGTGAGACAAAACCGCGACTCGTCAGTGAAGATCACTTTTTGCCAGTCCTGTCTGGTCCAGCGACGGGTAGGTTTGTGCCCATAGGCAACGTTGTTGCCGGTGACGTCTGGTGAGGACCTGCCTTACAACAGGCATACAAGTCCGCAGTCCAGCCTCTCTCAGCCTATTGCGGACAGTCTGAGCACTGATGGAGGGACTGTGCATTCCTGGTGTAACTCAGGCAGTTGTTGTTGCCATCCTGTACCTGTCCCGCAGGTGTGATGTTCGGATGTACCGATCCTGATTATTAATATTAATAAATAAAGTTATACTGCATGTAGTCAAGAAAAACCTGCTGCTCTCTCCTGACTTCAGGGCCTATTTGTTTTATAGCATTTTATAAAGGAGGAATTTGTGTTTAAGTCATGTTTTTTTTTTTATGAATAGGGCCCTTCGGCAAGACTGTCAATGTTCAGTAAAAATGTTTAGTGAGTACAAGAATCTCTCCTTAAATTGTCTCTTGGCTAATAAACTACCGCCATGATATAAACAAACTGTATAATGGAGAAATGCTCTAAGTAGGACTAACTGTGCTTCTGCATTGCCTGTTCCATGGGGTTTAGAATGAAGAACTTTGTGACAACTGCTGACATAAAAAGGGCTTTATAAAACACATTTGATTGATTGATTTCGTTGCGTTGTTCACTGCATCCCTCACCTTCCACCCACACATAGCCAGCAGCAGCGATGGCGAACACCAGGAGGAAGAGGATGAAGATGAATGTTTCCAAGTTGTTGGCTGTCACCCTCTTCACTCCAAACAAGATGGTCCTCAGCAGTTTACCCTGTAGACAGGCGTGGTTAACAACACCAGGGTTGTATTCATTACTGAACACCGTAGCCAAACATTTTGCAACAGAAAATGAAAACAAGCGGTTCTTATAGGACAAGTTCGGTAGTCAAGGGCAGCAGCCCCTCACCTGAGAGGTATAGAATCCGGTTCGCAACACATAAGCCACACAGCCATTGTCCACAGCTGCAGAAAAATGAAAAATAAGAAAAACAAACTATTATGATTTGCTCTTAGTGAGACAAGATAGATACAAGGGCAGATTCAATCCATCTATTCTGAGGCTGAGATGACAGTTGAAACATAATTGATCTAAAATATAGATTTGTTTTTATATTGATAAGTGATAACAAAATATAGATTTAAAGTGCTTTATAATTATAAGTGAATAATATACAGCATAGTAGGTAGGAACTGACGTTTGAGTCCTACAGTGGCACGGAGCGGGGGGCTATGCTGCACCACCTTAGTCCCACCCGAGATAATGTGGAGGCGGGCATCACCCTGAAGGTCCAGTACCCTCTTTGTATCCAGATCCTCCACCGGCTCCTAAACACACAACATGGTGGAACTTCAAATTAAAAACTACTTTTAAGGATTAATGGAGCCTATGATTTATAAGCATATGATTTTGCTAAATGATTTGTGGAGCAACTTTGATATTCTATGCGTATGAAGTCTTTATGAATGATCTATAGTAACATTCCCATTGTTTTGACAATCTACAGTGATCATCCTTGAGAAGTTTCTACAACTTGATTGGAGTCCCACAACTGACAGTGCATGTCAGAGCAAAAACCAAGCCATGAGGTCAAAGGAATTGTCCGTAGAGCTCCGAGACAGGATTGTGTCGAGGCACAGATCTGGGGAAGGGTACCAAAACATTTCTGCAGCATTGAAGGTCCCCAAGAACACAGTGGCCTCCATCATTCTTAAATGGAAGAAGTTTAGAACCACCAGGACTCTTCCAAGAGCTGGCCGGCCGGCCAAACTGAGCAATCGGGGGAGAAGGGCCTTAGTCAGGGAGGTGACCAAGAACCAGATGGTCACTGACAGAGCTCTAAAGTTCCTCTGTGTATGGGAGAACCTTCCAGAAGGACAACAATGTCTGCAGCACTCCACCAATCAGGCCTTTATGGTAGAGTGGCCAGACAGAAGCCACTCCTCAGTAAACGGCACACGACAGCACGCTTAGAGTATGCTAAAAGGCACCTTAAGATTCTCATACCATGAGAAACAATATTCTCTGGTCTGATGAAACCAAGATTGAACTCTTCGGACAGAATGCCAAATGTCACATCTGGAGGAAACCGGGCACCATCCCTACGGTGAAGCATGGTGGTGGCAGCATCATGCTGTGGGGATGTTTTTCAGCAGCAGGGACTGGGAGACTAGTCAGGATCGAGGCAAAGATGAAACGGAGCAAAGTACAGAGAGATCCTTGTTGAAGAGCGCTCTGGAGCGCTCAAGACCTCAGACTGGGTCGAAGGTTCACCATCCAACAGGACAACGACCCTAAGCACACTGCCAAGACAACGCAGGAGTGGCTTCGGGACAAGTCTCTGAATGTTGCTGAGTGGCCCAGCAAGAGCCCGGACTTGAACCCAATCGAACATCTCTGGAGGGACCTGAAAATAGCTGTGCAGCAACGCTCCATATTCAACCTGACAGAGCATGAGAGGATCTGCAGAGAAGAATGAACACTCCCCAAATACAGGTGTGCCAAGTTGTAGCATTATACCCATGAAGACTTGATGCCGAAATCGCTGCCAAAGGTGCTTCAAAGTACTGAGTAAAGGGTCTGAATACTTATGTAAATGTGATATTTCAGTTTTTAGATTTTTTATACATTTGCAAAAGTGTATAAAAGCCTGTTTTTGCATTGTCATTATGGGGTATTGTGTGTAGATTGATGAGGAAAAAAACGATTTAAATCAATTTTAGAATAAGGCTGTGTAACGCAACAAAATGTGGAAAAAGTCTGAATACTTTCCGAAGGCACTGTATATTGTCCAGATAGACTGCATTGTTTTACATGGTTGTTATCTAGTCTAGTATAGTACTGGACAGGCTTCCCGTCTGTCTGACCTTCATCTGAGGAACTGACTCTCCCGTCAGCATGGCCTCGTCCACGATGCAGCGCCCTCTCAGCAGCAGCACATCACATGGAACCAAGTTCTCCTGGGGAGAGCGGCCTGGGGGGAAGAGAAAGACAGATATATACTGTGTCAAACCAACATGAGAATGCTGTTCTTTGACTACAGCTCAGCATTCAGCACCATAGTATCCTCAAAGCTCACCACTAAGCTAAGGTTCCTGGGACTGAACATCTCCCTCTGCAACTGGATCCTGGTCTTCCTGACGGGCCACCGCCAGGTGGTGAGGGTAGGCAACAACACATCCGCCATGCTGACCCTCAACATGGGGGCCCCTCAGGGGTGTGTGCTTAATCCCCTCATGTACTGACTGTTCACACATTAAGTTTGCCGACAGCATGACGGTGGTATGTCTGATCACCGACGACGATGAGACAGCCTATAGGGAGGAGGTCAGAGACCTGGCAGTGTGGTGCCAGGACAACAATCTCTCCCTCAAAGTCAGTAAGACAAAGGAGCTGATCGTGGACTACAGGAAACGAAGGACCAAGCACACACCCGTTCACATCGACAGGGCTGCAGTAGAGCGGGTCGAGAGTTCCTCGGTGTCCACATCACTAAGGATCTATCATGGTCCAAACACACCAACACAGTCGTGAAGAGGGCACAATAACGTCTCCTCCCCCTCAGGAGCTGAAAAGATTTGGCATGGGCCATCAGATCCTGAAAAAGTTATACAGCTAAACCATTGAGAGCATCTTGACTGGCTGCATCACTGCTTGGTATGGCAACTGCTTGGCATCAGACCGCAAGGCGCTAGAGGTAGTGCGTATGCCCCATTACATCACTGGGGCCGGGCTCCCTGCCATCCAGGACCTCTATACCAGGCGGTGTCAGAGGAAGGCCCAAAAACTGTCAAAGATTCAAGCCATAGACTGTGCGGTAGTAGAGAGAACAGTCTATAACCAACAGGGCCCTGAACAGCTTCTACTACCAAACCATACGACATTAAATAGCTAATCAAAATGGCTACCCGAACTACCTGCATTGACCCTTTTTTGCACTAACTCTTGTACTGACTATGCACACACACTGGACTCTACCCACACACTCACACATACTAACACCAACACAACATATGCCCAAACACACACTTTCAAACTCACCACATACACTACCGGTCAAAAGTTTTAGAACACTTACTCATTCAAGGGTTTTTCTTTATTTTGACTATTTTCTACATTGTAAAATAATAGTGAAGACGTCAAAACTATGAAATAACACATATGGAATCATGTAGTAACCCAAAAAGTGTTATATAAAATATTTTTGGATTTGTTTATGAGATTCTTCAAATAGGCACCCCTTGCACTGATGACAGCTTTGCACACTCTTGACATTCTCTCAACCAGCTTCACCTAGAATGCTTTTACAAAAGTCTTGGAGTTCCCAGATATGCTGAGCACTTGTTGGCTGCATTTCCTTCACTCTGCGGTCCGACTCATCCCAAACCATCTCAATTGGGTTGAGGTTAGGGGATTGTGGAGGCCAGGTCATCTGATGCAGCACTCCATCACTCTACTTTTTGGTAAAATAGACCTTACACAGCCTATAGGTGTGTTGGGTCTTTGTCTTGTTGAAAATCAAATGAAAGTCCCACTAAGCGCAAACCAGATGGTATGGCGTATCGCTGCAGAATGCTGTGGTAGCCATGCTGGTTAAGGGTGCCTTGAATTCTAAATAAATCAATGACAGTGTCACCAGCAAAGCACCCCCACACCATCACACCTCCTCCTCCATGCTTTATGGTGGGAAATACACAAGTGGAGATCATCTGTTCACCCACACCGCGTCTCATAAAGACACGGCGGTTGAAACCAAAAATCTCCAATTTGGACTCCAGACCAAAGTACAAATTGCCACCAGTCTAATATTCATTGCTCGTGTTTCTTGGCCCAAGCAAGTCTCTTCTTCTTATTGGTGTCCTTTAGTAGAGTTTTTTAAAGTAATTTGACCATGAAGGCCTGATTTCACACAGTCTCCTCTGAACAGTTGATGTTGAGATGTGTCTGTTACTTGAACTCTGCAAAGCATTTATTTGGGCTGCAATTTCTGAGGCTGGTAACTCTAATGAACTTATCCTCTGCAGCAGAGGTAACTCTGGGTCTTTCTTTCCTGCGGCGGTATAGGGCTATCTTAGGGCTATCTTCTGTATACCACCCCTACCTTGTCACAACAAAACTGATTGCCTCAAAAGCATTAAGAAATTCCACAAATTAACAAGGCACACCTGTTAATTGAAATGCATTCCTCATGAAGCTGGTTGAAAGAATGCCAAGAGTGTGCAAAGCTGTCATCAAGGCAAAGGGTGGCTATTTGAAGAATCTCAAATATATTTGTTTTACACTTTTTTGGTTACTACATGATTCCATTCGTGTTATTTCATAGTTTTGGTGTCTTCGCTGTTATTCTACACTGTAGAAAACAGTAAAAATAAAGGAAGTAGGTGTCCTAAAACTTTTGACCGGTAGTGTATGCTGCTGCTACTACTGTATGCCGCTGCTACTACTGTCTATTATCTATCTTGTTGCCTAGTCACTTTACCCCTACTTACAATGCATTCGGAAAGTATTCAGACCCCTTACCCTTTTCCACATTTTGTTACATTACAGACTTCTTCTAAAATGTACTAAATAAATAAAAATCCTCATCAATCTACACACAATACCACTGATGAGTTCTGACTATAAACTTGAAATATTGTTAATTATCAGGTATCCTATTGAAATATTGAGTGCCATAGTCTAGTTTCCACACCAGAAGTGAATGGTTATCTGTAAGCTTGGAATGTATTGAGTAAAGGAAGGGCAATCATGTAGCAGGTCACATTAAGGGAGAAGGAACAGTTTATGGCCCACATCCCTTACTTTCCTGCCTAGCAATAAAGATGTCATATTTCGAGAAAAGGAGGACGTCACCCAAATTGGGGTATATATATACTACCACTGGTGGAACCATGTCTCTGTCTTATGCAGCTGAATAAACTTGTTTTAAGCTTTACTAATCGTCTGTGAGTTTTACTAGGTTCATTTAGAACCTAACACCACATAATGACAAAGCGAAAACATTTTTTTTTACATTTTTGAAAATGTTATAAAAATAAAAAACAGAAATACCTTATTTACATAAGTATTCAGACCCTTTGCTATGAGACTCGAAATTGACTTCAGGTCTGAATACTTTCCGAATGCACTGTATATGTACAGTACATGGCTACCTCAATTACCTAGTACCCCTGCACATCGACTGGATACTGATACTCCCTGTATTTATACACATTTTATTTTCTACTCCCTATATATAGCCATGTTATTTTTACTTGTTATTCGCTGTGTATTTCTTCCTCTTGTCACTATTTAGATTTTACAATTTTGTATCTTATCTTTAACTCTGCTTTGTTGGGGCCTCCTGAGTGGCGTAGCGGGCTAAGGCAATACATCGCAGTGCTTGAGGCGTCACTACAGACCCGGGTTCGATCATAGGCTATGTCACAGCCGGCGGTGACCGGGAGACCCATGAGGTGGCACACAATTGGCCCAGGTTCGAGTTAGGGGAGAGTTTGGCCGGCCGGGATTTCCTTGTCCTATCGCGCTCTAGCGACTCCTTGTGGTGGGCCGGGCACGTGCAAGCTGACTTCGGTCGCTAGCTGGATGGTGTTTCCTCCGACACATTGGTGCGGCTGGCTTCCGGATTAAGCGAGCAGTGTGTCAAGAAGCAGTGAGGTTTGGCAGGGTCGTGTTTATGGAGGACGCATGTCTCTCGACCTTCGCCTCTCCCGAGTCCGTAGGGGAGTTGCAGCGATGGGACAAGACTGTAACTACCAATTGGAAATCACAAAATTGGGGAGAAAAAGGGGTAAAAGAAATACAACTTTTATAAAAATAATTAAATATACACTACCGTTCAAAAGTTTGGGGTCACTTAGAAATGTCCTTGTTTTTGAAAGAAAATCACATTTTTTGTCCATTAAAATAACATCAAATTGATCAGAAATACAGTGCAGCCATTGATAATGTTGTAAATGACTATTGTAGTTGGAAATGGCTGATTTATTTACAGAATATCTACATAGGCGTACAGAGACCATTATCAGCAACTGTCACTCCTGTGTTCCAATGGCACGTTGTGTTAGCTAATCCAAGTTTATAATTATCAATTAGCATTGATCGTTAGAAAACACTTCTGCAATTATGTTAGTGAAAACTGTTGTTCTGATTAAAGAATCAATAAAACTGGCCTTCTTTAGACTAGTTGAGTATCTTGAGCATCAGCATTCGTGGGTTCGTTTACATGCTCAAAATGGAAAGAAACAAAGACCTTTCTTCTGAAACTCATCAGTCTGTTCTTGTTCTGAGAAATGAAGGCTATTGCAGGGGAGATACAGAACTTAACTCTCCTGGTGTGAGCATCCTTGGGGGAAGACAAAGTCATATTCACACTGTGTCAAACTGGCTGGGGCTCGATCTCAATTAGTCTCTCCACGATTCCTCGCATCTCATCTCCTCGCCTCCTTCTCAACAGTATTCGAGGACAAAGTCCAAGGTCCCTCCCCTTTTTCTCCAATGCATTTTAAAAAGGAGGCGAGGACGTACGATGTGTGAAATTAAGGAAAGATGGTTTGAGAAAGAGCCAGGTTCTAGACAGAGGAAATACTTTGGAACGGGAAGGGTTAACAGACTTTTTAAAAAAAACATATACCACACACACACACACACACACATGAATGTGTGTATGTATGTATATATGTGTGTGTGTGTGTGTGTGTGTATAAATATACACACACACACACACACACAACCTTTAACTAGGCAAGTCAGTTAAGAACAAATTCTTATTTACAATGACGGCCTACCAAAAGGCCTCCTGCGGGGACGGGGGCTGGGATTAAAAATAAAAATTAAATACAGGACAAAACACACATCACGACAAGAGAGACAACACAACACTACATAAAGAGAGACTTAAGATGACAACATAGCATGGCAGCAGCACATGACATCACAACATGGTAGCAACACAACATGCCAACAACATGGTAGCAACACAACATGGCAGCAGCACAACATGGCAGCAGCACAAAACATGATACAAACATTATTGGGCACAGACAACAGCACAAAGGGTGAGAAGGTAGAGACAACAATACATCATGCAAAGCAGCCGCAACTGTCAGTAAGAGTGTCCATGATTGAGTCTTTGAATGAAGAGATGGAGATGAAACTGTCCAGTTTGAGTTTGTTGCAGCTCATTCCAGATGCTAGCTGCAGAAAAAATGAAAAGACGAGCGACCCAGGGATGTGTGGGCTTTGGGGACCTTTAACAGAATGTGACTGGCAGAACGGGTGTTGTATGTGGAGGATGAGGGCTGCAGTAGATATCTCAGATAGGAGGGAGTGAGGCCTAAGAGAGTTTTATAAATAAGCATCAACCAGTGGGTCTTGCGACGGGTATACAGAGATGACCAGTTTATAGAAGAGTATAGAGCGCAGTGATGTGTCCTATAAGTAGCATTGGTAGCAAATCTGATGGCCGAATGGTAAAGAACATCTAGCCACTCGAGAGCAACCTTACCTGCCGATCTAAAATTACGTCTCCGTAATCTAGCATGGGTAGGATGGTCATCTGAATCAGGGTTAGTTTGGCAGCCTGGGGTGAAAGAGGAGCGATTACAATAGAGGAAACCAAGTCTAGATTTAACTTTTAGCCTGCAGCTTTGATATGTGCTGAGAGAAGGACAGTGTACCATCTAGCCATACTCCCAAGTACTTGTATGAGGTGACTACCTCAAGCTCTAAACCCTCAGAGGTAGTAATCACACCTGTAGCGAGAGGGGCATTCTTCTTACCAAACCATATGACCTTTGTTTTGGAGGTGTTCAGAACAACGTTAAGGGCAGAGAAAGCTTGATGTGGAGTGTTTAACACAAATCCGGGGAGGGGCCAGCTGAATATAAGACTGTATCATCTGCATATAAATGGATGAGAGAGCTTCCTACTGCCTGAGCTATTTTGTTGATGTAAATTGAGAAGAGCGTGGGGCCTAGGATCGAGTCTTGGGGAACACCCTTGGTGATAGGCAGTGGCTGAGACAGCAGATGTTCTGACATTGTACACTGCACTCTTTGAGAGAGGTAGTTAGCAAACCAGGCCAAAGACCACTCAGAGTAGGGCTGGGCAATATATAGAGTTTTTTCTATATATTCGAGTGCGATATGGAAAATGCCTGTATCGCAAGAATCGAGGCTCTGTTATAATGTTGTAATGTTTTACAAATGCAGCATCTCACTGTCTCTTCTCTGTCAGTCCAATGACGAATCATGTCCAAATTGCGTGACAACACGTGCACAGAGGTTATCCATCAATCACAACCCAAGACAGCATTTCACAAATTGTTACCACCCCGGAGAAGTGTAGCGGCGGTAAGCGTTCCACCAAAATGGAAAGTGAGGAAGTGAGCTTAGCCTGTCATGAGGATGAAATCATCCCCCAAAAGGGCAGCAATGATTTTTTCAGTAATATAGAAGTGGTTCGGGTTTAAGAGGTCTGATGTTCAGCAAATGAATGTCCTGTGCAAAATGTGTCGAAAGACAATTGCTACGAAAAGCAGCAGCACAGCCAACCCCTTCCATCACCTGCAACTGAAACACGCGGTGGAATGGAAGGAATGCGTGAGACTACGCAATGCCGATTCCAGTCACCCGATTCCCAAAACGTCTGCTAAAAGACAAACTACCATAGCCGCATCATTTTCAAACGTAATCCCTTATGACAAGAAAAATTTGAGGCGGAAGGAGATCACGGATGCAGTGATGTATTAAATAGCGAAAGATATGGTTCCAATGTTTACAGTAGAAAAGCCAGGCTTTAAAAAGCTGCTAGATACAGTTGGCCACAAATATCTGCTGCCAAGACGTAAGTATTTCACAGAAGAAGCCCTGCCGCGATTATACACTGCTACCTGCGAAAGAGTGGCAGAGAAGCTGGCTAGTGTTTCTTATTTTTCCACCACAGCCGATCTATGGTCAGATAGAACGTCAGAGCCATACCTAAGTTTGACAGTCCACTACATAAATGAAGACTGGAAATTGCACAAAGTCTGCCTCCAGACGTCTTACTTCCCCGATGATCATACGGGTGAAGTAATATGCCAGAGAGTCTCAAAGACTCTCTGGCATCGTGGAAGATGAGCGAAGACCGACAGGTGTACATGACAACTGACAGCAGGAGCAACATGATAAAAGCATTGCGATTGAACAACTGGACCCGCCTGCAGTGCTTTGGGCACAGGCTTCACCTCGCCATCGGTAAGTATGACATTGGATAATTAAAGTGCATTCAAAAAAGTTATGTTCAGGCCAGCTAATGTGTTAGTAGTTGTGTCATTCTGCCAATCGAATAGGAAATAACCACAGGCTGTTTAAATTATAACAACAAATTAACTAAATTAATACATTTCGATCAAAATGATTTTATAAATTACATATTCAAACAGCTAGTGGTCAAACATTCCTAAACAATAGAATAGAAGTGTGGGTGTGTGTTGTTAACTTGTGTTGTTCATTTGTTTTGCACAAATAGGCCTTGAGGCCTTGTATATTTTTTATTTTAATAAAGAAAATTCAGTTAAGAATTATGTCTTGGACTTTTTTTATTTTGTTTAGAGAAAAACAAGAAATCGAGTTATATATCGTGAATCGTCCAAACCTCAAAAAAATTGAGAGATATTACTTTTAGGCCATATCGCCCATACCTACCTCAGAGACACCAATACTCCTTAGCCGGCCCACGAGAATGGGATGGTATACAATATCAAAAGCTTTGGCCAAGTCAATAAAAAAAGCAGCACAACATTGCTTAGAATCAAGGGCAATGGTGACAGCATTGAGGAGCTTTAAGATTGCAGTGACACATCTATAACCTGAGCGGAAACCAGATTGCATACCCGAGAGAATACTATAGACATCAAGAAAACCAGTCAGTTGATTATTGACAAGTTTTTCCAACACTTTTGAAATACAGAGCAAAATAGAAATAGGCCTATAAATTAGGATCAGCTTGATCTCGCCCTTTAAATAAAGGACGAATCGTGGCTGCCTTCCAAACAATGGAACTTTACCTATTGAGACGATGTCCCCGGGGACTAGTTCATCACTGGACACAGGCCTCCACTTCCTGTTGCGGTAAACCTGTTGGGAAACATGGGCACAAACGTGTAAATATCAGGGGCCTGTTCAGTAGGGAGAAAATGTCTTGACACAGTAAAATAGGGAGGTACTAGCTACACTTTTTCAATAATATGAACACACATATATGTTCGTTTCCGTTTCAAAACATTTTACACGGTGTGCCCTACTGAACACGACATGGACAGATCTATATAAATCCAGATCAAATCGATAATTTGGTTAATGCAGCATTTCCCAAACTAGGGGTCGCAAAACTCCTACATGGGCGGCAGGTAGCCTGGCGGGTAGTAGCGTTGGGCCTGTAACCGAAAGGCAGAAACTGAAAGGTTGCTGGATCGAATCCCCGAGCTGACAAGGTAAAAATCTGTTGTTCTACCCCTGATCAAGGCAGTTAACCCACTGTTCCCCGACCGCCAATGACGTGGATGTCGATTTAGGCAGCCCCCCACACCTCTCTGATTCAGAGGTAGGTTAAATGCAGAAGACACATTTCAGTTGAATGCATTCAGTTGTACAACTGACTAGGTATCCCCGTTTCCCCCAATTGTGGCTCTAACTTGTGAACGATATGAGCTATAGGCTATTATGACCATATTCCTGCAAGCTAAGACTCTCAGGAACAAGTATGTGTCTTCTGTTTCCCTCTACCACGCACAAAAGAATGACTCGTTAGAACCGAGTGGACAGAACCAGCCACCAAATCAGACTGAGGGGGATATTCTGGGAGAAAAGATTATCATAATTGAAAGCAATGATGGTGTTCTTTTCTACACAGAAGATCATACACAATTATTGGCTGATGATTTTCTGATGCATTTCAATCACTTCAAACCATACTTCTCTCAGATTGAAGTACTGCCAGACTGATTTGCCATAGACCCAAATAAAGAAGTAAACATTGGCTGTTGATTACATCATTACATCACGCAAAAGAAGTTTACCAAAATGGGGTCTCAGCCCAAAAAAGCTTGGGAACCCCTGGGTAAATGAGTCTGATGCTAGTATATAATGGAAGTCAGGGCCTTCGTTCTACAACTCTAAAATAACAAGGCTCTGGTAAGAATTTGTTGATCTGCACTTGAGCAAGAAGAACAGGCACCTGTTCATATCATCAAATATCAAACGACATGATTTACGATAAAGGTACAGTAGTTCACCTGGATCATGTAGGGTTTGTTCCCCATGCGTCGTATCTCAGACATATTCCTCATTTGCTGTTGTACCAGAGAGGCTTCGAAGGCTACCAGCATGAAGAGAGTGAACACGCTGTAGTACCAGTACTCATCCAGACACCACAGACCAACACAGAACACCTGAGGAGAGAGAGAGCATCCATCTGTACACCTGTTGAGCGGTACTGAGCTGGCCTGGTTGACGCATCGGCATCCACCATAGTTGCTAGAACTGTACTAGAAAGGACCATGTGAAAAGAAAATATCTGAGCTTGTGCAGTACGGTTCAGGTTAGCACGATAGTACTGAAAGGGTATTATTATTGAGTCAATACTATCCCATATGCCCTTAAAGAGATCAATATAGAAAGTGAAAGAAAGAGACTTGAGAGTGATGTTACTACGTGTCATATTACTAGACAAAACAGCACGCAAATATGCAAGCACACGCGCACACACCTGGAAGACGAAGAAGGGAGCGGTGGCTCTCTCCCTGAAGAGTTCCAGGAAGTCCGGCACCACCATCTCAGCGCGGTTGGTCCCATAGCGCTTCTCGGCGGAATGCAGGTCTGTCTCCTCCTGGTAGCCTCGCCAGGTCTGGAAGAAGCCCATTGGCTGTCTGACGGGGAACGACACAGGGAGGAAACACTTCCTCTCCTTGCTGTCGAAGATGTAGCAGATCTTCTGGAACTCAAAGGAAAGGATTCCCTTACCATTCTCATCCTGAGGAGAGAGCAGGAGAGAGATAGAGAAAGAGAGCGAGCGTGTACATGAGTTAAAACACACACACACACAAAAATGTGCTATCCAAAAAGCAGTATAACTGACTTGCATAGAGATGTTAAGAGGACCATTCTGACGCCATGCATTGCCCACAAATTTCAACCAGTGTACCTGGGTCATGTTCAGCACAGCACACTGTAGCAAAACGTTTTGCAACAGTTACAAACGTTTCTCCTCATTGAACACAACCATAAACAAGGTGTAGGCCAGGGGAACAAGGCAAATTCACCTTGTCGCTCTGCAGTTGTACCAGCTCAGCAGAACCGTTGTTGGGGGTGGGTATAACCTTAGCCAGGGTGGCCTTGTGTGGGTCTGGCTCCTGTTTATACACATCGATTCACAGCATGTGAGCAATTCACATACTCTGACAGACACAGCCTTATAATCAGGTCAAAACTTTCTGGACATGGGCACAACTCACTTACACAATTTCAAAATGTCCTTGTGTAGAGCATAAAATAATGCTAACTAGAGTGATCACCAGTTATGTTGGGCAGTGTTAGTTCAATCTCCAACACCTAATTCCAAAACAACTGCAGATGATCCCTCCACTTTACCTTGGAGCAGGTGAGCCAACAGTGCGCGTGCACGGACCAATAACCGGAGAGCGCTGTGAGGACGTGCGCGATCCCGATGGCGGCGAGAGCAAGTAGGCCTGCTTCTGGGTACTCGGAAGTACCGTACACTCCGAGCCACACGTACAACCACCCAGGGTACAGCACGGCTAAAAATGGTAGAATCGTGCCGTGGAATAGCCGGGGCCTGCGCCGGTACAGCAACACTGAGCTAACGTTCTCGTCGTCAGTCTCGGCGCTGTCATGCTGGCTGTTCATTGAGGAGGCATTTTGCTGGTTCCCCGGTCCCTGATTCCCGTCCTCCGCAACCATATTCCCCAGTTTCTTAGTCGCGTTCGTTTTTGTCCTTCTCTCTCCGGGCCCCCTCTATCCTCCACCTGCCCCCTAGCTATTAGTGTCGGTGGTAAGGCAGTTTCACACAATCCAGTTGTTTCAGTCCAGTGTCAGGTCCAGTTTTCTGAATCGGCTCGTTCTCACACAGCTGCTTCCGTGTACGCAACCACGTAACGAAACGTGTCCTTTTTGCTGTCGTGTGGTTATTTCCTGCCGATTTGATCACATTTGTTTGACATCAAATATCCTCAATCAAGTGCATATTAAAATGAGCATTTTAAAAGCAGGGTTTAACAAAATACAGGTTAAAATATCACAGGACAATCGGTTGTTTTTCCTTTAAGAAATCGACGGTTTTGGACTAGAGCAGGAAATGTCAAATCTGTGATTGACAACAACCCAGGACCAATGGAATAGAACAATGGCAGTATGCAACGTGTTTCGACCAGTCGAACTAGAGGAGGGTGTATGCGGTAGATATTCTGTGTATGGCTGTGAACACATTTTATATTCTCTCTTTACTTTCTTTCTAAACAAGCCTTCAAATTACCTCCACCACAAACATGTAAGTGTCTTCAGCGTTATGCATTTAATTCAATATCATAGCTATCTATTTGAGTAAATAATCTACGTTGTAAACTGTACTCATTTACACCAATAAAATACAGTTGTGACCAGTATCTATGCGTTAGAGACATCTAACGACCAGATAGCTCAGATTCAAACTACGTTATAACAAGCGTTTTAATGTCAAAATACGTTCGTTGATTACCAAATATGGAGTTTCGCTGAGAAAATCTTAATTTACTACCATTACGGCCGGTATGTACTTCCCAAAAATGTCTAAATAAAAATTAACAAGCAACCGAAAAAATAGCTCTTCTGTATGGTCATGGCTAGAAGGGATCCATCCAGTTTTTGTCAAATTATCGTCAAATCTGACTTTTCGTAACGGGTTAGGAAAGAGATTGCAAGATAATATTTATTATTGCTCCTATCTGTCACACGCACTTGTGTTAGCTTTTTTTAAAGCTTTAAAACTGGTAACAAAGATGTTCAAAAGTAGTCCCAACTAAAGAATAAATCAACAGACCACGTCAGCTACAATAACATTCTCAATAATGTTATAATTTTTTTGATGTTGCTATGACTGTCATATGTTGATTTTTTTTATCTACCTTTATTGAATGCACTAAGTCGCTCTGTATAATAGCATCTGCTGAATGACCAAATTGTAAATGTAAAAACAAACACTTGCAAAGCATGCTGGGTATTACTGTAATGAGCTCCGCCCCCAAACAAGTACATATTTGGTCGGTGCGGACCAGAACCAAATCTGAACCAATCATAGACGTCTATGCTACGTTTCACAAGTTTGAACATCACATCACAGTACAGTACAGTAGAGTATGCTACTGTACGGTACAGGCCAGTAGAGTTTTATTCAATATAGTACAGTAAAGCAGGGGTTGTCAAACTGGAGTCTGCGGAGGGGCTGCAGGGGGTCCGCATAAAAAAAGGGCATTTTTTTTAATGCGAAATAATTAATTTATGAGTTTCGCTAGCTGCAACAGAATACCATCGTGGATACCATTTTTATGTCTCTGCGTCCAATGTGAAGGAAGTTAAAGGTAGTTTCACGAGCCAATGCTAACTAGCTTTAGCGCAATGACTGGAAGTCTACAGGAATAGTTAGCATGCTATCTGTTTTTGATCACATGACTGGGGAAGTAGATAAGTGGCTTCATTTCCAAAATCTCGAACTATCTCTTTAATATGGAGGAAATACAATCATTGGAGCTAATTACAGGATCTTTCTATATAGAACATTTTTTAAGCAAGCCGTCTAAGTGGTCATTTTCAGGATGGAAAAACGGTTCCAGTGTCAACTTAAATGACCAAACCAAGATAGAAAGCATGCATAAAAAATATTGAAATATATATATATATAATCTATTTATTATTATATATTTATTTATATAATATCATCTTTGAAAACCAACAATCAAATAAAAGCTAGACAGTCAGGAGGAATCAAAAGAAAAACCCAGATATTCCCGGTACATGCCCATAGATTTTTTTATAACGTTTGAGCAGAGGGCTCCCGAGTGGCGCTGTGGTCTAAGACACTGGGTTTGGCCGGGGTAGGCCGTCGTTGTAAATAAGAATTTGTTCTTAACTGACTTGCCAAGGTAAATAAAGGTTAATAGAAAAAAAGAAAAGAGGAACACAGCATAGAATTGCAGAAAATTAGCTTTACAACAGCACCATTTTCTCTTCACCGCCCAGATACCTTTCTAGCTAATAGACTGTTAGAGTTTACACCTTCTCTTCCAATGAACTGTGGGGAGATCAAAATAATGAAACTGCCAACCAAATCTATTAATTTTAAAATGTTGGTTACTTCTACTTGCCATTATCATTCACATGATAAAAAAACAAGACCCTGAATTTGCTAACATGATGGGGTTTTGTCAGGGTGACCTGTCGTTTTTTGCCTGCCCCTGTACTAGTAATAAACTTTTGTTACATCGACACAGTCTGCATCTGGGTCTTACTTGAAATGTAATAGTCTATAATTGGTTCAGATTTGGTCCATGATTGGGCCAAATATAGGCCGGTCCGGACTTCTGTGGACGTTGAAATCAAGGCTGGTCCAGACCGGACCAAATCTCAACCAAACGTAGGCATCTAAAACAAGGACAGTCCGGACAATAAACAAATGCTTAGTGGGCAATTTTGTTTTTCATTCCTTGCACAATTGTCATTGTCACAGAAGAGGACACACAGTCCATGATTGGATTTCACTGTAATTGTCTACGCATATCACAGAAACTGTTCTGCATGTCTGTCATCCTTCAGGCAGGTTGCCATGGATATCACCACCAAGTATTGCCATAAGGAGATGGAGAGCTATGGGCAGTGTGTGGCCGCTCACCCGTCAACATGGCAACAGCATTGTCAAGACCTGAAGATGAAGGTGGCACAGTGTACTTCTTCACAGTAAGGAATAAGCTCAGTCAACTGTCTTAGCCTAAAATCCATAACCTATTAGGCTAACTTTCAACTCCTTGTACTCTGTGTCAATGTTTTGCATGTTAAGGAGTAGAATGATAGCAGCAACAGACTGGTAGTACCCAGGCTATAACTGACTAGCCGTGATGGTCATATGTAAACCCGATACAGAGTGGACCCCCTCTCTGAGTCTGGTTCCTCTCTAGGTTTACTCCTATTTTGACAGTTGGAAAAACAGGCAAGTGGGAGAACAGTAAGAAGGTGGACGTGGGGAATGAATCTTGGTCTCCAGTGGGGAACAGTATATGTGACTAGCCGGGAGCGTTAACGCTAGACCACAGGCTTTGCACAGGTTCTCCTACTAGGCCTAGGCCCTATTCCTTCCACTGTGCTGCTGCTTGTTCTTTGAGGGTCTAGGTTGGGTTACTGTAAAGAACTGTTGTGAAAATAATTCAGATGCAAGAAGTCAAACTAGTGAGTACTGTACAGTGCTGATGTGAAGTGTAGGATTGTGTTTAAGTTTTCTTCAAGATCTTATTGATCAATGTTTCTGCAGCCCTGTGATCCAGAAGATCCGGACAGACTGTTCAAAAGAGTTCACAGAGTTTGAACGCTGCTTACTAGAGAACCAGAACTCACCTACCTCCTGTTCAGCACACGTAGCACGCTTCCTCGGCTGTGCCGAGACAGTGGACCTTGCCGGAGTGGGTTAGTGTTCACTGATTGTAGATCAGTCTCTGGCTCATTCACAGCCCTCACTTTTCTTGTGATTATACTAACTTTTGACTGCCCCTTGGCCTTGAGAGAGTGCTTTACATCAGTGTCTTTTATATTCGGTCTTCAAGTACCCCTAAAAGTAAACATTAAAGAACTATCTTACTACGTGGTATAAACTGGGTCTTTCTGTCCTTAGTATTCATACCTGTCCAGTGTCCGTACACCATAATGTATTTGTTAATCTCGGTTAACCCAGAACAAACATCTTGCGTAATTTTGTCATTTGTTTAGGTATTCTGTTTCTGAGAGATTACCTTTTTGAATATTTGGTGTAGTAGTTGAAGTGAATATATCTTCTCTTTCAGCAGTGAACCCGGTTCCTCAGCCCTCTTAGGACCCAGCAGGGACCATCATCCATCCCTCTCAGAGAAGATATCTCCTTTCTGCAATACTGACGCCGGACTGCTCTATCAATCATGGATAAATCAATGCCCATGTCATATTGATAACATCCTGACTTTGTACATGAATAAAGTGGAATCTTGTCCATGGCTACTTTAGGATTTGTCAAGAGAACTCGGAATATTAGACATTTACAAGTTACTGGGACGGATTTCTGCCTGAGACCGTCAAGATTCAAGACGGGTTATTTCTTGAAGTGATTTAATAACTCTTCGATGCTACAGCTCTCTGAAATACACTGGGACAATGGGATTCAGAGGTGTCCTCTTTTCTATATGTGAAAAGAATCACTGTGCAGCAGGTTTTAGTGTGTGTAATACATATTTATAACACTGTAGTAACCTCAGGTAGCAGCATAAATGGTTCTTTTCCTCTCCAATGTATATTGAGAATGAATGTGTGTAACGGTTTGCAACCTTTGCAACCTCACTCCGCAGCATATCTGTGCACAACTGCGTGTTATCCAAGTATCCCTGGTTTGCGGTGTAGTGGTCTCTTGTAAATGTTATTTTGGGTGAAGTTTATCATTAAACTCCTATATTTCAGTCCTATTACTCATCCAGTTTGGATACATACTCTGATGTTATGGTGCTACTCAAGGGTGCCTCTCTCTCGCTCCCACGCTTATTTTCTTCAGGTCCATGAGTCATGGTAGAATATTCAACCGTGGAATGTATGATATCTCTCCCACACATCTCTCCTTGGCTACTCACTTGTTGAGGGAAAGGTGGCTGGAAAGTTCGAATTTGAAGGCGCTAAGGAAAGGTGGAAGGAAGGAGAAGTAGGGGGGATGAAACAAGAGGCTTTCCACTGGCGGAGGGTACAGAGCCCAGGAAAATGGAGAAGGTGGAGGCTGTGGAGTTATAATCTGTGTGACCATAGAGAGACAGACGAGAGGGAGGATGTTGAGTTATGTGCCCTTTGACTACTAATCGGAACAGGCCACCTTTTCTGCTTAAATTATTAAAGGATGAGGTAGACGCAATCAAGTGGAGAGATTCTTCCTTAGAATTGTCAGTCTTCAAAAAGGTCAAAACTTTCACACAAACAACATGCAGAGGCTCTTTCTACAATTACATTATAGCTCCCTATCATACCACTGAGTGTACAAAACATTAAGAACACCTTCCTAATATTGAGTTGCACCTCCCCCTTTTGCCCTCAGAACAGCCTCAATTCGCCGGGGCATGGACTCTACAAGGTGTCGAAAGCGTTCCACAGGAAAGCTGGCCCATGTTGACTCCAATGCTTCCCACAGTTGTCAAGTTGGCTGGATGTCCTTTGGGTGGTGGACCATTGTTGATGCACACGTGAAACTTGAGCATGAAAAACCCAGCAGTGTTGCAGTTCTTGACACAAACCAGTGCGTCTGGCACCTATTATCATACCCCTTTTGAAGGCATTTAAATATTTTGTCTTGCCTATTCACCCTCTGAATGGCACACCTACACAATCCATGTCTCAATTGTCTCAAGGCTTAAAAAACCTTCTTTAACCTGTCTCCTGTTCATTTTAACAAGTGACATCAATAAGGGATCATAGTTCAACTGGATTCACCTCTTCAGTCTGTGTCATGGAAAGAGCCAGTGTTCATAATGTTTTGTACACTCAGTGTAGCAGAAGAAGCCTTGCATCATCAGCATCACACACATACTCAGAATAATGTAGGCATATTTAGTCTGACTGAATTGACAGGTTATATTGAAGAAATGCGACATTACACTCAAAAAGCACATACACTGGAATTGGTCACAGAACAAAAACTTGAACAATTTCTTTCAAACAATCTAAGAATAAGAATTTCTCATACCTTCCAGAGAAATGTATCCCACAATAAATTATATCCATGTAAATACTATACTGTAAAAAATATATATCATCAGTCAATTATGAGAAATCATATAGGAAGTGGACTCCACAAGATGGTCCCAGTGTGGGTATAAGCTATAGGAAAATACTGTCATTAGTGCTATGTTCATAGTAATAATTATTTACATTTTAAAAGTGTGACACACAGCTCATGCTACAACATAAATATTTAACCATAAGAGTACAAAATATTGAACAACATCTATTGTAAGGTGTGTTTTCGATCAAAGATAAATAATTACAGTGATTATACCTATAGTAGTACTGTATTATTCATTGTAACAACAATAATATTAACACAATTATTTTACATTGGAACACATACATGTTTATCGTAGCTAGGGCCAGTAGTTTTCCTGACCACATGACCTGACCAGGAAAGACTCCTTGGCCTAATCATACTTTATACTTAAGTGTTACACACCAATTAGTATTCAACTTCTACATTTTAGTTAGGGCCTAGAGTTTTCCAGCCAGGACAAAAACCTGCACCTTTATTAGTGAATACTTCACAGTATCAAATAAATAATTACATGAAAGCTAGCTCTGGTCCAGGGTGTTACATATGGCTTGCTGATGCTGAGCAATCCCAAGCAAGCCCCACATAAACCCCTGAACCAGAGCTACATGAAAGCATTACACTTTCCTTTACACAGCCCTGTTTCCTTTATAAGGTTCTCTGAATGATCCTGTTAGCCTACTCTATAGTGGTGTTTCTCAATCCTGGTTCTGGGGACCCAAAGAGGTGCACATGTTTGTTTTTTCCTTTCGCACCTGACAACGCACCATCTTGACCACACAGCAGCGCAGAGCTTTCAAGGCCTCCTTCGAGGTATCCTCCAAACCATGCAGAAAGGTAAGCAGACCAGGCATAACATTGCTTCTTTTTTCTTTCGCTCTCTTTTCAATATGTGCACCCCTTTGGGTCCCCAGGACCACGATTGAGAAGCACTGCTCCATAGGACCCTGTTAGCCTACTCTATAGGACCCTGTTAGCCTACTCTATAGGACCCTGATTGTATCTATAGTCTAAAAATCTCCTTTCACTATGTTGACTAATGTGAACTAATCAAGGGTTAGAGTGATTTGTAAATCATTTCCTGTATAACATTGCTAAAAATTCTAACACTAACCTGAGAGCAAACTCCCTAGACCTAAGTTACCTAACCCACATATTTCAGTCATTCACATACAAATCGAGCGTGCCACTCTGTATCCTTCAACTCATCTCAACCTATAATGAAATCTATCCCTCCAATGTTCCTCCAGATCCACCAGTACCTTTATTCCAGTCATTCATTTAGGCTCAACTTCCATTCACTTTCTGATTTGGCTGAATTGACCCCATCCGTGCTATGAACCAGTGGCCATCTCCAATACAACGGTTTTTGGGTTGAATCATGTTCTGGTGGCAGCTCTGCCCCTAGCCTGCTGTAACCTCTCTGGTATGCGTCTTCACTCTGCTCCTAAACCCTGCTGCCAAGAAGACTCCCTAACCATGTGGACACCATAAGTAGGTCAGATCATGAGCTAAATGAATGAAACATTCCCCATTCATTAGCAACCTAATAAGTAACATAGGTTTCTGACTCACAAACACACAGACCTGGATTCAAATAGTATTTATTTTCTTTTAAATACTTTAACTGCTCTTGATTTAAGATTTCCTGGGCAATCCTCCCCTCCCTTATATGAAACAAATGAGAGAGTATCAGATAAAGTATGTTGTCATAGGATTTCACATCTGTCTGCTACAGGTAGGATGTTGGGATCAAGCAAAAGAGTGGCCGTGTCCGAATACCCATACTTGCGTCCTAAATAGTAGTCCGTTTGAGTATGTGAAAAAAAAGTTCTATAGTATGTGAAATCTTGAAGAGCTAGTATACTTTAAATGCCCTGATGTCATACTCATTTTGGCTTTCCATCTAGTAGAATTCGCGAGGCACTATTGAGGAAGTGTGTTCGACAACAACTGATAATCAGATTAGGGGACAAAAGCGATTGCGCATTCGATGATGCCTTCTCAGCATGGATGAGTAGTATTTTGGTATTTGTTGCTTACTGCATACGTTTGTACTAAACAGAATGTTCTATATAGTATGTAATATGATTAGTACACAGTATGCAGTTTAAGTAATGGGCAAGCCAGATTTCGGACACGGCCTAAGTCATAGTTGAGACCTTAAATGGCTACCTGGGTCGTGTTTGGTATGGAAAAATGTGTTCTTAGTGGATAAGTCAAGGTAGTACCTCCCTGTTTCACTCCTAAGGTTTCCTCCCTACTGAACATGACCCAGGTGTTTCCTATTATGCTTTTACAAGAAGCCTGGTCATGGACATGGACCCAGCTCAAGCATGGTTGGTGTGATGACCTTGTGGGCCTAGTAGGATAACCGGTCATTAGCTGCTTCTCTGAGTGGTGATTGGTGGAGTGAGTCAGGGGTCAAGGGTGAGGGGTCAGGATGTGAAGTAGGAGTTCTGCATGGAGTAGAGGCGGTCGATGGGGTTTCCCACCCGTCCCGCCAGGAGCCCACCGTCCGCCACTGCCAGGAGACAGTCGCCGAGGTGACTAAGGCTCCCGTCGCTGTCCAGATCGTGGAACACAGTCTCTGAATCTAAAGAGAGAAATAGAGTAAGTATGTCTGTCTGTTTGGTCTGTCTGTCCATCTCTCGCTCTTTTTATATTTCTCTCCCTCTCTCTCACCGTAGGAGTGAAGATGTTCAGAGCCCAGCTGAGGGGGTGTGAGGCCATGGCGGAACGGCTCTCCTCCGTAGATGTTGGGGTCCAGAGCCAGTAGCTGCTGTCGTGGCAACGAAGAGTACGACAACAGACCGTCCAATCCGTGACCACTAGAACCGTCTGGGAAGAGAGAGACAGAACATTAATCAATCCCTGCATCTCTTCCTCTCATCCTGACCCTTTACCTCCAGAGACATTGTTTCACCTGCCTTGAGGTGAGTTTCCTGAAACTTAGCTACTTTGGCAAGCTACTGTTTTAATTGTTACTTTTGTAGCGAAAGACTAATCTTCCTGTGCATGAATGAACAAAAATTGTCAAATTAAGCACTTCTATATCTACCGTTCCGTGAGTTAAGTACCAGTTAGCTACAAGGCTTTTGGGAAACCCCTGCTCTGTTCTCCCCTCTCTTACCCTCACTGTCATCGTTGCTCTGTCGCCCCCCCCCTGCTCGGCCCTCTCCTGGACCCTCCCAGCTGCTCCTGCTCCTGCTGCTGCTGCTGTTGCTGCTGCCTGCGAGCTATCTTCTTCATCTGCAACGCACAGGACCAACACACACTGGCACACTGATAATGGACCCAATGGCGCTATTGCTCTGTCGATCGTTAAAAGGATAGTTCACCAAAGTTGCATTGTTATTTGGGTGAACTATCCTTTTAACTGTGCTTTAGCCTTTAAAATAAATGTTAGCATGTGGTTTCAGAGCAATTGCACCATTAGATTCATGATTAGTGTTATTGGTTATATTAATGTCATGGGCGGGGGGAGTGGGGATTCAGGACAGGTCAAATATCTCACCTTTGCTCTCTGGTTTTGGAACCACACCTGCACGACTCGAACCGTCAACCCGGTCTCAGCTGCCAGTGTCTCTCTCACCTGAAGATTAGAGAAATTAAGCCATGACACTAAATGGGACAGTGTGTGTATATGTCTGTGTGTGCGTGTGTGAGAGAGAAAAAAAGAGAGAAAGAAAAGTGAAAGAGAGAAGGAACAAAATAAATAAACCGTGTTACACCTGGTCTGCTTACCTTTCTGCAAGGTTTAGAGGACACCTCGAAGGAGGCCTTGAAAGCTCTGCGCTGCTGTGTGGTCAAGATGGTGCGTGGTCGCTTTGACCGTTTGTGGTCCTTCCCTTCGCTGCCCTTCCCCCCTACAGAACCGCCCCCACCATCCTCATCCTCACTCTTCACTGAGGGGTGTGGGGAGAGACAATAGGATCTTCAATTGACAGACAAACTGGTATCATATGGTGCCTAGTAGTGAATCCCAATGAAAAAACAAGTCATTAGGTTATCACTGTGTAATTATGTAATCTCCTGCACTTTCTGCACCATAACAAAGTGCCATCCAGTGATTTTATTGGTTGATTGATTGATTTGTTGGTTGCCCTGTCTTTTCCTGTTACCTGACTCAGTGGGTGTGGGGCTGATGGCAGCCAGCATCTCTCTCTCCTTCTCATAGTCTCCTCTGCAGAGCAACTGTCCCTCCTTCAGGACAAACTCATCTCCGCGCTGCAGCCGGCGCTCACATTCACAGCAGCTGAAACAGCCCAGGTGGTACACCTGCCCCAGTACACGCATGATCAGCTCTGAGCGCCCAATCACCTGCAGGCACGCACTGCACTTCCTGACAAACAGCCTATAGGGACAGAGGGGAGAAAGGGTGCGTTCCAGTGTGTAATAGATAAGTTGTCTTTATTGCAGTCGGGTGTGTTCCAGGTTGTCTTTTTTGCAGTCCTGAAGAAGTTTAACGTCTCTAGAATCACAGTAGGAATATTATCAAGTAATATTCTGAGATGTGCAGAAGACACCGTCTTGACCACACAGCAGCACAGAGCTTTTAAGGCCTCATTTGAGGTGTCCTTCCAAACCGTCTTTTTTTGTAGTTGGGCTGCAGATGATCAGGTCTCACATCGCTTGCAGGAGTTGTTGTAATTTCTCACTAACATGATATTAGCAGTCCTCTGAGATGTGCCGAGTGACTGAATTAAAGACAACATGGAACGCACCCAAAGGCAGAGACAGATTGCCTGAAAGATTAGACCTCATTTGCACCTGTGAAGATTCTCAATCAAACCTGTATCTAATTAAATGTCACATCAGCATTTCCCATAACTTAAAGCTTGAACATGTAACATAGCTAACATCTATTTACTGCAATAACAGTACGTGGTAATGCTTTAGAATGTCGTTCTTCACTGATGACACTTGGGGGCAGTAGTCAACTGATGTGTAGGGAGCCTGCACTGAAGTGTTGGTGGATTCTAGGTCTTTTACAAATTCTTTACATCAATCTATTGAACGAGCTGGTACAGCCCATCATTACCTACTATTCACAATTAGTAGGATTTAGAAGAGAACATGTGAAACAAGTATCATGCTTGGACAGTTTTTTTAACAGTTCACACACTGTCATTCACGGGGCTTCGTTGTCTACCTTCCTTTTGTCCATTCACCACTACTCTCGTGTGTCCCACCCCTTTCATTTTCTCCCACTCTTCATTCTCTTCTCATCAACATATCAATTCAATTTAAAGGCCCCAAAACTCCTGCTTTTAAATTCCTCTTGAATCCCAGTTGTTTTATCCCTATATCCCCCCTTCTTCTATCTCTCTCCAGTATTTTCTGACAGGATTCCCAATTCTCCCCCCTCCCTCCATTCTCCTTCGCTCCCTCCCTCCACAGTTCAGTGAAACTAATAAAGACAGGATTAATTAGATTGTTGTTTAAACAGTGCGATGCCCAGACAGACGCTGTAAACTCATAACCAGGGATTGGCCATAGCATGGGGTTAATCTCTCTCTCTCCTCTCTCTTTTACACACCAAAAAACACGCACGTGCGTGCACACACACACACACACACTTTTTCTTTATCGGTCTCTCTAGCCTAACCCAACCCATAAACTCTCACATATATTTACAGGAAACCAGGGTTACTCATCAATATATGGTGAGTATTTCCATATACATTTCTACAATATATATATATGCATATTTAAAACACACACCTGCACATGCCTAATCATATGATGACATATTGACACAGGAAATCCTGGGTCATTAAACAAGACCGCAAACAATAGGTCTGCTGTGCAGAGACTTAGCTCATAGAAAGAGAGACCATAGAGAGAAAACTATTTCTGTTGAGCAAGGGATGACTGGATGAGATGAGAAAGTGACAGGATGACTAGGGACAGAGAGATAGAGGGAGGAAGTTGGAGGGAAAGAAGGAGAGAAGTGTTAAGGCTCCCTGACTGGGTGAGAGGAAGGTGTTAGTACCCCAAATCTGAAGGGCGGCGAGGGGAAGAGGTGAGAAGAGGAAAGGAGGAGAGGAGAGTGAGCCAGGTCGGCTCCTAATCTGTGATCTTGTCCTGTCCGAACCACAGCTGCCACGGATAATCTCTCTCAATCCATCTGTCTGCCAAACTAGCTAACACTCCCGAAAATTACCCCAATCACAGCCCACCACTGTCACACATACTTACTTAACCAAACATACTCACTTGCCAAACACACTTACACACACACGCATGCGCATACTCACACACACACAGACGCACGCACACACACCGATCGAGGAGTACCACTTCAACACTAATCCAGTCAACACCACCACCACGACTATCAATTCACTTCACACTCCATTATACCGAGCTGTCTCTGTCTACAACACACAGAAAGTTATCTCAAGTGCCTCCTCTTAATTGCCTCATTGCCTACAGCAATTGTAAGTAAAATATCTCATCCAATAGCCCCGAAAATGGCAAACCAGAACTTTTCATTTTAAAGGGGAAATCTGCTATTTTTTTTACTTTAACATTCACAACATATACACATTAATTATTGAAGAATATAACTTATGCCTCATGAGCTTAGTTCAATTGTCATCCTTACCCAAAATATAAGATTGTTTACAAACAAAGCAGTAAAGCAAAGTAATTGTAAACAGACACTGGAAAGCCTCAAAATATTGGTTAAAACTATACATTTGATCTCATGGATGGTCAGTCCTTGCATCAATAGCTCTGTATACATTTGAGAGTAGATACAGTTCTCCATCCCTCAGCTATTTACAAAATCAATGGCAGCTATTTACAAAATCAATTCCATGTTATTGTTTAAACAGCAGATTTCCCCTTTAAATCCCAGTTTGTTTTTTAATCCCATTTTATACTGCCAGAATTTACTCAACATAAAGGCATCTTGGGACAACGGTCACCAGACCACAATTCCTCTACAGTGTTTAAGTCCTGATTTTTGGTTATTAATCCCATTTCATAGTGCCACATATTGTAGAATTTAATAAACTTGGAAACTAAAGGCAATGGTCACTGAGGGAGGTCTCTAAGTAGATCAGTCTAATCCCCCTAATAGAAGTGTAATTCACAATAGACCCACCCACCTCTGTCCCAAATGGCACCATATTCCCTTTATAGTGCACTACTTTTGACCAAGGCCCAAATGGCTCTGGTCAAAAGTAGCGCACTATATAAGGGATATGGTGCCATTTGGGACGCATCCCCAATAACCCAGGGAGAGGAGAAATGGCTCATGGCTGCTATCAAGATGAATGGTCCCACTTTAGACGAAACATAATGAAGCCTTCATAAACCCTTTATAAAGCCTATATAGGTGTCTCCGAAATTATCACAAGCATTCGTAAGCAAACTGAGTTACATTTTACCCTGCTTGGCACTTTGACCTCCCCAATTCACGGCACCAATGAGATTGACTTGGTTCGAACCCCAGTGGGTTACGACTGTTAACCCACTGAGCTAAAGCAGAGACATTAGCTTGGGGAGCGAATGCAAGTCCTCAGATCTCAGCAAAGACTATGTTATGCATGTGTTAGTTGTATATTGATGTGTATGTGGAGCTGCTTGCTCCTATGTGCGTAAGCATGCATGTTCGGTATGTGTCCATCCATGTGAATGGACTAGTGAAAATGTGTATTGGGTTTTGTATTGTCAGCTATAAGTGAAAGTTTGTTTTAGCATATTGGAAATGTAAGCTTGGGTGAGGTTGTGGGTATGGTATCTTTACAGTGATCTGGATGTTACAATCTTAGTATAGCTTTAGTATCATTTTATTTTGGTGTGTGAGCATGTGTGTGTGGTTGTGTGTGTGCGCGTGCATGTGTGTGTGCACGTTCAAGTGTGTGTGTGAGCGGATATTGCACTGTGAAGCAGGATGGCTCAGAGCCAGGGTTCAGTAATCACATCATCTCCTTTTATTAAATCTCCCTGCACTGCTTCTGTGTTATTAAAATTTCCCAGCATTCCCCACGATAACGCTCCCCCCGCCGCCACACATACACACACACGCACGCTCGTGCCTCACACACACACACACACACACACACACACACACACACACACACACACACTAAGATGCACGGATACAAAAACAGACACATACACAAAAAAAATGCTGGGTTGTTTGGTTGACCCAACTGCTGTGTTGCAGGCGTTTGGTCATTTGGTTGGGTTGTTTTCTTTAAAAACTGCTAGGTCTTTGGTGCTGGGTTATTGATCCAGCAGGTCAGATCATTAACTGGAGGCCTAGTTTAGTAGGGTTGTTGCTTTCAGATAGTTATTTTTAGCCACCCATGAGAGTAAACGTCATTCCTGTTAATCTGTTCTGTTGTATAGTTATCACACGTTTAGCTTCAATGAAGCTTACATAAGTGTATGAGTTCCCGTAAAAGCTTATGTAAATCCCACTGTTGCGATACAATAAGGTGGTACACCTTATTATAATTAAGCAATAAGGCCCGAGGTGGTGTGTGGTATATGGCCAATATACCACAGCTAAGGGTTGTTCTTACACACAACGCAACATGGAATGCCTGGACACAGCTCTTAGCCGTGGTACAAAAGTGTGTGGACACCCCTTCAAATTAGTTTGGCTATTTCAGCCACACGCGTTGCTGACAGATGTATAAAATCAAGCACACAAGCCATGCAATCTCCATAGACAAACATTGGCAGTAGAATGGCCTTACTGAAGAGCTCAGTGACTTTTAACATGGCACCGTCATAGGATGCCACCTTTCCAACAACTCAGTTCATCGAATATCTGCCCTGCTAGAGCTGCCCCGGTCAACTGTAAGTGCTGTTATTGGAAGTGTATACGTATAGGAGTAACAATGGCTCAGCCGTGACGTGGTAAGCCACACAAGCTCACAGAACGGACCGCCGAGTGCTGAAGCACATAGTGTGCAAAAATTGTCTATCCTCATTTGCAAAACTCACTACCGAGTTCCAAACTGCCTCTGGAAGCAACGTCAGCACAAGAACTGTTTCTTCGGGAGCTTTATGAAATGGGTTTCCATGGCCGAGCAGCCTCACACAAGCCTAAGATCACCATGCGCAATGTCAAGTGTCAGCTGGAGTGGTGTAAAGCTCGCCGCTATTGGACTCAGGAGCAGTGGAAATGCATTCTCTGGAGTGATGAATCACGCTTCACCATCTGGCAGTCCGACGAACGAATCTGGGTTTGGCCAGGAGAATGCTACCTGCCCGAATGCATAGTGCCAAGTGTAAAGTTTGGTGGAGGAGGAATAATGGTCTGGGGATGTTTTTCAAAGGTTCAGGCTAGGCCCCTTAGTTCCAGTGGAGGGAAATCTTAATGCTACAGCATAATTCTAGACATTCTAGACAATTCTGTGCTTCCAACTTTGTGGCAACAGTTTGGGTAAGGCCCTTTCCTGTTTCAGCATGACAATGCCCCCGTGCACAAAGTGAGGTCTATACAGAAATGGTTTGTCAAGATCGGTGTGGAAGAACTTGATTGGCCTGCACAGAGCCCTGACCTCAACCCCATCTAATACCTTTGGGATGAATTGGAATGCCGAATGCGAGCCAGGCCCAACATCAGTGCCCGACCTCACTAATGCTCTTGTGGCTGAATGGAAGCAAGTCCCTGCAGCAGTGAATCAACATCTAGTGGAAAGCCTTCCCGGAAGAGTGGAGGCTGTTATAGCAGCAAAGGAGGGGACCAACTCCATATTAATGCCCATGATTTTGGAATGAGCTGTTTGACGAGCAGGTGTCCACATACTTTTGGTCATGTAGTGTATATTGGCCATATATCACAAACCCCCGAGCAGTGGTGGAAAAAGTACCCAATTGTCATGCTTGAGTAAAAGTAGAGATACCTTTAATAGAAAGTTACCCAAGTAAAAGTCACCCAGTAAAAGTATTTGGTTCTAAATATACTTAAGTATCAAAAGTACATGTTATTGCTAAAATATACTTAAGTATCAAAAGTAAAAGTATAAATAATTTCAATTTCCTTATATTAAGCAAAGCAGATGGCACCATTTTCATGTTTTTAAAATTTACAGATAGTCAGGGGTACACTCCAACACTCAGACATAATTTAAAAACAATGCATTTATATTTAGTGAGTCTGCCAGATCAGAGGCAGTAGGGATGACCACGTGTTCTCTTGATAAGTGTTCTGCTAAGCATTCATCATGTAACAAGTACTTTTGGGTGTCAGGGAAAATGTATGGAGTAAAAAGTACATCATTTTTTTAAAGGAATGTAGTGAAGTAAAAGTTGTCAAAAATATAAATAGCAAAGTAAACATACCCCAAAAAACTGCTTAAGTAGTACTTTAAAGTACTTTTACTTAAGTACTTTACACCACTGCCCCCGAGGTACCTTATTGCTATTATAACCTGGTTACCAACGTACCTAGAGCAGTAAAAATAACTTCTGTCATACCCGTCGTACACAGTCTTTTATAAACTGAGCCCTGAATGCTGATTGGCTGACAGCCCTTAGCCGTGGTATATTGGTCATATACCACACCGCCTTGGGCCTTATTTCTTAAACATACCACGGCTGTCAGCCAATCAGCACTCAGGGCTCGAACCACCCAGTTTATAATACAGCATGTAATAAATTATCTTCACATTATAGAAGAATGTGTCAAATGAAAAAACAAAATAACAGCTTGTTTTCTAGCTGAAAATAATTTAAGGATTACATTAAAACAGACCTAGCTGCTAGGTCAACTCAGCATGAGAGTAAAAACTACCCAATTGATGCTTAAATTTACCCATGTGTGGGTAATCCCAACAACTCAACTTGTTGGGTTATTCACACAACTCAACTGTCTGGGTCAAAATAACCCTGCGTGTGTTCTGTCCAATATTTAGCCAGCGTTGGGTTACCAAATAATCAAAATTGGGTTGTTTTTACACAGCATTTTTTGGTGTGTATGGGTCACGGACACGGTACATCACAGAACAGTGATATACAAACAGAAACAACTTGCAATCACACACACATATGCAGATGGAGGGCATTTCCTTCATCGCCTATGTGTACATATAGACAACGTGCATCAGACAGTCTTATTTGATTTCCAAACATTTTGAGGTATACAGTATGAATGACTCTCTGATTAGTATAAAATACAATATCAAGGTCTATTACTAATGATTAGCAGACCAGTCTCTCCATAGACTCCTAGCTTTTCTCAGTGCAACTATTTACACTGTTCCTAATAATACTTTAGATATTCCATACTCTGATCTCGACTGAAAGACTACCCTTTAATGACAGTTCAGATATGGCATAACATGACCAAATGTAATATACCTGCAAAGAGTAACGACTGAAAACTGTGCAGAACACTGTGCTTGATGCTTGGGAGAGTGTGAGAGGAATGTGATATGTGTGAGGACATGGATGAGTCTGTGTGTGTGTGTGTGTGTGTGTGTGTGTGTGTGTGTGTGTGTGTGTGTGTGTGTGTGTGTGTGTGTGTGTGTGTGTTTAGATAAAAGCTAATCCCCAGGCCACCAGAACGCAATATCCTGTCTGGCGGTTTCTCATTTCCTGTCTCTCTCTGGTGGAGCGGGATGCAAGGGGGAGGGTGGAGGAAGACTGGGGAGGGGAGGGGACTCGTTGCCCCAGAAACAGGAGATACAGCCCCCCGATTAGAGAATGTTGACACCGCTCTCTTTCTGCCTCTGTCTGTCTCTCTCCCTCCCTCTTGTTCTCTCACTCCCTCTCTCAGGTCCACCCCCCCATCTTTTCTTTTCTCTTTTTTTCTCTCGCTCTTCTTCTTTTATTATCTCAGATTTAATAACGGCGAGGCGAGCAGCTTGTTCTTCCATGAAACATTTATTAGCTGTCTGTAATGAAATTGTTGTGGGGGAGGCCAGATGATGGGGACTCATCGGGCATTATGCAAAAACTGTGGCAATATTACTAGGGGGTGACACAGACACACCTTGGCTCACACCTCACCTTCCCCCTCTTCTGTCTTCTCCTCTCTGGCTGTCTTCTTCTCCTAAATCTCAATATCTTTTGCTCTCTCTTGCTTTTATCCCATTCTTACTCCCCATCTGCAATTTATCTTCTCTATCAACTTTCTCCAACTTCTCATTTTCAGTCACATCTCTGTTCTCTTTATGTCCTTTCTCTCTGTATTGCTTTGGCACAATGCATGCCTTGATATAAATGTATCACTGTAAGTTTCTGTTTCTCCATCTATATTCTCTTCCTATCTCTTCTCTCTTTCATCACCTGTTGACCTGAGCTGGAAGGTGACGTAAGAACCCTTACTGTGTGTCTGGTGGAAGAGAAGGTGTGTGTCTGAAATAGCACAATCTGACTTGTATAGAGGCACTACTTTTGACCAGACTGGTAACCTATTCCCTATATAGTGCACTATAGTGAAATACTTTAATGCCATTTAGTGTTATTTCAGGTAGAAACAAGACATTGTGTTAAAAACCACAATACTACTCCTCAGTCGTGATATGGAGTACTAAAATTGTCTGTCCATCCGTCCGTCCGCCCGCCCATACCCCCTGTGGACGACCGTGTATGAACCAAGACCAACAACATATCCCTAACGCACTCCTACACTCCCTCAGAGTGAACTATAGTGAGTGCAAACACATGGGATGAATTCCTAACAAATCTACAAAAAAGTGAGTATTCTTCAGAATGGATATCATTGGCTGCAATAGGCTATGCTTTGGTTCTGACTGTGTACTCCATTGTACAGTAGGCTTGCTGCAGTTGTGTATCAATCAGCTTTGTGGGTTTTGGCATATACGTTTTAGCAGTATATGTTTTAGCAGTATGGGGTAGAATGTATTGATTTAACCCATTCCCTCCACTGTGCATACTAACTAATTATCCATCTCCTAGCACAGTTATACTGTATATTACAGTATATACAGAATATAACTATATACTGGTACTGTGCATATATAGTTATTCTCTTAGGCTTGCCATCACTGGAGTGGCTGAGTACATTTGGAAATTAGCGCTGTGTCCAATCAACCCCCTCCCTCCATCCCACCCTCCCTCTCCTCCCATCCTGAGACACAAAGAGGCGCTGAGCAGAGAGACGATTAAGAGAAAACGAGGGATAAACAGAGAGATAAACTGATTGGTGTCATCACTGCTATCAATCTCAACGAGAGGGAAATGAGGTTTGGAATCGAGAAATATTATTACAAACCAGACAGTGATGAACGAGGTAATAGAGAGAGGAGGAGCGAGAGAGGGAGGCGGGAGGAGGATAAGGGGGATGGGTGGGAGAGATACTGTATCTGTGTGGAAGACATGATTTCTCTGTTCTCAATCCCAGCATAGGACAACAGTGATTCCACATATAACCATGTAAGATGAGAAGGTGGGCTTCTGGCCTGGCAGTTTGAGAGATTGTTTGGTCAGTGAACGTTAGTCTTGGCTGTGACTCTTGGGGTCTCTGCTTCCCTGTGACTGTGGGAGTCTCCCCTCTCCCCTGCTCCAGACAGGGTCTCCATGTCTCCCACCCCACATAGTGATCTATTAGAGCCAGCATTGAGGGGCCAGAGGGTTAGGTCTAGCATTTACCTGCGCTACCACCTTGCGTGCAGATGCCTGAGTGAGTGTGGAATCGAATCCCAGTCCTGCCGTACTTTCCACACAAACCTCTAACTTTCGTTTCCTGTCTCTCTCCACTTTCTCTACTACTAAAAACGTCAATGGTGTTTTTACCAACAATATCACCACCTATCGTGATACAGTGATATCCACTGTAGTGGATAGCTTCTAAAGCCAACCCATATGTATGTGCAGTAGGAGCAGGCTATGTGTTGCCTGGTGAGCGGGGGGTGTAGATAGGCCTCAGAGCCCCCCACTTTAGACTGATATTGAACCTGGGCTCCAGGCTCCTCCAGGCTCTAGTCACCCGCCGGGCCCCAGGGGCACAGGGCCTTTATTGGTCTGAGACCTGGGTCAGCCCGAAGACCCTGCTCTCTGTTGCTCTGTGGGAAGTGTGTATCAGAGTGTGATTGGGGGATACTGGAGAGTCTGTATGGGCAGCGGTCTGTCTCTTTGCCCGTCTTGGAAATTGTGTGTAATAAAAACACACACAACTCTCGCCTAAGAAAAATGACTAATATGAAAATATTTGAAAACAATGGCTAGACGGAGATACTATAGCGGGAGGAGGCAAACAGCAGGGCTCAGCAGAGTGGAACCATGCTCCTCACGTAATGAATAAACCTAACCCTAGCTTCAACCACTACCCTTACTCTAGCTTCAAGTCCACATCCCAGTTCAACCCTAATCCTAACCCTAAATCCAACACCAACCATAATCCCCCACCTCCAAATTCACAGTTTAAACCCTGATTAGCTCCCCAAGCTAAAACCTAGGCTTAGCTCAGCGGGCTAACACAGTCTTAGGACTAACACAGGAGATCTGGGTTCAGGAAACCCAGTCGGTCACTACAAGGTCACTATGAGAGTGCTATGGGAATAATACACTAAGTTCTCGATTCAATCAGATCCGCTTTAGCCTGCAATAACCAACAACTGCATAGCAGTATCATTGCTTTAATTAGGCGATGTCAGAGGTGGAACTGCGTTGGAACTGTCAAATCAGCAAGCGGCTCCCCGTGTTATACCTATCATGGACATTGTCATTGGATGCACCCAGTTGCATTTGTATAAACTGATTGAATCTACGCCTAAGCACACACAACTCCAGACTGCAAAGAGTTCCTGCAAAAAAAAGATCTCCCTCCAATATTAAGCTTTACACTATTTCTAGTAAATTCTTATACACACAGACACTCACTCACTTCAAATTATCATACATCGTGTGTGTGTGTGTGTGTGTGTGTGTGTGTGTGTGTGTGTGTGTGTGTGTGTGTGTGTGTGTGTGTGTGTGTGTGTGTGTGTGTGTGTGTGTGGTGCTGATGGAATGACTGCAGGGAACACAAGGAGAAATTGTTACAGATCTTCTGAAGGTCATAAGTAAAGACGTGTGCCAAGTCTCTCACAGAGACAGACATACACTGTACACACACTATATAGAAAGAGAGAGACTCATCATATGTACACTATATAGAGAGAGAGATTCAACATATACAGTTGAAGTCGGAAGTTAGGTTGGAGTCATTAAAACTCGTTTTTCAACCACTCCACAAATTTCTTGTTAACAAACTATAGTTTTGGTAAGTTGGTTAGGACATCTACTTTGTGCATGACACAAGTCATTTTTACAACAATTGTTTACAGACAGATTATTTCACTTATAATTCACTGTATTACAATTCCAGTGGGTCAGAAGTTTACATACACTAAATTGACTGTGCCTTTAAACAGCTTGGAAAATTCCAGAAAATTATGTCATGGCTTTAGAAGCTTGTGATAGGCTAATTGACATAATTTCAGTCAACTGGAGGTGTACCTGTGGATGTATTTCAAGGCCTACCTTCAAACTCAGTGCCTCTTTGCTTGACATCATGGGAAAATCAAAATAAATCAGCCAAGACCTCAGAAAAACAATTGTAGACCTCCACAAGTCTGGTTCATCCTTGGGAGCAATTTCCAAATGCCTGAAGGTCCCACGTTCATCTGTACAAACAATAGTACTCAAGTATAAACACCATGGGATCACGCAGCCGTCATACTGCTCAGAAAGGAGACGCGTTTTGTCTCCTAGAGATGAACGGACTTTGGTGCGAAAAGTGCAAATCAATCCCAGAACAACAGCAAAGGACCTTGTGAAGATGCTGGAGGAAACAGGTACAAAAGCATCTATATCCACAGTAAAACGAGTCCTATATCGACATAACCTGAAAGGCCGCTAAGCAAGGAAGAAGCCACTGCTCCAAAACCGCCATAAAAAAAGCCAGACTACGGTTTGCAACTGCAGATGGGGACAAAGATCGTACTTTTTGGAGAAATGTCCTCTAGTCTGATGAAACAAAAATGGAACTGTCTGGTCATAATGACCATCGTTATGTTTGGAGGAAAAATGGGGAGGCTTGCAAGCCGGAAAACACAGTCCCAACCGTGAAGCACGGGGGTGGCAGCATCATGTTGTGGGGGTGCTTTGCTGCAGAAAGGACTGGTGCACTTCACAAAATAGATGGCATCATGAGGATGGAAAATTATGTGGATGTATTGAAGCAACATCTCAAGACATCAGTCAGGAAGTTAAAGCTTGGTCGCAAATGGGTCTTCCAAATGGACAATGACCCCAAGCATACTTCCAAAGTTGTGGCAAAATGGCTTAAGGACAACAAAGTCAAGGTATTGGAGTGGCCATCACAAAGCCCTGACCTCAACCCTATAGAACATTTGTGGGCAGAACTGAAAAAGCGTGTGCGAGCAAGGAGGCCTACAAACCTGACTCAGTTACACCAGCTCTGTCAGGAGGAATGGGCCAAAATTCACCCAACTTATTGTGGGAAGCTTGTGGAAGGCTACCCGAAACGTTTGACCCAAGTTAAACAATTTAAAAGGCAATGCTACCAAATACTAATTGAGTGTATGTAAACTTCTGACCCACTGGGAATGTGATGAAAGAAATAAAAGCTGAAAGAAATCGTTCTCTCTACTATTATTCTGACATTTCACATTCTTAAAATAAAGTGGTGATCAGGGAATTGTTACTAGGATTAAATTGCAGGAATTGTGAAAAACTGAGTTTCAATGTATTTGGCTAAGGTGTATGTAAACTTCTGACTTCAACTGTACACACTATATATAGAGAGACTCAACACATATATACAACACACACACACACACACACACACACATATATATATATATATACTGTATAGAGACTCAAATCTATCTCTATATGAGAGACTCAAGATGGGGCACTCATTCTATAGCCTACTTACAACATGGGAGCAAGTCTACTCTGTATAGGTTAAGTCTTTGATCTAGGTTAGACAATACAACATGGTCACTCATTCTATACTTTCAATAACTATATGGATGTACCAATATCGAATGCGATAAGGAAGATTTTCTTAAACACCTGAACTCATGGGTAACACCTAAACTGTATGTGTCAAAGTATTCACACCCCTTGACATGTTGTTGTTTTACAGTCTGAATTTAAAATGGATTAAATTGAGATGTTGTGTCCCTGGCCTACACACAATACTCCATAATGTCAATGGGAATTATGTTATTATACATTTTTACAAATTAATAAAAAATTAAAAGCTGAAATGTCTTAAGTCTAAGTATTCAACCCCTTTGTTATGGCAAGCCTAAATAAGTTCAGGAGTAAAAATGTGCTGAACAAGTCACATAATAATTTGCATGAACTCACTTTGTGTGCAATAATAGTGTTTAACAGGATTTTTGAGTGACTACCTCATCTCTGTACCACACACACAATTATCTGTAAGGTCCCTCAGCCAAGCAATGAATTTCAACCACAGATTCAACCACAAAGACCAGTGAGGTTTTCCAATGCCTCACAAAGAAGGGCAACTATTGGTAGAATCTTTTTTTTTAAAGCAGACATTGAATATCCCTTTGAGCATGGTGAAGTTATTAACTACACTTAGGATAGTATACACTCAGTCACTACAAAGATACAGGCGTCCTTCATAACTCAGTTGTCGGAGAGAAAGGAAACCGCTCAGGTTTTTCACCATGAGGCTAATGGTAACTTTAAAACAGATACAGAGTATAATGGCTGTGATAGGAGAAAACTGAGGATGGATCAACAATGTTGTAGTTACTCCACAATATTAACCTAACTGACAGAGTCAAAAGAAGGAAGCTTGTACAGAATAAAAATATTCTAAAACATGCATCCCGTTTGCAACAGAGCGCTAAAGTAATACTACAAAAAATGTGGCAAAGAAATTAACTTTATGTCCTGAATACAAAGCGTTATGTTTGGGGAAAATACAACACAACACATCACTGAGTACCACTCTTCACATTTTCAAGAATGGTGGTGGCTGCATCATGTTCTGGGCATGCTTGTCATCGGCAAGGATTAGGGAGTTTTTTTTAGGATAAAAAGAAACAGAATAGAGCTAAGCAGAGGCAAAATCTTAGAGGAAAACCTGGTTCAGTCTCCTTTCCAACAGACACCAGGATATAAATGCACTTTTCAACATGACAATAACCTTAAACACAATGCCAAATATACACTGGAGTTGCTTACCAAGACGACATTGAATGTTCCTGAGTGGCATACTTACAATTTTTATTTAAAATTGGCTTGAAAATCTATGGCAACACTTGGCTGTCAAGCAATGATCAACAACCAATTCGACAGAGTTTGAAGAATTTCAAAAATAATAATCTGCAAATATTGTACAATACAGGTGTTCAAAAAGACTTACATAGAAAAACTCATAGCTGTAATCGCTGCCAAAGGTGATTCTAACATGTATTGCCTCAGGGGGTTGAATACTTATGTAATCAAGATATATTAGTGTTTTTTCATGAATGTTTTACAAATATTATAATTGTTCTTCCACTTTGACATTACAGAGTATTTTGTGTAGATCGTTGACAATTAAATCAATTTTAATCCCACCTTGTAACACAACAAGGAGTGTTGACGTAAATGTAACAACAAAATGTGTTAAAAGTAATGGAGTATGATTACTTTCTGAAGGCACTGTAGTATCAGACACTGTTAAAGGGACTGAGACAGTGACAACTAGACAACTCAGTGATTAAGACCTAGACAACTCAGTGATTAACTCAATACCATTTCATATCTGTCGCACTCCAATTCCCCCTACTAACACCTCACCCAAATGACCCCGTAACGATACACACACTCATCTTAGTTGCCTATTATTAACATGCTAAGAATTTACAAAGAAGCAGTGACCGAAAACTTCTCTACTACTCTGTCTCTCTCTTCATATCTCATATCTCCACTCTATATCCTCCTTCACCTATCCCTCTGTCTGTCTCTCTCTCCCTCCCTCCCTTCAACTCCCCCTCCCTTTTCCCCCCTCTCTCATCCAGATGTCTGCTACAGTGGGGGAGTCTGTGCGCCTGGACTCGTCTGACACTTTTCACAACAATGATAACGACCTGCAGGCTACGTCCTTCAGCCATCCATCCCTGGAGATCTCACACACACCACCAACAAACAAACAAATACACACACACACACACACACACACACACACGTCGAATGCACACGCGACCACACACATGCATACATACACCCACACCTAGACTGACCAACAGACCCCCAGACTGATAGAAACTCCACACCAAGTAACATTTATCAGAGAAGAAAGTAGAGCTAGCTTACTGCCTCACTAATAGCAATCAAGCGTTTCATGTATATACCCACCAAACATTCAGGGACTAGGGACTAGTTTTTTCATTTCAATTTAGACCTAGACAACCAGGTGAGGGGAGTTCTTTGCGGAAACTCGCAGACACTCGGCCCTCCATGGAATGAGTTTGACACGTTTTCCATATGTTCTGTCATATATTCCATATATACCAATTCCTATAAGCCCCTGAGCCATTTCACAACTTTGTTCTATCCCAAAACCAGCACACCTGATTCCGGAGGGGCACAAGGACTAGGTGACAAAACACATTGATTAAGACCATGCAAACTCTAACGTTTGTGTGTCTTTTGGGATTTTAGTAGTATTGACGTTCTCTTACTTTTCGTAGTCATGCTTGCAGTAGAGTAGTCGGTCTCTGCAGTAGCATGTCCCACTAAGCACGCTCAGACACACCGCACACTTGACGCAGGTCTCGTGCCACGAGCGCTCGTTGACACGCAGTAGGAAGCGATCCGCAATGGGCGACTCACACCCCGCGCACACCTCGCCGTCTCCACCCATATGTTCTGAACCTGAGGGGATAATGTTTAATAATAATAATGACAATAATGTTAAAATCATTATGTGCCAGTCAGGCCCATGATGTCAGTCCCATTTCACTCCTCACCGAATGGCGTAGAGGCTGGAGGCTTCTGAAGACATGATTGGGTCTCCTCTGTTTTCATCCCGTCCCTCCTTCCTTCGTCGTGTTCGCTGGACGAGAAGGAGAAGAGAGAAAAAGGACAGTTACCCTCTAAATACAAGCCTACAGTCAACAAGTGTGTAGAATGAAAAAATGGAGGGCAGATTGTCGTCGCCGAAAAGTGAGAAAGAGGATATACTGTAAGGGGGAAATAAAACGCATCAAAAGTCAATGAAAGACACGTAGGCTAAGGCCTAAACATGACCGTGGATATTATATTTCAGTGTCCTCTTGAAAACATATTTAATATCCAATGTATGAATTAATTACATAAACAGTCGACCTGCAATGCGCACATATTGCAACAGGAATAACATCGGATTGGATAAATGCATAGGAAATAAAATACATGTGCTAGGCCTAATAGTCTACTCAATTCGGTCTACTCAACAGAGTTTTAAACACCTGACACACTGAGATTTAACGTTGGAGCCGAAGGTGGTGTGTGGTCCTATTCATGTTTATTTATTTGCATATATGATACCCGAAGTCAGATTGGGGGTCGAACCGGATATCTGGTTTTGCCCTAATATTGACCAAAAACAGGTCGGGATTAAACCCCGTGACCTGCTGACGCCACACCGCTACACAAACCCAGAAACGGCCCAAACCCATCCTAGTCCGTTGTTGGAGAGGGAAAATGCAATACCTGATATTTCAAATAAATAAACATAATTTTGTCGAATATGATTCATAGAAATTTATGAAATCAAAATTCAAACTAAAGCATGGGGATTCATTAATATACTTTGAATAATAATACCAATATGAATAATAATACGGTAATAACTGTTAATATAATAATAATAATAATATGATAATACATTTACTAACGGTGTTAATGGTGTGGTAGGCTATAGAATTGCCCAATCCCGACACTTAGTCATGGACTTCTCAGACCTATTCCATGAACACAAACGTAATCTACATAAATCGTGACATTTCAATAATGCACTATATTCAATAGGCCTATTGCAACATACCGTGAACATGTTTATCTATTAATTGACAATATTCCAAATCAAAGTGACATTAAGTTTGGTTTTTATGAATATTTATAATTAAGAACGCCTAAATCTAATTCCATCCGATATCCTACATTTCGAAATGAACTAATTGTTCTGAATGACCAATTTAATTTAAATACATGATTTATTTTTAAATTGATCTAGGCTTGAAATGATAAATTCTCAATTATTGGGTTAAAAGATAACAATTCTTAATCGAATATGAAGCTTACATGTTTATGAATTGAACTGATAAAGACTTTCAAGATACCTTTGCTCTCATTGGAGGAATGAGGGTGTCACTGCTTCGAATAAAAATAAAAGGGATTTAAAAACAATGAAACCTGAAAAATCATCAAGAAATGTGAATCATAATTGATTTAGGCTATATAAAATGTAATTTACACCGTCATTACAAATCGAAATAATTATTAGGCCTCGTATAAAATAGCCTACTAAATCAAATAATTTAGGCCTATTTAATGTGCATAGACTACAGAACTGTATCCACTAACTTCAAAAATATGTATTTCAATTGATTATTATTCCAAATGATCACAACAGTGATTACAAGATATGCTATAAGATAATATTAGAAAACCACATAAACCAATAAAATCACCTGAAAAACAAATATGGAATATTCTTGTTTTCGACAAACTGCTATAATGGACACTATATGTCATATAATTTGAGCCTTGTTGTTGCCTTGCTTGCCAAAGCGCGCGCGTCTCTATTCGCCTATTTCTGAGAGCACATAACTGATTACAATTTCATGTCTATTATTCATAACTGTGTAAGGGAGACATGCAGACTATGCAGACTAATACTGCAGACTAATACTGTGGGCCAGAACGGCATATCCTTAAACTACTATCATATAAGCTTTATGTTATACCGATAATATACTGGACAAAACTGAAGGGGCACCTCGTTTTGTCTCACCCCCCTCTAAAAAAAAGCTATATAAAGCTTTAGGCCCCGTGTGGTGATAGGGCTATCAAAGCTTTACACATTAGTTAACATTGAGAAACTTTATAGGTGAAGAACAATATGTTCTGTGAACACCAAAGTCTGGGGAATGTGCTCGGAAGTTGTAGGTTATGGTTAGGGTCAGGTAAGGGTTATGGTTAAGGTTAGGGTTTAAGATTAGGGTTTAGGGTAGGGATGTCCCATGGATCGCAGATAGCACTAACAATGAACGATCGCATATATGCACCGTATTTGCTGGTAATGCCGTCAATTTTCTTGGAGCTATGTTATTACTGCATCATCATTATACGTTCACAATAAGGCTGATCAATATTTGATATCATATTTCCCCCATTATATTCACATAACTAGGCTACCACTGCCTTTTTCAACTTGCTTCACCCTGTAGCCTATATTATCCACAACATGTTGATATAAACGTGTAGGCTACTGTTCGACAAATATTTTTGTTTGTTTGGGATAAATAGTATATTTCTTTATGGGCTAATACCAGCACACATTTCTACAACTAATTGGAAAGACATGCATACATTGACTTTTCATACCAAATAAAATCTAACTTTATTTTTCACATGCGCCGAATTACAAGTGTAGACCTTACCGTGAAATGCTTACTTACAAGACCTTAACCAACAGTGCAGGTTAGTTGAGTTAATTTGTACATGTAGGTAGGGGTGAAGTGACTATGCTAGATAATAAAAAACGAGTAGCAGCAGTGTACAAACAAATGGATGGGGGGGGGGTCAATGTAATAGTCTGGTGACTTGGCGCTCCGGTACCGCTTGCCGTAGCAGAGAAAACAGTCTATGACTATTATCAAATTATATACTCAGTATCAAACTCGATGAAGAGCGAGACTCCATCATCATCATACAGGTAGACATGAGATAGGCCAGTGCTTTTCATAACCATCAACGGGGACGTGCCACAACGTCTGGAGGTCAGGTAAATCAGGTGTGCTAGCTCTTGCATAGTTGACATTTTGGAACGGGCTGGGGTCTCGGGGTTCCTGATGAGAGCTCTGAAAACCCCTGAGATAGGCTATAATAATTTCAAAATATCGATAAGGACTAAAAGTTTACTATGGACCGCAAGCCTATAATAAGACAGAACATGTATCTCGACAACCTTATTATTCAACAAAATATTAAAGTCAAATATTACAAACTATTTGGGTATTTAAAAGTATGCTATGTTAAAGTTGATAGGCCTACAAATATAAAATTAAGTAGGTTAGTCAAGTAGGAGATTAGGCTACAGGCAATATGCAACACATAACCTACACTTGGATAAAAGTCAAACCTTTGTAGGAATTCCCATCAGCCTCTGAAATAATAACATCAAGAAACCGATGTAGGATCACTCCTATTTCAAAGGAAGAATAAGACACGTAAAGGGGGTGGGTGGCCTGGTTAAATGTGATGAAAAATGTAACACTTTATATTTGCAACATATCTGCGAATTGAGGTTGGCAAATGCACCGACAACCTGTCGACGCGTTCTGGATGTTGGCGGCAGACGCACATACCTTGAGGTGAAACACACTCCTTCCGAAACCTCTATCGGTAGCATTAAAATAGCATAAGACTAGTCGGTCCGTGAATGTGCACGCGTCGTATAGTCCTATTTCAAACTCCAGAAGGCGAATAGCAGCAAAATAGCATGTTATGTTAAGGCAAACTATTCTATTGTGCTCTCTTTTCTCCCCGTCGCTCTAAAGCGGACTGTGCGCCCGGAGTTCGGTGGGCATAAAACGACTGAGAGGAGGAGCAGGAGAAACGGTGACGGTTCTTAAGGTGAGGGGGGTGTATTGACGTAGTGATAACGTGCTGTAATGGTAAAATGGATAATATGGGGTGATCAATGTTGTTCTTTTTGGATAATTGGATTGTTTTAACAAAACCATCATGCATTAACATTGACAATAACTTTACTTTCAATAAAATTCAGTGTAGAAAAAAAGAATCCATTGACCATCAATGCGTAGTTTATACATAATCTTATGAAAGAGTGCTGCTGCATTATAGGAACTATTTCAGTGAATTATTTTTATTAAATTTTGTTATTTCAAAACGTATCCTATGCTTGGCTATACCCATATTCTCAACTGTTGAGATGACATCGAAATATTTTGATAGTTAGACCTATTGAGGTTAAATTAAAAGGGTTTTGCCCTAGCACTGCACAGCTAATTCAAATAATCAACTAATCTTCAAGCTTTGATAATTTGAATCAGCTGTGTAGTGTTAAGGCAGAAAACAAAACGTTCACCCCTTGGGGTCCCGAGGACCGAGTTTGGGAAACACTGGATTAGGCCCTATACGTGGTATGCCCTACCTACATGTGTAAAGAGAAAGGGTTTGATGAATTATGTGTGGATGAGACAAAACATACACCTAACTAAACAATTATAAACAAATATTTTCCTACTTGCTAGAAACAATAAGTGGTTTGTCTAACGTTTGGACCCTTTTGTAAAAAAAAAATAAATGTAATCACTTTTCATGCAGGGAATTCTACTGCCATCGTGTGGCAAGAGAGGTGGAGGCGCATTGCTTATAGCCATCCTTTATAGCCATCCTATAGTTGTTAAAGTTAATATGGAATATATTATAAAAGGGAAGCTCAATGTAAGTACATCTTTATATTTGTTTATTAATATAAATATTACAGCATTCCAATGAGCTGCCTATAAAACATAGAAAAATCACACATGTATCAACAGTTTGTTTACAGTAGAAGCCTGGCATTCACGTTTTTAAAGGAATAACAAACAGTGCACGAAACACGTGTCAGAGCTGGAGGGGATCAACTTTTTTCAGAATTCCTCAAGAGGATGAGGTTATAGACAGAGATTTATTGTCCAGACTATCTAGCCTATGTATTTGTGTGTGCTATGCTGCATAGAGTATACTTCTCCCCACAATTCTCAAACTCTATCGAAATATTTTCCTTAGTAGTCCCGAGTTACAGTTACAAATATTTCAGAGCAGTCCAGATTATCTTTACAAAAAAATGGCATATTTGTCTCGTCCAAGTTTTACTGGAGAGAGAGAGAGTAGTCTGTCTGCAGTCTGTAACTATGCCAGGGTTGGACTCCAGAAAGAGAGAGAGTGCTTCCTCATTATAGGGATGAATGTGTCCCAAATGGAATAGAGTGCCATTTGGGGCAGAGACACATGGACTTCTCTTTAAAGGGGTTATTACAGTGATTCTCCTGCTATATTTAGGTTCTGGAGTCACTTCTTCACCAGAGCTGGCTGTTGGTTGCTGGCCCAATCCTGGCTTGTTAGAGATACAGTGTGTATTCATATGTGCACACCATAGCAAATCGTTTCACAATGAAAACAAGTTTCGGTATCACTTTATAATAATGTAATAAAGCATTTATAATGGATCAGTAAATAGTTTATTCATCACTTATTCATCATTACTCATTCATAAAATGTTTAATATAAACTCAGCAAAAAAAGAAACGCCCCTTTTTCAGTACCTTGTCTTTCAAAGGTAATTCAAAAAAATCCAAATAACTTCACAGATCTTCATTGTAAAGGGTTTAAACTGTTTCCCATGCTTGTTCAATGAAGCATAAACAATTAATGAACATGCACCTGTGGAACGGTCGTTAAGACACTAACAGCTTACAGACGGTAGGCAATTAAGGTCAGTTATGAAAACTTAGGACACTAAAGAGGCCTTTCTACGGACTGAAAATCACCAAAAGAATAAAGACAGCACTACAGGGAGACAGGATGGACAGCTGATCGTCCTCGCGGTGGCAGACCACGTGTAACAACACCTGCACAGGATCGGTACAGCCGAACATCACACCTGCGGGACAGGTACAGGATGGCAACAACAACTGCCCGAGTTACACCAGGGACGCACAATCTCTCCATCAGTGCTCAGACTATCCGCAAAAGGCTGAGAGAGGCTGGACTCAGGGCTTGTAGGCCTGTTGTAAGGCAGGTCCTCACCAGACATCACCGGCAACAACGTCGCCTATGTGCACAAACCCACCATCGCTGGACCAGACGGGACTGGCAAAAAGTACTCTTCACTGACGAGTCGCGGTTTTGTCTCACCAGGGGTGATGGTCGGATTCGCATTTATCGTTGAAGGAATGAGCGTTACACCGAAGCCTGTACTCTGGATTGGGATTGATTTTGAGGTGGAGGGTTTGTTATGTTTTGGGGCGGTGTGTCACAGCATCATCGGACTGAGCTTGTTGTCATTGCAGGCAATCTCAATGCTGTGCGTTACAGGGAAGACATCCTCCCTCATGTGGTACCCTTCCTGCAGGCTCATCCTGACATGACCCTCCAGCATGACAATGCCACCAGCCATACTGCTCGTTCTGTGTGTGATTTCCTGCAAGACAGGAATGTCCGTGTTCTGCCATGGCCAGCAAAGAGCCCGGATCTCAATCCCATTGAGCACGTCTGGGACCTGTTGGATCGAGGGAGAGGGCTAGGGCCATTCCCCCCAGAAATATCCGGGAACTTGCAGGTGACTTGGTGGAAGAGTGGGGTAACATCTCACAACAAGAACTGGCAAATCTGGTGCAGTCCATTAGGAGATTCACTGCAGTATTTAATGTAGTGAATCTCCTAATGGACTGCACCAGATTTGCCAGTTCTTGTTGTGAGATGTTACCCCACTCTGTTGCTTTTGATTTTGACCCCCCCCCCCCCCCCCCTTTGTTCAGGGACACATTATTCCATTTCTGTTAGTCACATGTCTGTGGAACTTGTTCAGTTTATGTCTCAGTTGTTGAATCTTGTTACGTTCATACAAGTATTTACACGTTAAGTTTGTTGAAAATAAATGCAGTTGACAGTGAGAGGACGTTTCTTTTTTTGCTGAGTTTAGGTCTGTATAAACTATTTTCTAATCATTTGTTAAGTATTTTTGCAAGATCTAAAGAGTGGGCTATTTATACTTTATAAATGCTTTGAGTGACCAGTGTTTCTCACAAAAAGATGGACATGTCATTCATTGGTAGACATTCTAGAAGTACCTCCTACGCCTTAAGGTTTCAAAATACCCCCTAGAACAAACCAATGGTTAAACAATAAGCACACAATACAGACGATGTTTAAATATATTGAACATTTTATTCCAAAACAGTCACACTGTTGTAATAGTGTGATGTGTAACTTCAGACTCACTCTATGCTGAGTAAAATAAAATAAAAATGTCTGAAAATGCTAACATTAGCGTTTCTTGGCAGTGACATTTCTACCAAAACCAAAGTGTGGATTGCAGTCACTCCTTAGAGCAGTCTATAGACTGCATGCGAGGTAGGGAAACAAATATCTGAATTCATAACTTCTCTGAATTATCCCATTATGTTTAAAGAGTTACTACCTTTAAAGGCCCAGTAAAACAAAACCGTGTGAAAATAGTCTGTGGTTAAAAGACTGAAGCACTGGAAGCATTTTAAAGTTATACATGTAACATTTATATCTGCACATCATACATGGAACATGTCTACCTCAATCACGTAGGCCTATCGGTAGTAATGGAGGAATAGAGAGAACAACCGAGGTTGACAACATTAGCAAAACATTCACATTACAATAGAGGGCTGCATTCCCGTGGGAGACAGGGTGGAGTGAGCTGCTTCACATAAGCCTAAAAGAACATTGCGGGACTGCAGTTGGGTTCGGGACCAGTTCTTGCAGTAGCGGGTGGGAGTCGGAGAGAAAGCCAGCAGCGAAAAACTGCGGGTGAGGGTGGGAGTGGGTGCAGGCAGGAGTGGGATGAATAAATGAGTCTGGTGCAGACCTCTACATTACAACTCTTCCTCATGTCCTTGCAACAGTTGTTTTACATTACTTTTCGTGAATAAAATGTTTGATATATTTCCTTAAAGGCCCAGCGCAGTCAAACACTAGATATTCCTGTGTTTTATACATATTTCCACAACATGTTGGAATAATACAGTGAAATTGTGGAAATTATGCCCTTTTAGTGTAAGACCTTCTACTTAAATTTTTTTTGCCTGTTTTGGTGGGATGAAGTTTTGGCCTGCCGGGCGGTAAATTAGTGTCACGTCCTGACCATAGTAAGATGTGATTTTCTATGGTAGAGTAGGTCAGGGCGTGACAGGGGGTGTTTTGTGTTTTTCTATGTTTTCTATTTCTATGTTTAAGTTCTAGTTGTTCTATTTCTATGTTGTTGTTTCTTGGGTTGATCTCCAATTGGAGGCAGCTGGTCCTCGTTGACTCTAATTGGAGATCATATTTAAGTAAAGGGTTTTTCTTCCTGGGTTTTGTGGGTGATTACATTTTGAGTAGTGTTTGTTCTCTCTGTGTCACGGTTTGTTGTTTTGTCAATTTAGTTATTTATGTATTGCAAAGTTTCACATATTTAATAAAATATGGAACTACGACCACGCTGCACTTTGGTCCGATCCTTTCGACAGCTGTGACAATTAGTTAATAGACCATTAAGAAAGAGTTCCAAACCTCTCTGTCAATAACAGCTACTGTAGTTTTTTTGTTTTCCCCTCCCACCCAGACCACTCCCAGACAGTCCTAGCAAAATTCTTTATTGAGAAATTTCTCATTGCTAAGAAGCTATTTTTGTTTCTTTTTGACCATTTAAGTTTACCCAGAAATGATTTGATATTGAGATAAAAACGTCTGCATTGGACCTTTAAACATCCTGTGTTGTGTGCTTGTTCTTTTACCATTGATACTGTATATTCTGGGCTATTTTCAGACCTTAAGGAGCATCAGGTACAGCTGGACTGTCCATCTTTTTGTGAAAAATTACACTGGTCACTCAGAACATTTATAAAGTACCTATAAAGTGTAAATAGCACACACTTTAGATGTGGCCATGCAAAATGATTATTAAATGGTTTAAATGACCTATATTAAACATCTTATGAATGGAATAATGAGTAATAAATGATGAATAAACTATTTACTAATCCATTACAAATTCTTTATTACGTGGAGTTATTATGAAGTGCTACCAAAGTTTCTATTGGACATATTCAGGTAGGTCCCTCCCCGCTTGGTTCAGTTTGGTTTCTGTTGAAGACAGTGTGCATGACTGGAATTTTCACGGAAGTCCTTCTGTTGATTATCATTACAGTACATGTTGATGCAAATTATACATACAGTATAGGCCTTAATTATGTAAAGTCAAGATTTGGCCCTGTATATAGACAGTGCGTATGGACAGTGTGCGAGTAGGCCCTTTGATGAGCGTTTCATTTATGTGTATGTGCATCACTGTGATGAGTCACAGTACCAGTCAAAAGTTTGGACACACCTACTCATTTAAGGGTTTTTCTTCATTTTTTACTATTTTCTACATTGTAGAATAATAGTGAAGTCATCAAAGCTATGAAATTACATATATGGAATCATGTAGTAACCAAAAAAGTGTTAAACAAATCTAAATATATTTTATATCTGAGAATTTTCAAAGTAGCCACCCTTTGCCTTGATGACAGCTTTGCACACTCTTGGTATTCTCTCAACCAGCTTCATGAGGAATGCTTTTCCAACAGTCGAAGGAGTTCCCACATATGCTGAGCAGTTGTTGTCTGCTTTTCCTTCACTCTATGGTCCAACTCAACCCAACCCCCCCCTCACTGCAGAATGCTGTGGTAGCCATGCTGCTTAAGTGTATTTTTATTTTTTTAAGTGTGCCTTGAATTCCGCGACCGGGAGACCCATGGGACGGCGCACAATTGGCCCAGCGTCGTCCGGCTTAGGGGAGGGTTTGGCCGGCAGGGATGTCCTTGTCCCATCGTGCAGTAGCGACTCCTGTGGCGGGCACGCTGACACGGTTGCCAGGTGCACAGTGTTTCCTCCGACACATTGGTGCGGCTAGCTTTCAGGTTAAGTGGGCATTGTGTCAAGAAGCAGTGCGGCTTGGTTGAGTTGTGTTTCGGAGGACGCACGGCTCTCGACCGTCGCCTCTCCCGAGTCCGTACGGGAGTTGGAGCGATGAGACAAGACTGTAACTACCAATTGGATAAAAAAAAGTGTGCCTTGATTTTGAAAGAAATCACTGACAGTGTCACCAGCAAAGCACCATCCCACCTCCTCCTCCATGCTTCATGGTTGGAACCACACATGCAGAGATCATCCGATCACCTACTCTGCTTCTTACAAAGACACGGCGGTTGGAACAAAAATGTATTTGGGCTGCAAACGGAGGTGCAGTTAACTCTAATGAATTTATCCTCTGCAGCAGAGGAAACTCTGGGTCAGAAACATGTGTCGGTCCACATGGTTTCTGTGACTGCACTTGAAGAAACTTTAAAAATTCTTGAAATTTTCCGTGTTGACTGACATTCATGTCTTAAAGTAATGATGGACTGTTGTTTCTTTTTGCTTATTTGAGCTGTTTTTGCCATAATATAGACTTTGTCTTTTACCAAATAGGGCTATCTTCTGTATACCACCACTTCCTTGCCACAACACGATTGGCTCAAACAAATTAAGAAAGAAAGAAATTCCACAAATTAACTTTTAACAAGGCACACCTGTTAATTGAAATGCATTCCAGGTCACTACCTCATGAAGCTGGTTGAGAGAATGCCAAGCGTGTGCAAAGCTGTCATCAAGGCAAAGGGTGGCTACTTTGAAAAATATCAAATATATTTTGTTCAACACTTTTTTGGTTACTACATGGTTCCATATGTGTTATTTCATAGTTTTGATGTCTTCACTATTATTCTACAATGTAGAAAATAGTAAAAATAAAGAAAAACCCTTGAATGAGTAGGTGTGTCCTAACTTTTGACTGTATGTTAGTATGTTCTGTATTTATGAGTATTCTGGAGTAATCATGAGCGGATGTAATTTTTCACTGTATTTGTAAAAAACATTTGAAGTTACATAGTACAATTCATCCCTTCCATGGGTTTAACCATAGAAATAGAATCCTGCCAGTCACAAAACGTTGATTTGAATGAGGAATGTCCATTCTCGAATGTGATTCCAATTCTATGGTTTAAAGTTTCATCCTTTCTCAGACAAAGTGTTGCTGCAGTCCTGAGTGGCTGCGTCTGAGCTTCAGTCCTGACAGGATCCTCTGGGCCGGGCCACTCAGACCCTCCTCTCCGCCCTGTCTCCGACTCTCACCCACCCAACCCTGACTGTTATTGGACTGGTTCATGTTCAGCTGAGACAATGTGGCTAACCGACTTCTAAGCCACGCCTCCTGAGCACCGGTGCTCGGTGTCGGATTGGCTCCTGCCGCTACTGCTGTTGCAGCAATTGAGGGTTCTACTACCACTGTCCCCGCCCGCAGCCTGCCCTGTGGAACCTCATACGGACGTGTCTTCTCTCTTTCTGTCTGGTTCTCTGGTGAGCGGCCTCCAGCCTGGCTGAGCAGGTGGTAGGCGGTGGTCTCGGGGGAGAGATCCAATCGAAGGCTTCTCCTTCTCTGGCTTCCAGGGTCAGGGGAGGGGCTACGACTGCTGTCTTCGCTCCTCGACTGGTTTCTCCGCCTCTCCTCCTCCTCTTCATCCTCCTCTTCTTCATCCTCCTCTTCCCCGAGCTGCCCGGCCCTGGTAGTGCCCGCGGAGCGGCGGAGACCCGGGGTGGGCTGGCGCTGGTATTTGACAGGCTGCCTACTGAAGTGGCTCTGTGGCTGGGTCCCCACAGAGGGAGAGTCCCCTGGCTCTGGACCCCCCACCAGATCACCCAGAGCAGCAGCCTCTGCTGATGCCCCCCTCACAGCCACGACTGGGGAAGCAAAGGGGAGGAGAGGCGACAATAAGACAAACCAGAGAAACACAGATTAACCACTGTATTTCCCTTTTAGCTTGGCAAAGTAAATACTCTGTCTCTTTCTATCATAACGTGTTAGTTTAGCCTTGCTTTTGAGAGGCTGTTGAATTTTGTCAAAAGAAAGCAGAAAATGCCTACAGTCAAGTCAGCAGGGGGCGCTATAACATGACAAAAACAGTGAGCAGCGAGCAGACAAAATATCTGATGGTAGCAGAGAAAGGTTATGTAAAGAAATGACAGATCAGATAAGAAAAGCAAAGTCCTCTAGCCCACTTGTTTACCAACAATACCCATTAATCCAATCATTCCTCTGATACTAAAGTACATCCCGCCTACCTGCTCTCTCATTGGCTTCAGGGCTGAGCTGGTCCACTGCCTCATTGGACGATGACTTGTCAGATATATAACCCTCACTCAAGTCTCTCTTGATTGTGCGAGTCTGTTGAAATGACACAAACTCTTAAGTTTTGGGGAATAGATACCAGATATTTGGGGTAGGAAGTGTTGGGAATGGAATGCTGTAGCGAGATACATACTATAGCTCTAGGTCTAGAAAGTGAACCCCAGTGGATTAAAGCGATATTGGCAGGTATACATTAAACAGGGATTTTTATTCTTATTGGATAAAATCAAGTTGCCTGGTCACTTGTTCTCCTAGTTCTATTTTTCAGGCAAATTTTTTTATAAATTCCTTGTGTCCCTAAACAACTTCAAATTCACATGTAGAGGGTAGGGCACTAACCTTCTCTTCCACCCCCACACCTCCCAGTATTTACCAGTGGTCAGTGTTGTGTATTTAGTGGCCAAGAACACCAATGCTAGGGCTGTGTCTCAATAGCTTTAACTTGCTTCCTCTCCTCATGTCCTTTCCTACCCATGAACCCTACAGTTTCCACAGTATCCAGTCCTTTGGCCTATCAGTGGTAATGAAGGAGAGGAGAAAGGAAACAAAGTAATTGTACAATAGAGGAGGAAGAACAGGAAGAATTTGACAATCATTTGGCTATATTTCACAGAGAAAGCCATTGACCAGTTTTGAAACCCAGCCAGGGTAGATCTGGTCAGCAAAGGAAGGGTCAGATCAGAGTCCAGTCAGAGGTAGCATACATACACACACACCCCAATGTTGCACTGTGTTAAGCTTCACAAAAAAAGCATGTAATCCCTTCCGGGTTGGCAACAGCAGAGTCACAGCATGGCGAGCCAGGAGCATTAAAGGGGCAATCTGGGATTGGTACATCTGTTTTGGGACTTTTAATTTGAATAAATGATATAGCCATTGACTCTTGAAGAATATTAGTAATAAATGCCTTATTAGTTACATTTCTTCAGCCTCATCCCTCAGCTGTTTACCAAAAAAAGTGACTGGAGTGACCTCTTTCTTGTTGTTTGAATCCCAGATTACCTCTTTGAGACAACAACAGGTAACAGAAGCCAAAGGAGCTCAAGGCAGCATGCTGAGGCTGAACTCCATGAACCCTGGCTGTGAGGCAGACTTGGGTTCAAATACTATTTGAAATCTGTCAAATACTTTGAGTAGTTGCTCTAGCCTTCCTGGAGTGCCAGATGGGCTGGGTGGGCAGATGGGCTGTGGCTAGTATATTGGTACTATTGGGTCAGGCAAGCTCAATGAAGCCTGGCAAAAGTATTTTAAATAATTTCTAATAGTATCTGAACCCAGGTCTGACTGTAGGGCATCATGAGCCGTCCTAATGTTACTTAGACTTAGAAGACCAATCACTGGCTGACAAACCTACAGCTGCCAGATGTTTGATCAAGAGGCCTCAGATTCAAAATTAAGTGTTTGATTGAGGTTAACATTGCCCTCCTATTCAAACCCTTGAAAAACATTGTAGAAAATCTGTATTTAAATGAAGTTCAGTATAGGGGGTTTATGAAAAGTATTTGAAAAGTATATATTTGTCTATCAGCCCAGGGTTAACCCATCTGTTAACCAGACCTGGGTTCAAATGTTATGTTTGAATTCAAATACTTAAGCTGCACTTGATTGAGCTTGCCTGACACAATGGAATCCACCCTCAGTGTGTCCCTTACCTCTAGAGAGCGGGGGCGTTCTCTGGACGAGGCTCCTCCAGCGGGGGTGTCCTGAGAGCCAGGGTCAGCCCCAGCAACAGTCTTCTGGGCCCCTCCTGAACACGTCGCCCGGGGCGGGGTGTCAGGGAGGGGGGTGGTGGGGGCGGGAGGTGGAGCGTCGAAGATGTGTTGGTGGTGTGTGATGAGGAACTCCACCAGTAGGGCTTGGTAGGTCGTCTCCAGTAGGGCCAGCATGGACACGTCTACAGACACCAGCGGGCGCAGCAAGGTCGGACCAAACACGATGCCCAGGTTACTGGGAGACATCTTGTTCTCCTCGTAGTTCTCTGATACTCTGTGGAGAGAGAGAATGTGAAATGAGTGAATAAAAGAGAGGATAGAGTATGGTCCAAAAAATACCATCTGGAGGAGGGCCCAGCACCCCTCTTATGACCATGTGACCGACTGTTCTGCTGCACGCCACAATAATCTGTTTTCCCAGTGAGCTGAAGCCGACGAATAACTTTTGGGAGCTAACACAAGTCTATGAGCATGGTTCACTGAGCCATCTCCACAACAACCAGGTTTGCTAATTGTGTAGGTGACGCATCAAGTGCTGCATTGTGCAGTAGTATCTGTGTAGGTGACGCATCATGTGCTGCAGTATGTAGTAGTATCTGTGTAGGTGACATCTGCTGCAGTGTGTAGGTGACACATCATGTGCTGCAGTGTGTAGTAGTATCTGTGTAGGTGACATCTGCTGCAGTGTGTAGGTGACACATCATGTGCTGCAGTGTGCAGTAGTATCTGTGTAGGTGACATCTGCTGCAGTGTGTAGGTGACGCATCATGTGCTGCAGTGTCTAGGAGTATCTGTGTAGGTGATGCATCATGTGCTGCAGTGTGTAGTGGTATCTGTGTAGGTGACACATCATGTGCTGCAGTGTGTAGTAGTATCTGTGTAGGTGACGCATCACATGCTGCAGTGTGTAGTAGTATCTGTGTAGGTGACGCATCATGTGCTGCAGTATGTAGTAGTATCTGTGTAGGTGATGCATCATGTGTTGCAGTGTGTAGTAGTATCTGTGTAGGTGACGCATCATGTGCTGCAGTGTGTAGTGGTATCTGTGTAGGTGACGCATCATGTGCTGCAGTGTGTAGTAGTATCTGTGTAGGTGATGCATCATGTGCTGCAGTGTGTAGTAGTATCTGTGTAGGTGACACATCATGTGCTGCAGTGTGCAGTAGTATCTGTGTAGGTGACACATCATGTGCTGCAGTGTGTAGTAGTATCTGTGTAGGTAATGCATCATGTGCTGCAGTGTGTAGTAGGATCTGTGTAGGTGACACATCATGTGCTGCAGTGTGCAGTAGTATCTGTGTAGGGGACATCTGCTGCAGTGTGTAGGTGACACATCATGTGCTGCAGTGTGCAGTAGTATCTGTGTAGGTGACATCTGCTGCAGTGTGTAGGTGACACATCATGTGCTGCAGTGTGCAGTAGTATCTGTGTAGGTGACATCTGATGCAGTGTGTAGGTGACACATCATGTGCTGCAGTGTGCAGTAGTATCTGTGTAGGTGACACATCATGATAAGAGACTGCGTGTGTAGCATGAATGTACTGTGTGTGTGTGTGAGTGTGTGTGTGTGTGTGTGTGTGTATGTCTGTGTGGGCGTGCATGTGTGCTAAGGTGTGGAGAATCAGATCAGGTGGTCAGTCCAGTTCAAGTGTTCAGCAGTCTGATGGCTTGTAGCTCATCACCTTCCCTGTAGCTCAGTTGGTAGAGCATGGTGTTTGCAACGCCAGGGTTGTGGGTTTGATTCCCACGGGGGGCCAGCCCAGAAAAAAAAATGTAAGTTGCTCTGGATAAGAGCGTCTGCTAAATGACTAAAATGTAATGTAAATGTTGTGGATAGAAACTGTCTCTGAGCCTGTTGGTATCAGACCTCATGCTCCGATACCGTCTGCCTGTTGGTAAGGGAGTGAACAGCTCGTGTGTGGGGTCCTTGATGATGCTGCAGGCATTCCTCAGGCACCATTTTGAGTAGATGTCCTGAATGGGTGGGAGCATGGTGCTGTAGTGTAGTACCTGTGGAGGTGACGCATCATATGCTGCACTGTGTAGTAGTGTAGTACCTGTGGAGGTGAGGCATCATATGCTGCACTGTGTAGTAGTGTAGTACCCGTGGAGGTGAGGCATCATATGCTGCACTGTGTAGTAGTGTAGTACCCGTGGAGGTGAGGCATCATATGCTGCACTGTGTAGTAGTGTAGTACCTGTGGAGGTGACGCATCATATGCTGCACTGTGTAGTAGTGTAGTACCTGTGGAGGTGACGCATCATATGCTGCACTGTGTAGTAGCGGTATGGGGGCAGTCTCCCCAGCAGGTCTCTCAGGTTATATGTGAGGTCCTCCACTATCCCAGGAGTCTCTGCTGTCGCCTCCCTCTCACTGAGACGTTGGATCTCCTTGCCCACCCAGATGAAGTCATTGTACAGGTCAAAGGTCAACAGCGGCTCTGGAAGCTGGGGATGAAGATGGTTTTATTTCTAATAAATAATAACAATAGATTGTTATTAACATATAATAATAATAAATACTTATTAGCTTCGATGCATTGACTGACAATTGTACCACATGATGTTCACCAAGAGGGAAATCCTGAGTTAAGATATGAGTAATATGGACATAGGTTGGCATAATCATGAAGGGGAGCTTTGTGTGAGAGTTGAAATAACAGTGTATGTCCATTCGACTCTTAATTGTCTTTATTAACTGTGTCGTTGGCTCTACAGTATAATGTCTGTATTAACTATATTGTTGGCTCTACAGTATACTGTCTGTATTAACTGTGTCGTTGGCTCTACAGTATAATGTCTGTATTAACTACATTGTTGGCTCTACAGTATAATGTCTGTATTAACTGTGTCGTTGGCTCTACAGTATACTGTCTGTTAACTATATTGTTGGCTCTACAGTATACTGTCTGTATTAACTGTATCATTTTGGCTCTACAGTATACGGTCTGTATTAACTATATTGTTGGCTCTACAGAATACTGTCTTTATTAACTGTGTCGTTGGCTCTACAGTATAATGTCTGTATTAACTATATTTTTGGCTCTACAGTATACTGTCTGTATTAACTGTATCATTGGCTCTACAGTATATTGTCTGTATTAACTATATTGTTGGCTCTACAGTATAATGTCTGTATTAACTATGTTGTTGGCTCTACAGTATACTGTCTGTATGAACTGTATCATTGGCTCTACAGTATACTGTCTGTATTAACTATATTGTTGGCTCTACAGTATACTGTCTGTATTAACTGTATTATTGGCTCTACAGTATATTGTCTGTATTAACTATATTGTTGGCTCTACAGTATACGGTCTGTATTAACTATATTGTTGGCTCTACAGTATATTGTCTGTATTAACTATATTGTTGGCAATACAGTATACTGTCTGTATTAACTGTATTGTTGGCTCTACAGTATATTGTCTGTATTAACTATATTGTTGGCTCTAGAGTATATTGTCATTATTAACTGTATCATTGGCTCTACAGTATACTGTCTGTATTAACTGTATTGTTGGCTCTACAGTATACTGTCTGTATTAACTATATTGTAGGCTTTACAGTATATTGTCTGTATTAACTGTATCGTTGGCTCTACAGTATACTGTCTGTATTAACTATATTGTCTGTATTAACTTTATCATTGGCTCTACAGTATACTGTCTGTATTAACTGTATTGTTGGCTCTACAGTATACTGTCTGTATTAACTATGTTGTTAGCTCTACAGTATATTGTCTGTATTAACTTTATCATTGGCTCTACAGTATATTGTCTGTATTAACTGTATCATTGGCTCTACAGTATACTGTCTGTATTAACTATATTGATGGCTCAACAGTATATAGTCTGTATTAACTATATTGTTGGCTCTACAGTATATTGTTTGTATGAACTATATTGTCTGTATTAACTTTATAATTGGCTCTACAGTATACTGTCTGTATTAACTATATTGTTGGCTCTACATTATACTGTCTGTATTAACTATATTGTTGGCTCTATAGTATATTGTCTGTATTAACTGTGTCATTGGCTCTACAGTATACTCTCTGTATTAACTATATTGTTGGCTCTACAGTATATTGTCTGTATTAACTGTATCATTAGCTCTACAGTATACTGTCTGTATTAACTATATTGTTGGCTCTACAGTATACTGTCTGTATTAACTATATTGTTGGCTCTACGGTATACTGTCTGTATTAACTATATTGTTGGCTCTACAGTATACGGTCTGTATTAACTATATTGTTGGCTCTACAGTATATTGTCTGTATTAACTGTATTGTTGGCTCTACAGTATACGGTCTGATAACTTGTTATGGATAGGGGGCAGTATTTTCACGGCCGGATAAAAAACGTACCCGATTTAATCTGATTATTACTCCTGCCCAGAAACTACAATATGCATATAATTATTAGCTTTGGATAGAAAACACTCCAAAGTTTCTAAAACTGTTTGAATGGTGTCTGTGAGTATAACAGAACTCATTTGGCAGGCCAAAACCTGAGAAGATTCCAAACAGGAAGCGCCCTCTCGGACTATTTCTTGGCCTTCTTGATCATCTCTATCCAAAACAGGGGATCTCTGCTGTAACGTGACATTTTCTAACGCTCCCATAGGCTCTCAGAAGGCGCCAGAACGTTGAATGATGACTTTGCAGGCCATGGCTGAAAAATAGTAACGCATTTGGATAGTGGTCGATCTGAGAACAATGAGATTTTAAACAGCGTTTGACATGCTTCGAAGTACGGTAATGGAATATTTTGAATTTTTTTGTCACGAAACGCGCCGGGCGCGTCACCCTTCTTTGCCCTTCGGATAGTGTCTTGAACGCACAACAAAACGCCGCTATTTGGATATAACTATGGATTATTTGGAACCAAACCAACATTTGTTATTGAAGTAGAAGTCCTGGGAGTGCATTCTGACGAAGACAGCAAAGGTAATCAAACTTTTCTAATAGTAAATCGGAGTTTGGTGAGTACCACACTTGGTGGGTGTCAAAATAGCTAGCCATGATGGCCGGGCTATCTACTCAGAATATTGCAAAATGTGCTTTCACCGAAAAGCTATTTTAAAATCGGACACCGCGATTGCATAAAGGAGTTCTGTATCTATAATTCTTAAAATAATTGTTATGTTTTTTGTGAACGTTTATCGTGAGTAATTTAGTAAATTCACCGGAAGTGTTCGGTGGGAATGCTAGTTCTGAACGTCACATGCTAATGTAAAAAGCTGGTTTTTGATATAAATATGAACTTGATTGAACAAAACATGCATGTATTGGATAACATAATGTCCTAGGAGTGTCATCTGATGAAGATCATCAAAGGTTAGTGCTGCATTTAGCTGTGGTTTTGTTTTTTGTGACATTATATGCTAGCTTGAAAAATGGGTGTCTGATTATTTCTGGCTGGGTACTCTGCTGACATAATCTAATGTTTTGCTTTCGCTGTAAAGCCTTTTTGAAATCGGACAGTGTGGTTAGATAAAGGAGAGTCTTGTCTTTAAAATGGTGTAAAATAGTCATATGTTTCAAAAATTGAAGTTTTTGGATTTTCGAGGAATTTGTATTTCGCGCCACACCCATCATTGGATATTGGAGCAGGTGTTCCGCTAGCGGAACGTCTAGATGTAAGAGTTAACTATATTGTTGGCTTTACAGTATACTGTCTGTATTAACTGTATCGTTGGCTCTACAGTATATTGTCTGTAATATCAATGTTCTTTGTTGTCTGGGAAACAGTGAAGTACCTCCTTAAAGAAGTGTTTGAGGACTGAGGTGACGTCATGAGGTGAAAGGTCAGAGAGGTCGACCTGGTCCTTCTGGGTCTCGAAGACCTGACACAGCTTCTGGATACGAGGCTTCGACCCACTGATACGATACACCCCCTGGGTAGGAGGGATGGATGGGGGGGGGGGGGGAGAGAAAACAAGAAGGATTGAGATAAGGGCACTGTACTGTCGCTTCTGCAAAACAGTTTTACTGTTTGCTTCAGTACTTATTCTAAGCCATATTACATCCAGGTTAATACAGTACCTGTAGAGTGAGGGCCCTGCTCTCTATCTCGGCCGTACAGCACTGGACCACGAAGGGCACCTCGTCAGGCCGGTCCCGGGGCAACAGGGAGAAACCCACCCCGAACAGAACGCCCTTCCTGTTCTCACACTCATGCTGTAACACCTCCAGACACTTCCTATGAACTGCCACGCCACACTACAGAGACGGCAGGCGGGACAGAGGCAGGCGGGACAGAGGCAGGCGGGACAGAGGACATGGATTAGTAAACCACAGGGTGAGCTCAAACCACACCCTACAGTGGGGGAAAAAAGTATTTGATCCCCTGCTGATTTTGTACGTTTGCCCACTGACAAAGAAAGGATCAGTCTATAATTTTAATGGTAGGTTTATTTGAACAGTGAGAGACAGAATAACAACAAAAAAATCCAGAAAAACGCATGTCAAAAATGTTATAAATTGATTTGCATTTTAATGAGGGAAATAAGTATTTGACCCCCTCTCAATCAGAAAAATTTCTGGCTCCCAGGTGTCTTTTATACAGGTAACGAGCTGAGATTAGGAGCACACTCTTAAAGGGAGTGCTCCTAACCGCAGCATGTTACCTGTAAAAAAGACACCTGTCCACAGAAGCAATCAATCAGATTCCAAACTCTCCACCATGGCCAAGACCAAAGAGCTCTCCAAGGATGTCAGGGACAGGATTGTAGACCTACACAAGGCTGGAATGGGCTACAAGACCATCGCCAAGCAGCTTGGTGAGAAGGTGACAACATTTGGTGCGATTATTCTCAAATGGAAGAAACACAAAAGAACTGTCAATATCCCTCAGCCTGGGGCTCCATGCAAGATCTCACATCGTGGAGTTGCAATGATCATGAGAACGGTGAGGAATCAGCCCAGAACTACATGGGAGGATCTTGTCAATGATCTCAAGGCAGCTGGGACCATAGTCACCAAGAAAACAATTGGTAACACACTACGCCGTGAAGGACTGAAATCCTGCAGCACCCGCAAGGTCCCCCTGCTCAAGAATACATATATAGGCCCGTCAGAAGTTTGCCGATGAATATCTGAATGACTCAGAGGACAACTGGTGAAAGTGTTGTGGTCAGATGAGACCAAAATGGAGCTCTTTGACATCAACTCAACTCGCCGTGTTTGGAGGAGGAGGAATGCTGCCTATGACCCCAAGAACACCATCTCCACCGTCAAACATGGAGGTGGAAACATTATGCTTTGGGGGTGTTTTTCTGCTAAGGGGACAGGACAACTTCACCGCATCAAAAGGACGATGGACGGGGCCATGTACTGTCAAATCTTGGGTGAGGACCTCCTTCCCTCAGCCAGGGCATTGAAAATGGGTCGTGGATGGGTATTCCAGCATGACAATGACCCAAAACACACAGCCAAGGCAACAAAGGAGTGGCTCAAGAAGAAGCACATTAAGGTCCTGGAGTGGCCTAGCCAGTCTCCAGACCTTAATCCCATAGAAAATCTGTGGAGGGAGCTGAAGGTTCGAGTAGCCAAACGTCAGCCACGAAACCTTAATGACTTGGAGAAGATCTGCAAAGAGGAGTGGGACAAAATCCCTCCTGAGATGTGTGCAAACCTGGTGGCCAACTACAAGAAACGTCTGACCTCTGTGATTGCCAACAAGGGTTTTGCCACCAAGTACTAAGTCAAGTTTTGCAGAGGGGTCAAATACTTATTTCCCTCATTAAAATGCAAATCATTTTATAACATTTTTGACATGCGTTTTTCTGGATTTTTTGTTGTTATTCTGTCTCTCACTGTTCAAATAAACCTACTATTAAAATTATAGACTGATCATTTCTTTGTAAGTGGGCAAACGAACAAAATCAGCAGGGGATCCAATACTTTCCCCCCCCACTGTATATACCTGGTTCAACCTGAACCATACTGTGCTGGCGCCACTATGGAGTATAGCGAACCAAACCAGCCCAGTACAGCTCAGTTCAGCTTGGCATCGGTCAGGCTCTTTAGTGTGACTGTGAATCAGGCAATAATGTTATACATTTCTCATTAAAGAGGCTGCCACATAAATGTCTGTCAGTCATTCCTCTCTCCTTCTCTTCCTCCTCTTTCTCACCTCCTCACACTCAATGCCGTTGACCACGATGTAATTGTCACACTGTTTGCACTTCACCATCTTGCTCTTCATCTTCCTGAGTCGGTGTGTCAGTGCGGCTCGGGACGTAGTCCGTACCTTCCCCGCCGTACCGTTCCCCTCTGGAGTGGAGTCCACACAATCTACGAGGAATCACAGGACAGGAATCAGTCATGGTGGGAAACACTACCCACCAAATTTACCCCTAGTTCCAAACAAACTCAACTCCGTAGCAACTCCTGTAGACCTGAGAGGATTGGACAAGTGGAAGAATATGGAAACATTTCCACCTAGCCAATCAGTAGACAAGAAGCAATTGCCACAATGATCATCTAATCCTCTCAGATCTACCGGAGTGGCTAGGGTGTAGGGGTTAGGGCACACAGCTGATTAAAATAATCAAAGCTTGATGTTGAGTCGGTTGGTTATCTGAATCCGCTGTGTAGGTCTAGGGCAAAAACCAAAATATGCAGCCCTTGGGGTGCCCGAAGACCGAGTTTGGGAAACAATGGGTTAGGGGTAGATTCGGAATTCAGCAGAAGAATTTACGTATAGAGAGCCATTAGTTGGCGTCTGTTGTGTGAGTTAGGTGATGACGGTGACATTCACCTCCTTCCAGGACGGTGCCTATGTCCCTCTCATCCAGGTCATCTGATGACATTGTCCCTGTGGAGGGGGCTTTAGGAAGCCTCCTGTTGCCATGGGCTACAGGGTTCAGGGTTCAATGTGGGTAAGACACACAGAGAAGGAGGAGAGACCAGACAAACAGGACAAGGTGAGTTTCCCGTAAGCTTCGTAGCGAACACATTATTTCTCTCCACTACCAATTATGACATCGATGTTTGATGATTGGTCAATCTTCTGAGCATGATTAAATGAAATCTGTCAAATGAAGCACACAGGCTTACCTGGGCTGGTCAGAGACTCCAGACTGCCTCCTATGCTCTCACTGTCACTGTAGCCCTTTCGTTTAACCAGACTTTCCTCAGGCAGGGAGAAGGAGTCCTGTAGAGAGCTGGGGTTGCTGGTCTTACGACGGCCACTTGGAGGTGCCACACACAGATTCGGACACACACACATGCACACACACACACGCAGGCAAGCACACACACACGCAGGCAAGCATACACACACGCAGGCAAGCATACACACACACACACAATGAACATTTACAAATAAAATCTTGACAGCAACTCTGAATATAAGACAATAGGCACTAATGGGACAAACAGCATCATCCATTAGAGCCGTAGCCTATCTCGAACAGGACAAATCATCCATCCGTCCGTACCTCTTGTTCTGAGGGACAAACTCCTGGAAGGTGAAGGTTTGTAGGGGCTGTTCTTGGCTTCTCTTCCTGAAGACGTAGAGCAGGTAGGGCTCCCCGGGTTCACACGGCCTGCAGGTCAACTCCAGGTTGTGGTATCCCAGGGGAACCGGCTCCGTCTGCTGACGCTGGAAGTAGAACATGTTCACTGTGGCCTAGGGGTGGTAGAGGTACATGATTAAGAGGGATTATTTGAAAATTATTCATCCCATTGAGCTCAAGAAACCTCTGTAGCTCAGTTGGTAGAGCATGGCAACGCCAGCATATTCGGTTAAATCCCAGTACCACCTGTATGTAAAATGTATGCACGCATGACTAAGTTGCTTTGTATAAAATGGTCTGCTATATGGGATATATTATATTAATATATTATTTAGAAAAGGAGACCTGGACCATATTTTAATGTTTTTTGTTGTTGTGTGGGCAATTGTTTAAATCAAAAGCATTGACAGTCTTAAAAGACTAATTGAAACGGCTGCTGACTGCTTGCCTTGAGTCTATTTACTCTTATACCCACTCTTATGCTATCACTATCCCTATTATGCACTGCACTTGTTGCATCCAGCACAGGGAATATCTCTATCGCCAATAGGCTTTGACACCTACCTCCTTGAGTATAGTGTCCCCCTGGCAGATGAGTTTGCGGGTGTGAACTATGATCTTCTCCTTCAAACTCTCCAGCTTGTCCTGGTGGTCCTGGGCCTCACACACACACTGTCTGTACTGCATCTCTGCCTCCATCACCTGGTCGTAGGGGTGGGGTGAATGAGAGAGGGAGAGAGAGAAAGAGAGAGATAGGCACAGTGAGTCACATGATGACAAAAAATATAACAATCCTAATATTCCTATTAAAAAAAATGTAAACCTAAAAAGTGGGATATGTTTCCGTGAACCCCAGTTGGACCCGCTGTACCACACCTTTGACTGTGCGTCGTCACGTGACTTCCTCCTCTTGTCCAGGGTCTTGTGTCCCGCTGTGAGCTCGTCCCCGGCCTTGGCCGTCACAGCCCTGGTCTTCTCCAGGTCCTCGCTGCGCTGCAGGTACTGCTGACGAGCCTTTTTCAGAGCCGCCACCGTCTCATTCTGACCAATGAGAGAAGCTGTTACCACATTGTTCTGACCAACGAGAGAAGCGGTTACCGCATTTTTCTGATCAATGGGAGAAGCTGTTACCACATTGTTCTGACCAATGAGAGAAGCTGTTAGTTAACGCAATGTTCTGATCAATGGGAGAAGCTGTTAAAACACACATACACAGTAGCGTCTAAAAAAACAGCATTTACCATCCTCCTCTGTTCTCTGGACCACTGCTCCTTGAACTCCCTGCGCCACTTATCAATCTCATTCTTCTTGGATGCCAGGACCTTCAGGATTAAGACGTAGGATTAACCACATCATACTAAATCACTTTACATATTATTCCACATTTTCTTGTATACAGGAATGTTTGACACATTGAATAGGCTTGCTAATTGTGTCTGTCTGTCAGCGTACCTGGCAGCAGTTCTCCTGCCGGTTGGTCGCTGTCTGTCTGTCTGTCTGTCTGTCTGTCTGTCTGTCTGTCTGTCTGTCTGTCTGTCTGTCTGTCGTACCTGGTAGCAGCGTTGCTGCAGCAGTTCTGATGTCTGTTTAGTAGACTGGCTGGTCTTCACATCGTGCTCCAGGGCCATGGTGTAAATGTACTGCAGAGGCATCATGTCCTGTAACAACAGCACAGTAAGAACCAGGTCATAGATATAATTTCAATACGTTATTTATAGATATATTTCAGTTATATTAGAGATATTAGATATACAGTATTTCAGAGAATATGTAGAGAGAGTGGTGAAATTAATGAAATAATATGTTTCTATGCAATACTGTACATGTGCCTTCAGAAAGTATTCATACCTCTTGACCTATTCAACATTTTGTTGTGTTGCCTGAAAACATGTTTGTAGATTTTTTTAGAAAAATTATTGAAAATGAAATACAGAAATATCTAATTTACATAAGTTCTTCACACCCCCGAGTCAATACTTTGTAGAAGCACCTTTGGCAGCAATTACAGCTGTTAGTCTTTCTGGGATCTTTCCACACTTGGATTATTATTTTTTAAATTCTTCAAGCTCTGTCAAATTGGTTGTTGATCATTGCTGGACAACCATTTTCAGGTCTTGCTATAGATTTTCAAGTAGATTTAAGTCAAAACTGTTACTTGGCCACTCAGGAACATTTACTGTCTTCTTGGAAAGCAACTCCAGTGTAGATTTGGCCTTGTGTTTTAGATTATTGTCCTGCTGAAAGGTAAATTCATCATCCAGTGTCTGGTGGAAAGCAGACTGAACCAGGTTTTCCTCTAGAATTTTGCCTGTGCTTAATTCCATTCAGTTTTTTTATTTATCCTGAAAAACTCCCAAGTCCTTAACGATTATAAGCGTACCCATAACATGATGCAGCCACCACGTTGCTCGAAAATATGGAGAGTGGTACTCAGTAATGTGTTGTACTAGATTTGCCCCAAACATAACACTTTGTATTCAGTACAAAAAGTGAATTGCTTTGTCACATTTTTTGCAGTATTACATTAGTGCCTAGTTGCATACAGGATGCATGTCTTGTAATATTTGTATTCCGTACAAGCTTCCTTCTTTTCACTCTGTCAATTAGGTTACAATTGTTGAGTAACTACAATGTTGTTGATCCATCCTCAGTTTTGTCCTATTACAGCCATTACACTCTGTAACTGTTTTAATGGTGAAATCCCTGAGTGGTTTCCTTCCTCTCTGGCAACTTTATCTTTGTAGTGACTGGGTATATACCATCCAAAGTGTAATTAATGACTTCACCATGCTCAAAGGGATATTCAATGTCTGTTTTTTTTTTTTACCAATCTACCAATAGGTGCCTTTCTGTGCGAGGCATTGGAAAACCTCCCTGGTCTTTCTGGTTGAATCTTGGTTGAAATTCACTGCTCGAATGAGGGACCTTACAGATAATTGTGTGTGGTACAGAGATGAGGTAGTCATTTAAAAATCATGTTAAACACTATTATTGCACACAGAGTGAATCCATGCAATTTATTATGTGACTTGTTCAGCACATTTTTACTCCTGAACCTTTTCAGGCTTGACTCAAAATATTTCAGCTTTTAATTTTAAATGAATTATTTCTAAAAACATAATTCCACTTTGACATTATGGGATATTGTGTAGGCCAGAGACATTTAATCAGTTTTAAATTCAGGCTGTAACACAACAAAATGTGCAAAAAGTCAAGGCACTGCAAAACATTTTATATTGGTAATTTAGCAGATGCTTTTATGCACAGCGACCTTCAGTGCATTCCACTAAGGTAGCTAATAATAAGCCTAAAGAGTAATCTGATATGGATTTAATATGTTTCTATGCAATATTGTACACATCATCACATGTACAACCTATACAGCCCCATACACACGAGAGACAACAAAAGCATCCATACCTGCTGAGCCACACAGGGCTTAGCCGTTTCTGCTGCCTTTATGATGTTCTTGGCAAACTCTTGCTCTGTAAACAGACCAGAATAAGTCAGTATGATGGATTATGTCATTGATTTTAGTAAAAAGGATTTATTAGCATTACAATATTGTCAGGCAGTCTTATCAAAAGCTTTTATCCAGCCAAATATCAGTATGACTTTTGGAGCTGTTGCATGTTCAATTTAGGTCTTTCAATGGTGATAAAACAACCAATATGTAACATATCAGATCCCATATCAGGCCATCAGACCTCAGAGAGGAGAGGTCAGTTCAGATTGTTAGCTTACATCACCAAATATCAAAATCAATGCTCTGCTTTGATTGCCTAAGTGCTGCCCTACTTCAAGTACACTAATCTGCTGATCCATATTGATGCTGTGGTGTCAGTGTTGCAACCATTCAACCAGTGGAGGCTGGTGGAAGGAGCTATTAGGAGGATTAACTCGTTGTAATGGCTAGAATGGAATAAATGTAACGGAATCAAACATGTGGTTTCTATAGGTTTGGCGTGTGATACCTGCCCATTTATCCCATTACAGCCCAATGAGCCCTTCCTCCTATAGCTCCTTCCACCAGCCTCCACTGCATTAAAGTGTCCACAGTGGCTCAGAGCTCTGACCACTGGCTCAGACCTTTCCCTCTATGTTGACCACTACCCCTACATTGTCACTCTGACCTCTCTCCATTTCCTATACACAGCTATGCAAACACAGGTCTGCTTGGCAGCACCTTGGTGAGCTGATCCCTTTGCCCTCCTACAGCACAGAACAGTAACGATATACTACAGTATTGTATTTTACAGTACAGTATAGCAGAGTACATTACAGTACAGAAGGCTACAGTACAGAGCAGAACAGTAGGCTGTCCATCCTCCTGCGGCCTGGTTAATCTGCCCTGTAGTCTCTGTGGGGTTCCCCTGAGGGGAGTGGCTGGCCCACTCCGTGTTATCCTCATTGGCTACCGACCCTACAGATCTACTTTGTTGTTGTTGTTATCATCTCAGAGTAGGTTTACCGCTCCGTAATACCCTAACAGTGTTTTTTCAGGGTAGGTTATATCACACCGTAATACATTTAGTCATTTTACATTTAGTCATTTAGCAGACGCCCTTATCCAGAGCAACTTACAGTAGTGAATGCATACATTTCATTTCATACATTATTTTTCTGTGCTGGCCCCCCGTGGGAATCAAACCCACAACCCTGGTGTTGCAAACACCAAGCTCTACCAACTGAGCTACAGGGAAGGTAATACCCTAACAGTGTTTTTCAGGCTAGGTTATACCGCTCCGTAATACCCTAACAGTGTTTTTCAGGCTAGGTTATACCGCTCCGTAATACCCTAACAGTGTTTCTCAGGTGTCGGTTATACCGCTCCGTAATACCCTAACAGTGTTTCTCAGGGCAGGTTATACCGCTCCGTAATACCCTAACAGTGTTTCTCAGGGCAGGTTATACCGCTCCGTAATACCCTAACAGTGTTTCTCAACCTAAGGGTTCATGGAACCAGTCTGTGATATCTTACTGTTCCTGAAATGGTTTACTGACAATTATTTTCTCATATCTTTTCAACCAGTTTTGCTCACCCAGAATGTAAACGGTCCCTATAACAGTCCTTGTAATACCTAACTTCTACCACCAGAGGGTACTGTGGAGGATACTGTTCATCCTTTCACACAGGGTTCAACCACAAGGTCTATTATCCTATTACAGGTGAGGAATAAACACACATTGTCTAATGGCAGGGTAGGCCTACTTTAGACTCAGCTGTCTTTTCCAGAAATAGAGTGACTGACTCCTAGTCTTTCTTAGGAGAAGAGCTTTGGTTGCTGTAGTTACTGCAGTTCCATACCAGCAAAACAACTTTTTACAGAGGGATAAGACAGCCTTTCGTGTTGTCCTAAAATGATTATTGTTTATCTTATGTCTTGAGAAGGCTACCTGTCTATGAATGCCAGAAACATGGTATATACTTCACATTTGGTATGTGAACTATTTCATTTGTTTACATGTAAAGCACATAGTTAACATACAATACCATATTTACAAATATATGTGTTTGTGAATATGTTATACTTGTGTAGTTACATTTACATTTTTACATTTTAGTCATTTAGCAGACGCTCTTATCCAGAGCGACTTACAGTAGTGAATGCATACATTTCATTTCATGCATTTGTTTTTGTTTTTGTACTGGCCCCCCGTGGGAATCGAACCCACAACCCTGGTGTTGCACACACCATGCTGGCGTTGCAAACACCATGCTCTACCAAGTGAGCCACAGGGAAGCCACAGGGAAGTCTGTACCACATTGCAGTGACACACTATGGGCCATGCCCTCATTTGAGACAGGTGCACTTAACTTTAATTAAATCATGTGTTTATGTCAATGTAAGATTTGCAAATATGAATGAGACAGACAGACAGTCTAGCAAGCAGACAGACACAGAAACACCCATGTCTCCACTCACCCAGGTTGATTCTCTTTTCCATCCAGGCCAGCAGGTCCTTGGCGTAGCGGCACCACATCTTGGCATACTGCAGGGCCAGCTCCACGCCTCCCTCACAGCGACACAGGGCCAGGTCTGCTTCCTGGGCTGAGAGTGAGTACATCAGCATCACTGCATATCTTCTCTACCTCACCCTGATAGCACACAGTCAGGAGGTTTTTAACCCCAAAACACACACAACTGGGCAGTCTGGACCCCCACGGGGCATCCAAGACCCCTCTCCCCCCTGATTCCCAAGGAAAAAGCTGGGCTCACAGGTATCCTTTGTGTTCCATACTACCAATAATGTGTAATCCGAATAATGTGTCATCCAAGAAACAAACACAAAGGAATAAAAGAGAACAGACAAAAAAGTGTCTCTCCTATTTCTCAAATACGTGAGTTCATCAGAAACACAGCTCTGTTTCCACAGCAGGTTTGTGGTTTAGCCAAACAAATTCTATGGAGAAGAGAGACTGAAAACGACTGGTCATCAGGGCTAGTCCTCAAGGTCCAAGTGCTGCTGTTGTCCACAGGGTCTCTGTCTCAGCACAAGTGGTCACTACTACACCAACACCGGTGGAGGTCTGGTCATCTCAAAGCATGCATAGCAAGAGGTCATCACATGGGAAATCTAAATGTCCCAAGGAAATTCTCCTGTCCAGTCTAGATTAGCCCTGGAAGCAGCTGAACAGACAGTGCTTTAGCAGACAGAAGTGAAGAAAGGAAAAGAGAGAGAAAAGGATTGCCTGAGAGTCCCAAACAGGCTTTTTAGGTATATCTCCTCTCCCCGCTCTACCTCTCTCCTCTCCCTGGCTTCTCTCCCCCTCCTCCCTCCAGCACCTGTTCTACCGCTCCCCTCCTCAGTCAGAGAGAGAGAAAATGTGACAGTCTGAGAAGATTACCGTGGCAACTCCTTGGTGCCAGAGTGCTGTAATCGACGTGGCAACATCAGAGCAGGTGTGTTGTGGTTGTTATGGAAGTCAGGGTGTTGGTGTGACTGACAGCACTCTGAAGTCAGTCAGCTTCTCTCTCTCGCTCTCTGTGTTGTCTTCCTCTCTGACTCACAGTGACAGCGGATGGCGATGTGCAACAACCCTGCAATGCATGTCATGTGCTTCCTTCCTTCCTCCCTCACTCTCCTTTCTAATCGCTCTTTCCCCCGGTCTCTGTCCTCTTTTTCCCCTCACTCGTTCTCTTGCAACGTCACTATCAGCACCGCTGTCCTTTCACTTCTTTGACCTATCCACAGTCGAGCTGCATGCAAAGAAATCTAGCAATACTGCAGTCTTCTGACAAGTCTAATTCCACTTCTTCTTCTCCAACACAGATGTATAGTCCTACACTCCAATTCTGAGCTCAAGTCCTCTCTGTGTGTTGTCAGACGTCCCTCTCAGTTCCAAAAGTGAGAGCAGAGAAAATATGTTCCTACAGAGCATAGAACAGGCTTCTCTCTTGAAACAAGTAACTCCATGTCTGAGAAAAATCCACAAAAAGGTTAAGACTCTCTGTCCGAGTGTTGTTCTGCGTTGACCTCTCTCTCTCTCTCTCCGTCTCTTGCTCTCCGTCTCGCTCTCTTGTCGGCACACCTTCACACTTCGGCAACGAGTGTCCCTGTGCCACCTGTGTGTGTGTGTGTGTGTGTGCGCACACGCCCATCCCCCTTCCCTCTGCTCTGCCTGTGCTGGCTTCTGGGACTATGGATTATCCAGAGAGGGCAGGTCCAGATTGTGGAGTGACAGGCTTTAGATCACAACCAGGTTTTACCTCCTGGTGTGTGTGTGCGACTGACAGACCCTGTCAGGAGGACTATGAGGGTGGATGGGGTGAGGAACTGGTTAGAGCTCAGTACAAACTGTTTATTGGTGCTCCTTCTTACAGTGTTTTTTCTGTACTTGATCTTTCCCCCCCATCTCTCCCTTTCTCACCCTCTCCCAATCTCTCCCTCTCCCTTTCTGTCTCTCTGTCTCAGTTGAGAGAACATCACAGCTGTAGGTTAGTGGAGTTACAGTATATCAGGAATATTGAATATTGATATGACTGTCAGAATGTCAACTTGTGTTACACAAGTGCCAAAACTAGTTAGTTACAAAAGCTCAGAACTTGGTCCATGCTGTTATTTGCCCTTGACACCCATTAACACAGATAAACAACACAGTTGACACGCGCACATATACAGTGCAAGGATCAATCAATGTCAACCCGACGGGACTGACAACAGGCATTACAGAAAGCAGGCCACGGCATGGACCACTCAACTCATCAGCCCTACCACCCTACCCCCACCGCTCGCTCCTATCCGCAGCCCCACCCCTCGCCCCTCCATTTGGCTTATTACAGATAATCTCCAAACTGGTGGGGAGTAGCTGGGAGAATTTGGGATTGGGAAGTGTGGATTGGGTTAGGGTGAGGGCAGAAAACTGCATTAGATGTAACTGAATGAAGAGAGAGGAGGAGGGCACTCAGAGGGAAGGTATAGCTATATACATAGTAACATGATAAATAAGAGGTGCTCCGGGGTGAAGTTTCTCCAAGCTGCAGATCTAGGATCAGCTTCCCCTCCCCCAATCCTAGCCTTAATCATTTGTGGGGAAAATGTCAAACTGACCAAAATATAGTATTTGATCATTTCAAATACATGCAACTTAAAAGTTGATTTGACATCTTTTGGACATCAGATCAACCTTTAGGGAATGTTATTTGAGTCAGAAAAGGATGTTCATATGATAGGGAAGATTAACTTCATCTCACTGTCAACTGCGTTTATTTTCAGAAAACTTAACATGTGTAAATATTTATATGAACAAGACTCAACAACTGAGACATAAACTGAACATGTTCCACAGACATGTGACTAACAGAAATGGAATAATGTGATCCTGAACAAAGGGGGGGGGGGGGTCAAAATCAAATGTAACAGTCAGTGTCTGGTGAGGCAACCAGCTGCATTAAGTATGGCAGTACATCTCCTCCTCATGGACTGCACCAGATTTGCCAGTTCTTGTTGTGAGGTGTTACCCCATTCTTCCACCAAGGCACCTGAAAGTTCCTGGACATTTCTGGGGGGAATGGCCCTAGCCCTCACCCTCCGATCCAACAGGTCCCAGATGTGCTCAATGGGATTGAGATCCGGGCTCTTCGCTGGCCATGGCAGAACACTGACATTCCTGTCTTGCAGGAAATCACACACAGAACGAGCAGTACGGCTAGGACAGTCTAATTCCACTTCTTCTCCAACACAGATGTACAGTAGCATTGGTAGCATTGTTATGTTGGAGGGTCATGTCAGGATGAGCCTGCAGTACCACATGAGGGAAGAGGATGTTTTCCCTGTAACGCACAGCATTGAGATTGCCTGCAATGACAACAAGCTCAGTCCGATGATGCTGTGACCACACTGCCCCAGACCATGATGGACCCTCCACCTCTAAATCGATCCCGCTCCAGAGTACAGGCCTTGGTGTAATGCTCATTCCATCGACGATAAACGCGAATCTGATCATCACCCCTGGTGAGACAAAACCGCGACTCGTCAGTGAAGAGCACTTTTTGCCATTTCTGTCTGGTCCAGCGACGGTGGGTTTGTGCCCATAGGCGACGTTGTTGCCGGTGATGTCTGGCGAGGACCTGCCTTACAACAGGCCTACAAGCCCTCAGTCCAGCCTCTCTCAGCCTATTGCGGACAGTCTGAGCACTGATGGAGGGATTGTGCGTTCCTGGTGTAACTTGGGCAGTTGTTGTTGCCATCCTGTACCTGTCCCGCAGGTGTGATGTTCGGATGTACCGATCCTGTGCAGATGTTGTTACACATGGTCTGCCACTGCGAGGACGATCAGCTGTCGATCCTGTCTCCCTGTAGCGATGTCTTAGGCTTCTCACAGTGCGGACATCGCAATTTATTGCCCTGGCCACATCTGCGGTCCTCATGCCTCCTTGCAGCATGCCTAAGGCATGTTCACGCAGTTGAGCAGGGACCCTGGGCATCTTTCTTTTGGTGTTTTTCAGAGTCAGTAGAAAGGCCTCTTTAGTGTCCTAAGTTTTCATAACTGTGACCTTAATTGCCTACAATCTGTAAGCTGTTAGTGTCTTAATGACTGTTCAACAGGTGCATGTTCATTAATTGCTCATGGTTCATTGAAAAAGCATGAGAAACATGTTTAAACCCTTCACAATGAAGATCTGTGAAGTTATTTGGATTTTTCCGAATTATCTTTGAAAGACAGGGTCCTGAAAAAAGGATGGTTTTTTTTTGCGGAGTTTACAAAACCTTGTAGAGAGCATGCCCAGCTGACAATCTCTTAGAAAAAACTATAAACTATTGGAACCAAAACTTAAAAAGAACTGATGTTGGCACAAGATGGAAAGTTGGAGCATAACTAACGAAATTACGCTAACACTTTACTTGACAACCAGCGTCATAACAGGTTATGACACGGTCATAACCATGTCATAATATGTCGAAACAGCTGACATAACCTGTCATAATATGGTCATAACACTGTCATGACACATATATTTAAACCTGTTGTGACATATAAGACACCTACATAAGAGTCAAAACCCACAAAACCTACCATACAAGGCAAAACATTCCATTACACCATAGCCTACCTGTTAACAGTATGTTTATGTTATATACCATTTTCTGAAATTCAACCATATTAAACTATCATTGTAATTGTGCAAACATTGATGTCAGACATGCACTTACTCTGATGATACTCTGATGCTGATGACTGGGATGAATACAGGAGCAGATTTTAGGAGCAGGAGAAGACACCCTCTTTTTGACTGATGACTGATTTAATTAAGCAGTAAGGCACGAGAGGGTGTGGTATATGGCCAATATACCACGATTAAGGGCTGTTTTCAAGCACGACGCAATGTGGAGTGCCTAGATACAGCCCTTAGCCATAGTATATTGGCCATATACCACAAACCCTCGAGGTGCCTTATTGCTATTATAAACTGGTTACCAACGTAATTAGAGCAGTAAAGATAAATGTTTTGTCATACTTGAACCACCCAGTTTATACGGGAATGTACGTGATTGGCTTATACGATTATGATAGTTATAATGCTTTTTGACAGTGTCATAAAGTGCATTTTCTTAGTACAAGTGACACAGGATGAAAAAAACATGACTGTAAAGAATTCATTACAACAACAAAGGACTTAAGAAACAAACTTTGAAACGAAAGGAAACTTCTTGGCAGGGAAAAAACACATTTGAATAAATGTGGGTATTGACACTTATGTAGGTGTCATAACCAGCCATAAAATAATGCAGTATATGTCACAACAGGTGTAAATATATGGGTCATGACAGTGTTATGACCATATTATGACAAGTTCTGTCAGCTGTTATGACATATTATGGCATGGTTATGACCGAGTCATAACGTGTTATACTGGGTGTTAAGTAAAGTGTTACCCGAAATTACAATTAACGAAAATGTATGCTTAATCCAGTATAAACTAATGTATAAAATGTATTATACAAGAGTCAAAAATCACAAATTCTACAGCACAACGGCAGAGTCATGTGTGAAGTGTAAAACGAATAATGACTCAATAATCCATGCTTTCTGGGAACGCTATAAAGTCCAGAAGTTGTGGGCAGAGCTAGAAAGTTGGCTGTCAGAAGTATTACAATTTAAACTACCTTTTAATCTGTCAGTCTGCATTATTTCAAGGCATGCCATATGGGGGTGTCGTGAGATACCCGATGGGTTGGATGATTCTCTTTTCATCACTCATCTTGAAAAAAACGTTTACTAAAAACTTGGAAATCAATCAATCCGCCATCATTAACACAATGGAAAAATGATTTATTATTAAAATATTGAAAGTGTGTGGGCTACAAAATGATGAAGTTTCAGGCCATGTGGCGGAAAGTGATGCGGGCACTGGAGATTGGGGTGTGTGCTAGTGGGTCTGGGTAGGTGGATGTCGTTGATGTTTGTATGAGGTTGTCGTTTGTATGTGTAGATTTTTTATTGTTTATAAAAGATAAAATAAAATCTTAAAAAAAGAAGAGGTGCCTGTCTGGTACACTGCAGTAGGCCTTCCTTGTCGTGCAGCACAGTGACTAGGCACGGCTCCAGGATGTTTCCATTCTAGTCTTATTTAAACACTGCTCTAAGTGGTCCTGTAATCCTTAATCTCCATTGGGCGACGTATGTTTGTGCCCATGGAATTGGGGTTTAATGGGGTCAAAGGACATCCCTACATACATACACAGTTCCTGGAGAAACAAGTGGGCTGTGTTCAGTAGGGGGAAAAAGTTTCAAAGCATTGTGAATAAAAATAAAAAAAATTCAGTTTCCATTGCAAAATGTTTTGCTACGTTGTGTCCTACTGAACACAACCCTGGTCTAACATGTCCCCCTCTCATTCCTATTTCCCCATTATCTCACTAGTCTTCCTTTCTGTCTCCTTTGTAGTTTGTTTTTGTCTTTCAGGCTGAACAATGCTCTTTTCATTCCTCACTCTGTGCTCACTCTTCCCTTCTGTCTGTTTCTCTCTTTCCCCTCCCATCCCTTTACGGAAAAACCACATAATTTCACATGTGGAAAATCACATGATGTTTTGCACATGTAAAATGAAATGTCACATGTAAAACAATGTGGTTTTAGAACACTTCACGTGATAATATTTCACATGATCACATAACCTTTAACATGTGGATTAACATTTTCACATGATGCCCTGCAGACAAAAATTTGTTGTTAGAATATCGCCGGAACATCACCAAATAGCTGCAGTGTTTTCAACTTAAACACTTTGACATACATGATTACATTGTGTATGTTTATTTATACAGTAATAATTATTCAACATATCCTCACATGGGATTTGAACTCACAACCTCTTGGTTCACAGCATTCCAATCCTCCTGCAACGCCACCATGTCTGTGTCATTGACAGATTTCACCTGTATTCTTATACTTTGGACTTCAAAGTAAATCTCAGCTTTGTATAATACACCCAATAAAAACGAATATATTTGTCATAGTGATTCAGGAGTAACATTAAAACAGAATAATACACTTCACCAACATTAGACAACTATACAGAAAACTCTCAAATTGCAGAATTAAGTAAATGAAATCAATGATGAGAGAACAGTCAGATTAACTGATATAACAAAAGCAGTGCAGATGGCACTCTTTTGTTAAGTGCAGAGACGTATTATAGGTAAGTAATGTGTAGGGAACTTCTGAGAATGTTACAGGTTTTGTGGCGCAGCAGAAAGCGGACTTCAAACCCCAGGTGGTGTCATATTGAGAAGTCAGTACTAAGTGACATTGCTTGTCCTAATATCTATATATTTCTTAATTCCATTCTTTGACTTTTATATTTGTGTGTATTGTTGTGAATTGTTAGATACAACTGCACTGTTGGCGCTAGGAACACAAGCATTTAGTTACACCCGCAATAACATCTGCTAAGTATGTGTACGTGACTAATAAAATTTGATTTGATGTCAAATGTAATCATATTATCGCAGATTTTTTTTCAACTATACTATTTTAGCTGATCAGCGTATCAGTTAACTTAAAACCCCTATACCATTTCATCACTTCCCTTAACTGTTTTCACATGTTGAGCTAAAATTTCACGTGAAAACAAAAAAAACACATGAGGTCAGTTGTTCACACGTGAAACTATACATTCACATGTATTCACCACCTTTTCATGTGAGGAAGAAAACATGTTCTCACCTCACATTGTGGAATTTGCAGTTTCACATGAGTGAAAATCATATTTGCACTTTCAAGTGAAAAACTTTAAAATGTTTTCACGTGTAGTTACATGTTATCACATGTTTCTTTAACATGTTGTCACATGTTATCATATTAACTTCACATAAGATCACGTGAAATTAATGTTGTTTTTCCATAAGGGATCTCTCCTCCTCTCTTTTTCCCATCCCTCTCTACCTCCCCTTTCCCTCCATTTTTCCCTCACTCCCACATTTCTCCCTTCCTCTATCTCCTTCTCTCCCATCCCTTCCTTCCCCTCTTCCTCCCTCCCTCTCTCTCCTGTTTGATGGATAGGGGTAAACTAGAGAGCATCTGTCCGCAGCTCTAATCCTCTCTCTCCCCCCACCCTCTCCAGTCTTCTCCTAATCTCGTTAACACAGAGGCAATTAGCACCACCGGCTAATTACACCTCAACAAGAGAGGTTGAATAGGTGGAGATTAACCACCGTGACTGGCTGTCACCCCACTAGCCCCGCCCACACCACTCATCACATCTCACCTGGATTGGCTGTCTATTAGTGTCAGTCACCGGGCAGTGTTTCCAGAAGAGAATGGCTTGGACTCTTGCATCCCTTTCACATAAAGACCAAAACCCCATTAATTTACCATGCCTGCATTTTTATACCAGCTTTTTTGTATATCTGAAAAGCATAGGGGGTAGAAAAACATGGAAAAATAAAAGCCACCTAAAGACTTGGCTTGGATTCATGATTCCTGCATTTTCACAGACCCTGTAACCAAAATACAGGTATCGGGTCTGTGTGAATGGTTCTCTGATTATTTGCAGGTAAATTCATTAACACTTCCATTGTTTAAGACATCCCTAATTTGAAATGCAAACTGCCCCCATGGTTTAACAACACCCCACAACCCTCCGAATTTGGCTGTTACCCACTGATATGTATAAAATGGGTATACCTGCAAACAAGTGGTAAATAAGGGTCTGTTTGAAATAAACATTGCCTAAATATTTTTCTATCGTTATTGAGGGAAGTAATTACCTCGATAATTACTGATATTGATTTATCGCCCAGCCCTACACTTAGCCCACTGAGCTATAGCCTAAGTAAGTTTTAGCTGTGGGAGCTAATGCAAGTCTTCATGTCTCTGGCAAGGTTACTCATCACACTGAACCAACAAACCACCTCCGTTACTCACACCAGGGTTGGGGTCAATTCGAGTCAGTCCAATCCAACTGATTTGAATTTAAATAAAAGAAATTGAAAAACACACATGCATACAACACACCACGTTCTGTATAAGCACTTTGTGACATCTACTGATGTAAAAAAGGCTTTATAAATTAATTTGATTTCATTACAAACATACCTGATAGACCTCCATCTTTGTCATCACCATCTGGGGGGTAGACATCCTCACACTGCAGGGCAGAATACAGACCATTACACAGAAAAATGGATTTGGAGACAAGACGATACACACTGTACTTCATATCAGTAGAATATGAGCAGAACCTACGTTCAAATGATTCCCCTGTTGGCTAGTACAAACGGTACCAAAAGTATCAACACAATGGAGCACCAGGTTAGAAAAAAATGTGATTGACTGACAGAGAGAACATAGTAACGATTGATTGATTGTTTGTTTTTAGGCTGGGTATCTCTAAAGCACTTTGTGACAACTGCTGGTGTAAAAATGGCTTTCCAAAATAATTTTGATTAGTTGCTTGATTGACTAATAGTACTGCTCCCCTACCGTCACATGATCCAGCTCAGTGTTGTCTGTGGTTTCCGTAGAGACGGTCTCAGCAATCGACTGGGAGTCAGGGTCTGGAAACATCTCCTCTACAGTGCTGATGGATCAGAGGGCCAATACATGTTATAATGGCTTTATGAAGCCTTCGTAAACCCTTCATAATGCCTAGATGCTTCACTTATTATTTATGTGCAAATTCATACTATACTTAACAAAAATATAAATGCAACATGCCACAATTTCAACATTTTTACTGAGTTCGCAGTTCATATAAGGAAATCAGTCAATTTAAATAAATTCATTAGGCCCTAATCTGAATTTAAGTTTGCTCTCTCTAATTCTTTCTTTCTTTCTCTTTTTCTCTTTCTTTCTTTCTTTCTTTCTTTCTTTCTTTCTTTCTTTCTTTCTTTCTTTCTTTCTATGTGTCACGTCCTGACCATAGTAAGCGGTTATTTTCTATGGTAGAGTAGGTCAGGGCGTGACAGGGGGGTTTTCTAGTTTAGTTTTTCTTTGTGGTTATGTTCTAGTGTTGTATTTCTATGTTGGGTTGTTCTAGTTTTGTATTTCTATGTTGGGCTTTGTTTGGGACGATCTCCAATTAGAGGCAGCTGGTCATCGTTGTCTCTAATTGGAGGTCATATTTAAGTTGGTGTTTGTCCCACCTGGGTTTGTGGGAGATTGTTTTTGAGTTTGTGTATGTTTCGACTCTGCGTCACGGTTTGTTGTTTTCTTATTCAGTTTATGTATATGTATTGCATAGTTTCACAGTGTAAATAAAATGTGGAACGACACACATGCTGCACTTTGGTCTGCTCCTTCCTACGACAAACATGACACTATGGAACCCTGACCTGTTCACCGGACGTGCTACCTGTCCCAGACCTGCTGTTTTCAACTCTCTAGAGACAGCAGGAGCGGTAGAGATACTCTCAATGATCGGCTATGAAAAGCCAACTGATATTTACTCCTGAGGTGCTGACCTGTTGCACCTTCGACAACTACTGTGATAATTATTATTTGACCATGCTGGTCATTTATGAACATTTGAACATCTTGGCCATGTTCTGTTATAATCTCCACCCGGCACAGCCAGAAGAGGATTGTCCACCCCTTATAGCCTGGTTAGGCTGGGTTTCTGTACAGTACTTTGAGATATCAGCCGATGTAAGAAGGGCTGTATAAATACATTTGATTTGAACAAATCCAAAACTATTTTATAGTTGATATTCTTCAAAGTAGCCACCCTTTGCATTGATGACAGCTTTGCACACTTGTCATTCTCTCAACCAGCTTCACCTGGAATGCTTTTCCAACAGTCCTGAAGGAGTTTCGACATATGCTGAGCACTTGTTGGCTGCTTTTCCTTCCCTCCGCGGTCCAACTCATCCCAAACCATCTCAATTGGTTTGAAGTCAGGTGATTGTGGAGGCCAGGTCATGTGATGCAGCACTCCATCACTCTCCTTCTTGGTGAAATAGACCTTACACAGCCTGGATGTGTGTTGGGTCATTGTCCTGTTGAAAAACAAATGATAGTCCCACTAAGCACAAACCAGATGGGATGGTGTATCACTGCAGAATTCTGTGGTAGCCATGCTGGTTAAGTGTGCCTGGAATTCTAAATAAATCACTGACAGTGTCACCAGCAAAGAACCCCCACACCTCCTTGCTTCACGGTGGGAACCACACTTGTGGAGATCATCTGTTCACCTACTCTGTGTCTCAAAAAGACACAGCTTTTGGAACCAAAACTCTCAAATCTGGACTCATCAGACCAAAGGACAGTTTTCCACCTGTCTAATGTCCATTGCTCGTGTTTCTTGTCCCAAGCAAGTCTCTTCTTATTATTGGTGTCCTTTGGTCGTGGTTTCTTTGCAGAAATTCGACAATGAAGGCCTGATTCACTCAGTCTCCTCTGAATAGTTGATGTTGAGATGTTTCTGTTACTTGATCTCTGTGAGGCATTTATATGAGCTGCAATTTCTGAGGCTGGTAACTCTAATGAACTTATCCTCTGCAGCAGAGGTAACTCTGTGTCTTCCTTTCCTGTGCCGGTCCTCATGAGAGCCAGTTTCATCATAGCGCTTGATGGTTTTCGCGACTGAACTTGAAGAAACATTCAAAGTTCTTAAAATGTTCCGCATTGACTGACCTTCATGTCTTAAAGTAATGATGGACTGTCATTTCTCTTTGCTTATTTGAGCTGTTCTTGCCATAATATGGACTTGGTCTTTTACCAAATAGGGCTATCTTCTGTATACCACCCCTACCTTGTCATAACACTACTGATTCACTACTGGCTCAAACGCATTAAGGAAAGAAATTCCACAAATTAACTTTTAACAAGGCACACCTAACTGAAATGCATTCCAGGTGATCACCTCATGAAGCTGGTTGAGAGAATGCCAAGAGTGTGCAAAGCTGTCATCAAGGCAAAGGGTGGCTATTTTGAAGAATCTAAAATCTAAAATATATTTTGATTTGTTTAACACTTTTTTGGTTACTACATGATTCCATATGTGTTATTTCATAGTTTTGATGTCTTCACTATTATTCTACAATATAGAAAATAGTAAAAAAAAAAAAAAAAAACCTTGAATGAGTAGGTGGGTCCAAACTTTTGACTGGTACTGCATGTACTCAGATGTATGCGGAAGAATATACTCGGTTTACAATCTCACGTAGGTGTACACTTCCTCTCTGGCAACTAGTAGCAGACAACCCCCCCCCATAAATAAAAAATATGTACTTTTCTTGCACTAACAGTCACACTTGTCTTTTCTTACTAGCACTGACTTTGCTGATAATTGCTTTGTTGAGGAAAGGTTTTACTTACTATGACTGTGATAGTCTCACCTAGCTATTTAAAGATTAATGCACTAACTGTAAGTCACTCTGCATGGGAGAGTCTGCTAAATAACTCAAATGTAAAACATGTCAAGGTGTTCTGAATGATGGACTGATTATGATGTGGAGGGTGACAATGGTAATACGTGTACATGATGAGTGAATCTAAAAGTCAGACTTACGAGTTGACCAAAGAGAGTTCAAAATTATCGAAGTCCCGGAAGATCTCGCTGTAGCGCTTAGTCTCTGATTTGTTGGGGACCTTCACATCTGGGGTAAAATACGGATGACAAACGTGAGCAAGAGGCAAAATTATCACTTTTTCTTTTTCATAAAATAAATATTACACACAAAACACACAAGTTGAAATTGCTTTTTGCAGCCCCCAAAAAGTGATCTGTAAAAAAAAAAGCTTACAAAATATCTTCTATTTTTAGAAATAACAAATAAAGGGGTAAACCAACAACCAACACCCAGTCGTAAAACAATGTGTGAGGAAATAAAGACGTTTGTGGATTTGAAGGCTGCTGGTGGTGGTGGTGGTGGTGGTTGAGGCCTCAGATGTGTGATTGTATGTTTGTGTAAAAGGCATTTGTTGTAACACTGTTGTCTTTCAATTCTCCAGCCTCTGGTGAAAAACATATATCACTGTTGGTCACCCATTAAAACACACTGAGTACTACTGAGATGGCTCAGAATGGTTGTAAAAACCTTTGTGTGAATGACAGATAAGCATATTTACTTTTTATATAACATCTAATATGGGAAGGAGTGCAACTAAACTGAGAAAAAGAGAAATGCAACTCCAACAAAGGGGTTCTGTTCATTTCCTAGCCTGGTTAGGCCAGACTGAATGCTGTGCTCAGTACTGAGTGCAGCATTCAGTCTGGTTTAACCAGGCTATGCATTTACAGTACATGACTAGGCTGGGTAAATACAGGTTGATGACACCCAAAACTGAATGATGGTACATTAACCCTGAGTAAACTACAACCTAATGCTGTAGTCTCTCTCAACATACGTTTGTGGGCTAGCATCATGTGCTGAGACTGCATATGAGGCTAAAAACCTATAGGAATCTGTTACAGTTGAAGCTGACTGTGTTTCACTTTAAGGGCAGTTAATATGCAAAAATACTCAACTCCCAGGGTTAACAGATGAAAAAAATCTACATCTCTCCTCCCTCTCTTTTGCTCTCTGTCTCCATTTAGGTCAACCACATCCTGCTTGTGATTTGTGTCATGTTTTGCTCAGAAGAAACAAAGTCCTTGTTTTTCACCTTAGCAGAGTTCTGTTCATATGGCAGTCGAAGACAGGTACGAGATAGTAGAACTGTACACAACCAAGCTCTGCCAAAGTTCAGCTCTATAGCGCAAATTACATTTAAAAGCAATGTTCCTGCATTTCCATGGAGACTGCATTCACAGCAAACGCTGCATATGTCAGCTCAATCAGAAATTAACTTCAAATATTAAGCGAGCTATAGTGCTGAACTTTGTGATATGGATTGAATCAAGCCCTTAGTCTAACAGAAAGCAGGGCCCTATAGCCTACTGTGCATGTCAGAGTTCTAGAGGGAGCTCGAGAGTGGGCTCAAATAGTATTTGTTTTCCTTCCAACCCTTTTCTCTTAAATCATGTGGACTGACGTCCCTGACTTGATGGTTTCAAGAGCTTAATTTAAAAAAATGTTTCACGAATGGCTCACACCAATATGCAAAATGGAGGATGAGTTCAGGAGGTTCACTGGTCCTGCACTGACTGGGAGGATGTAGCATGCAATCACACATGTTTGTTTTATTATCCTTGTGGGGACCAAACAATTGATTCCCATTCAAAATCCTATTTTCCCTAACCCATAACCTAACCCTAACCCCCTATCTCTAACTTCTAACCCTAAACCTAACCCCTAAGCCTAAAATAGCCTTTTTCCTTGTGAGGACCGGCGAAACTTGTCCGAAGTATCCTTGTGAGAACTTCTGGTCCCCACAAGGACAGTAAAACCAAAAACACACACACATACACACACCTTCCCTGAAACATTTTCTCACCTCTTCTACCTAAATGGATGGTTCCCAGACGGAGACTATTCTCCATTGAGCATGCTTTAGTCCAGGAGTAGGCTTAATCTGAGCACTGGAAACTGGCCCAAATGATAACAATCTTCTGTTTTCTCTTGTTGTTACTCACCTGGGGTTTTGGAGTGCTCCTTCTCTTTAACTTGGGGTTCTTCTTCCCTCTCCATCTCTATTTGAGACTAAATATCACAAGTGCACCTAGCCCCAAACTATACCACAGCAACCCCATCAATGTTCCTCGCACCACCAGCAACGTTCCATCAACCTTCTATCAATCAATCTATCAACTCCATCAACGTTAGCAATGCCTATTCGTTCACAAGACAAACAGCAGCTACAGAGCAGGAAATGAACTCGAGTTCCTCTAGTTGCACTCAATCACACTAACGTTTGACTAGAACACTGCTGCTGTCTGGTAAAGTGCTTGGGTTTGACCCTTCTCTTCTTGCTCTCTCAGTTATCTTCCTCTAGTGCAGAGAGAGGTTGGCCAATACGGTTTCACCATCATGATAAGAGGAAGTGTGATTCTGTACAATCTAGGTCACACTTACGTTGTCACACGTAGCTAGATATGTGTGAGAGTGTGCAGGAGGAAAAAGAGAGAGAAAAAGGGATTCTGCATTTGCAGAAAGTGTTAGTGCACTTGCCTCTGTGTTATACTGTTTGTGTTGTGCAGATGTTCAGAGATCAAACTTTGACCTCTAAAATGATCTCTCTCATGGGTGTTGAAAGCTGAATGATATTATGCACATCTCTGCAATTCAAACTCAACAGCAACCTCTTGAGATTGCAATCTCATAGTCCTCACCAGTGTCGTAGTAGGCAGTAAACATTTTGAAACTGAGTGAAATGGGAATACTAATTGTACCTTTACTAACTGTAACTATACCCAATAACAACATAGGTTTCCTTTTTCTGTTGCAAACATTTTGCTAGTGTGACCTTACACAACCCATGATAGTGAGGTAAAAATGTCCAGGAGATGGATTCTAGGGTGCTTATACTGACTGACCTGTGAGGGAGAGATGCAGTATGGTGAGGGCGTAGCTGACTGGAGGTCGACCCATGGATGGGTAGCATTCCATCAGGGGCTGGAGAGACTGCTGTAGGGCCTGGAGCCCCATGGACACATTCAGCTGGTTAGGACCACCCAGGTCTGGGAGGGAAGGTGGGAGGGAAAAAGAGAAAGATAAAACATTTAGATTGAGAGATTACGCACTGTAAAAAAATATATCTAAAATAAAAGTGGTCTGTGTGTGTGTGTGTGTTTGTGTGGTAATTTGTAAACTAAAACACTATATATGTTTCTATAGTCAATTGGCAGAGTGGTGACCCGTCATTCAGGGCAGGTGGGGCAGAGCAGCAATTACAGCCTCAAGTCTTTTTGGGTATGACGCTACAAGCCTGGCACACCTGTATTTGGGGAGTTTCTCCCATTCTTCTCTGCAGATCCTCTCAAGTGCTGTCAGGTTGGATGGGGAGCGTCGCTGCACAGCTATTTTCAGGTCTCTCCAGAGATGTTCGATTGGGTTCAAGTCCGGGCTCTGGCTGGGCCACTCAGGGACATTCAGAGACTTGTCCTGGAGCCCCTCCTGCGTAGTCTCGGCTGTGTGCTTAGGGTTGTTGTCTTGTTGGAAGGTGAACCTTCGCCCCAGGCTGAGGTCCTGAGTGCTCTGGAGCAGGTTTTCATCAAGGATCTCTCTGTACTTTGCTCCATTCATCTCTGCCTCAATCGTGAATAGTCTCCCAGTCCCTGCCGCTGAAAAACACCCCCAAAACATGATGCTGCCACCACCATGCTTCACCGTAAGGATGGTGCCAGGTTTCCTCCAGATGTGACACTTGGCATTCAGGCCAAGAGTTCAATCTTAGTTTCACCAGACCAGAGAATCTTGTTTCTCATGGTCAGAGTCTTTAGGTGTCTTTTGGCAACCTCCAAGCGGGCTGTCATGTGAGGAGTGGCTTCTGTCTGGCCACTTTACCATAAAGGCCTGATTGGTGGAGTGCTGCAGAGATGGTTGTCCTTCTGGAAGGTTCTCCCATCTCCACAGAGGAAGTCTGGAGCTCTGTCAGAGTGACCATCGGGTTCTTGGTCACCTCCCTGACCAAGGTCCTACTCCCCCAATTGCTCAGTTTGACCGGGTGGCCAGCTCTAGGAAGAGTTTTGGTGGTTCTAAACTTATTCCATTTAAGAATGATGGAGGCCACTGTGTCCTTGGGGACCTTCAATGCTGCAGAAGTGTTTTGGTACCCTTCCCCAGATATGTGCCTCGACAAAATCCTGTCTCGGATCTCTACGGGCAATTACCTCGACTTCATGGCTTGGTTTTTGCTCAGACATACACTGTTAACTGTGGTACCTTATATAGACAGGTGTGTGCCTTTCCAAATCATGTCCAATCAATTGAATTTACCACAGGTGGACTCCAATCAAGTTGTATAAACTTCATGGAAGATCAATGGAAACAGGATGCACCGGAGCTCAATTTTGAGTCTCATAACAAAGGGTCTGAATAACTTATGTAAGTTTTTCTGATTGTATTTATTTTTAATACATTTGCAAAAAAATCTAAAAACCTGTTTTCACTTTGTCATTATGGGGTGGGTATTGAGTATACATTTCTGAGGATTTGTTTTTATTTAATCAATTTTAGAATAAGTCTAACGTAACAAAAAAAAGTAAAGGTGCCTGAATACTTTCCGAAGGCACTGTATATTTTATATATATATTGGTTGTTGTCTGTTTTGCATGCTATTTTGGCATTAATACGTGTTACATATCAGTTTGCAAACAATGTAAAAAAAAAAAAAATCATTGTGTTAATAAAGCTGCATATAAACATGATCTCTTTTTTGCTTTCTTGAGTAAGCCAGCTCCAAAATGCAGGTGTTTCACCTGCCCTGAATGACGTATTGCCACTGGTTTAGTGTTGGGGGTATGCCCCACCAAGATTTACATGCTAAAATCGTCAGACATTATGCCTGCAACTTGCATTGGAATCGGAAGTAGGATGGCGACCCCTTGAGGCATGGTCGGTAGTAACATGAATAACACTATTTGACATGTCAAATAACACTATAGTATACATATGATATGAGTAATGTAAGATATGTACACATTATTCAAGTGGCATTATTTAAAGTGGCATTGTTTAAAGTGACTATTTGTTAAAGTGGCCAGTGATTGGGTCTCCATGTAGGCAGCAACCTCTGAGTTAGTGATTGCTGTTTAGCAGTCTGATGGCCTTGAGATAGAAGCTGTTTTTCAGTCTCTCAGTCCCAGCTTTGATGCACCTGTACTGACCTCGCCTTCTGGATGGTAGCCGTGGCTCGGGTGGTTGTTGTCCTTGATGATCTTTTTTGCCTTCCTGTGACATCAGGTGTTGTAAATGTCCTGGAGGGCAGGTAGTTTGCCCCCGGTGATGCGTTCTGCAAACCTTACCACCCTCTGGAGAGCCTTGCGTTTGAGGGCGGAGCAGTTGCCGTACTAGGCTATGACACAGCACAACAGGATGCTCTTGACTGTGGATCTGTAAATATTAGTCACAGTTTTGGGTGACAAGCTACATATCTTCAGCCTGCTGAGGTTTGTGTCTGTGTGGGTGGAACATTTCAGTTTGTCGTTGAGGTGTACGCCGAGGACCTTAAAACTTTCCACTTTCTCCACTGCTGTCCCTTCGATGTGGATAAGGGGATGCTCCTTCTGCTGTTTCCTGAAGTCCACGATCATCTCCTTTTTTTTGTTGACGTTGAGTGAAAGGTTGTTTTCCTGACACAACATTTCCGAGTGCCCTCACCTCCTCCCTGTAGGCCAGGCCTCGCCAACCCTGTTCCTGGAGAGCTACCATCCTGAAGGTTTTCACTCCAACTCTAATCTAGCGCACCTGATTCGAATAATTAGCTGGTTGATAAACTGAATCAGGTTAGTTACTACTGGGGTTGGAGCGAAAACCTTCAGGAGGGTAGCTCTCCAGTAATGTAACTTTTGGATTACGCAAAACTCGGCAATGTAATCTGATTACATTCCCGTTCTTTTAGATTACTTTCCCCTTAAGAGGCATTAGAAGAAGACACAAATGTATGTTACCAATTGAACGACATCTATTGCAGGATAAATCAATGTTGAAGTTTACATAGCTGGCCATATATGGATGTTACATTTTACTTTATGGGTTGGTTATGTAGGCTTCTTCTAACCCCCAGCTTTATACTACAGAAAATATAATTTAATAATATTATCTTTACATTAAAAACCAAAGTCTATCAGAATTCCAGTCATTCCAATAAATGTTATACCCCTTGATCTTCAAGAAGAGGACTTGGAAACATGGAAGTATAGATTAGCCAAATTGTTTTACCTGAGCATAGCCCCAAAACTAAGGATTTATTAGCCAGCCCTACTCTGTTGTTTATGATTTTGTTGTCATTGAGGACTGATTGGGCTCATTGATTCGAGTTGAAAAATATATGCTGTGCTCATGGAATGGCATGCTTTGCCAAGAGTGTGCAAAGCTTTCATCAAGGCAAAGGGTGGGTACTTTAAAGAATCTAAAATCTAAAATATATTTTGATTTATTTAACACTTTTTTGGTTAGTACATGATTCCATATGTGTTATTTCATAGTTTTGATGTCTTCACTATTATTATACAATGTAGAAAATAGTAAAAATAGAGAAAAACCCTTGAATGAGTCGGTGTGTCCAAACTTTTGACTGGTACTGTATATATAATTTATAAGTCCAAAAATGGATGTCGTAACTACAGATTGCCCCTTTAAGTTTATCAAAAGTGTGCAAGTTTGAGCATGTGTCCATTAGGCCTATGGATTAAAAAATAAATAAAAATATGGGCATGAATTAGAAAGCCCCACTTTTATTCCATAGGCTTGGATCCGCACTATGCAGCTTTTGCAAGAGCACATATTTCACTGGCTGTCCACCGGTTTCAAAAACATGTTTTTTAACCTTTATTTAACTAGGCAAGTCAGTTAAGAACAAATTCTTATTTTCAATTATGGCCTAGGAACAGTGGGTTAACTGCCTTGTTCAGGGGCAGAACAACAGATTTGTACTTTGTCAGCTCTGGGATTTGATCTTGCAACCTTTCGGTTACTAGTCCAGCGCTCTAACCACTAGGCTACGCTGCCGCCCATATCAATAATAAGTTATATCTGTATCGCTGTAGATTACACCACTACTGTCATCCTTACCTCGAAGCGTTTATTCAAGTTGGATACTCTTTGGATGCCGACAGCAGTCGCACCATTGGAAGATATACAGTTGAAGTCAGAAGTTTACATACACCTTACCAAAATACATATAAACTCAGTTTTTCACAATTCCTGACATTTAATCCTAGTAAAAATGCCCTGTTTTAGGTCAGTTAGGATCACCATTTTATTTTAAGAATGTGAAATGTCAGAATAATAGTAGAGAGAATTATTTATTTCATATTTTATTTCTTTCATCACATTCCCAATGGGTCAGAAGTTTACATGCACTAAATATTTGGTAGCATTGCCTTTAAATTGTTTAACTTGGGTCAAACATCTTGGGTAGCCTTCAACAAGCTTCCCACAATAAGTTGGGTGAATTTTGGCCCATTCCTCGTGACAGAGCTGGTGTAACTGAATCAGGTTTGTAGGCCTTCTTGCTCACACACACTTTTTCAGTTCTGCCCACAAATTGTCTATGGGATTGAGGTCAGGGATTTGTGATGGCCACTCCAATACCTTGACTTTGATGTCCTTAAGCCATTTTGTCACAACTTTGGAAGTATGCTTGGGATCATTATCCATTTGAAAGACCCATCCCAACCGTGCTTCACATTAACTGCGCTACAACAGTGAAAGCACTGAGCTAGGCTGAAACACCTGCATTTTGGAGAATACTTACTCAAGAAAGCAAAAAGTTTATGCGGCTTTATTAACTCAATATTTTTCACATTGTTTGCAAAATGATATGTGACACATATTAATGTCAAAATAACATGCAAAACAGGAACCCCCCCCCAAAAGTTTATTTATTATGATTATTTTTAGCTATTTTGGTGGGGCTCAAAACAGGTGCATTGAATGACTGGTCGGCTCTGCGGGTTGGTACAATGATTATCTACACTATACTTGCTTGTTTTGACACAAACAAAAATTTGGCAAACTATTAGAATTTTATCAACCGGGAAATGGAGAAAGCAATTTCTGAATATTTTGTCTTGGCCATTCAACCTCTGAATAGAATACAATACAATACAATACATACATAATCGATGTCTCAGGAATAAAAATCATTCTTTAACCTGTCTCTTCCCCTTCATCTACACCGATTGAAGTGGATTTAACAGGTGGCATCAATTAAGGAACATAGCTTTAACTTGGATTCACCTGGTCCGTCTATGTCATGGAAAGAGCAGGTATTCCTAATGTTTTGTACACTGTTTATATTTTATAGTAGGCTAAGGATATAATGAAATAAATCAGAATAAAATACAAACAATATTTTTCAACATGTGTAACCGATGTCATTAAAAAAAGTGATATTTTCAAACAGAGCCCAATGCAAGCCCGTGGTTTTTTGATCCCCGTTTCATCTCTTTTTATACCCGCACTCTGCTTTGTCAGGGAGCAGGCGTCGGCTCTTACATTGAGTGTCTTAATCATTATACCGATACAAAATAATAGTAATCTATATTTTCAAAAACATTTGAGTCTCATGTTCATATTTAACAACCTCCGTGGGCCTATACGTGATCGAGCAAAATAATAGGTCTACACTTGATTTAAACTACATTATTGCATGCTAAATGTTTCTGATCAGTGATAGATGAACAAACAAATAGATTAGCTATACCACCTCCACTTATTTGGTCAGCTAGAGAATTAACTAAATATAGGCTACAGACGGAGATTCAGTTAAACAAAATCATATTGATTGATTACGACAAGTCACAGGCTTTTGGCCTGCAGTAGGCTGGCTATAGGCCTGGGCTAAGTGACTGAAGAGCAAAAATAATCCACTTGTTAAGGTAGCCGACATAACATGCTGGCAAAAAAATCTGATCACAGCTAATAAATGACCCACCTAGACAAGATGATCCTGAGCAGCACGCCTCCATTTAGCTAACATTTCCACAGCCTAATTGTAGCCTAACCCAGGGGTTCCCAAACTTTTTCACTCGGGGCACCCCTTCCAGCATTCGTGAACATCCCGCACCCCCTCCACGTGCAACATCTATTTCTATGGGCACAAACTGTTCACACCCTTCTTGTTGGTGGAGAGAATTTTTAAGGTTAAAAGCTTATTTCCTATTATTCTCCACATTTTGTCATGGGGTGCAAAGAAAATGTTGCAGTTTTAAAGCAACATTTCTTGCAATTCTATACATTTCGTCATGTCTAATGTGTATTCATGTGATATTTGAGTGACAAAAAAATATATATAATATCTATGTGCTAAAAATCCTAAATAAAAAAATAACTGACATGGTCTAGTTAATCTGGACATTTCTGACAAGTTATAAATAGCTGTCTAGGGTATGCAATGACAAGAGGGAAACTGATTATGCACTACCCAATTTCGAAATTGCCTTGTCCATTTTACGATTACAGCTTTCAAGAGTAAATTGAAAGCCGGACTGAGTTCCTAAAGCCGGACCCCCGCACCCCCCCCCCCCCCCTGCCGACCCCACAGTTTGCGAACCACTGGCCTAAACAATATCCAAACGACGATTCGGTGAAAATAAAAATCTGACGAATGATTTATCAAGACCCTATGCTTTAATAGCGCAAAACGGTGCTGAAATAGTTGACGATCCGCGAGTTGCTTCAATTGCTTCAATTGCTTCAATCAAATGCATTAATAATTTTCTGTACATTGAGTGTTTTGTCCTTCATGTGATTGAATGAAATTATGTTCTTTACATGCTTACCGACAAAAGCAATATAAAAGGTTGAGAAATACACTGCAGACTGTACTGAGGCTGACAATCAATTAGCCTACCACACAGTAAGAACCTTTGTGGACTCCATTTAAATCAGATCCGTTACAATTCCTTGTTTCAGAATCGCAAATAATAACAAGGAAGGTACAAGGGCATGAATTAATGGCAAACAGAGCATATGCCATGTTCTGCAAAAACACCTATGGTTCTCATTCTAGTAGCCCATGCACTACTGCTCATTGAAGCACAATAATCCTTAGCTAGATGTAAAATGGGGCGACCAAGACTCCCTCACTGACATATTTATTATTTTAGCTTAGATTAACTAAGACAGGTTTGAGGCAGAAATGGGGTTCAGCAGACGATGTCACATAAGTGTAATATTTTTTAATGTTATGGCAGCCAGTGGAGGCTGTTGATGGGAGGACGGCTCATAGCCTAATAATGGCTGGAATTTAACGGCTCATAGCCTAATAATGTCTGGAATTTAATGGTAGTTTGTTTGATACCATTAAATTCCAGACATTATTAGGCTATGAGCCGTCCTCCAATCAACAGCCTCCACTGATTGCAAAAGTAACCAGACTACTTTCAGTGGTGTAAAGTACTTAAGTAAAAATACTTTAAAGTACTACTTAAGTAGTCTTTTACGGTATCTGTACTTTAATATTTATAGTTGACAACTTTTTCAACTCAATTTGAAATTGCACTTTTGTACTTTTGATACTTAAGTATATTTAAAACCAAATACTTTTAGACTTTTACTCAAGTAGTATTTTACTGGTTGACTTTCACTTGTGTCATTTTCTATTTAAGGTATCTTTACTTTTACTCAAGTATGACGATTGGGTACTTTATCCACCACTGACTACTTTAGATCTATCCCATTACCCTTCGCCGGCGGAATCCGAAGCGCTATCTGACGTAGACAATGAAGCCATAGGCAGAACTTTACCGCAATCATGACTAGGTCTGGTTGGCAGGAAATAAAAGTATAGGCTTTTTAACTTTTATTTTATCAGGGAGTCAAGGTCTCTTTTACAGATGAGCCCTGATTTACATAAATTACTGAAAATACACATCAATATAAATACAAAAATGCAAGCAGAAAGAAAAAGCCATAAAAAAACAACACATTGTTCAGCAATTAAGGTCCTCAAATCCGCTTTCTGAATTGTCCTACATTTATTTCACATTTTGAAGATAGTTTTCTTGCACCTTATTTGTGGAACAAAGTTGATTTAGGCTACCTAGAAGAGACCAAGTTAATTTCCAGAGTTAGCCATCCCTGATACTGGGTGTGGTAACTCGTATGTCTTAAGTTTGTATGATGTTAGGTACAGTGGAACTTTATGTAAAATGGCTTTATATATGAACATCTAGCAATTTATCAACCCTCGTGACATCAAATAGGGCCAACCAACTTCTCTGGTAAAAAACGTTGGCCTATATAAAAAACAGTTGGAAAGATGCGAAAGTTGTCGGGAAAACGTATTGGTTTGGTGTAAAGGTGTAGCCTATTAGCAATCTACAGATCATTGCGCAAGACTGCGTGAAGATGGCGTACGGCGTAATGAAACACGTCACGATGTGTAGCCAACAGGGCATTATGCCGCGTTCAGGTGCTAGTTGGAACAAGGAAACTGAGATTTCGGACTTGCTAGTTGAACGCGGGATGTGTATAACTACAAAAAGTTAGCAGGTCTGACATTTCCGAGTTTCGACAAGGACATTAACAAAGCTTAGTGTCAGACTCAGAGCGCACATGAACGTCTCCCAGACAGTCCTTTGGTTTAGCCAAATTCATGCTTGGACATGTGTGGTATGCCTTTGCAGACGCGAAAATCTTCAGATAACATGACAGAACTGCATAGTCATAGGCCTATTCGTCTTGTCTGTAAATCGTTAGACCTACAAAATAAAACCATGTGTGTGAAAGTCGTAAATATGTTCCATTGACTTACCGCAACAGTCCTCAAAAAGCAGCCTTAGTTGTCTCAGACATTCTGCCACTGTGCGGAGTCTTGACACTGTCCATGTTATATCGTAGTATTTAATCCTACGAATACCACTACCGTTTTGACACGGGATAAATGTGGTGTTCATTCCCGGTAAATGAGAACCATTCTCTCCCTGTTCAGTAGGCGTATGTTTTACACCACGCCGCTGGCGCAGGTGTATATTCAACTCCAACAAAGACATTTCTAGCTGTCTGACTCCATGTAGGCACGCAACACAAAAGTATTAAGCTAACACGCATTCAAATAGCCTAGCACAAAATGTGGTAGGCTATATTGACTAAAATCAAAAACATTACTTCCATTTCATGCAATGTAGAACAAAAAACCTTCAAAAAAATCTATAAATTTCCCACAGAGGTGTGTAATTGTCCGTTTGAATAGGCAGTGTCCTTTGCGCATCCCTGTAGCCTAGCCCAGAGTCCACTCAGTCGTTATCGGTTGTCTCATATCCTCCGACTGATTTCCTCAATCTCTTTGAGAAGTAAAACTGTGTCATAGAGCCATCTTTTCAGGTCTATCAACTAGGGTTTTCCGTCCCTACTTAGTCTTGTTCCGCTAAGCATCTTGTCCTACCGCATTCCTATGTCGCAACATTATTGGCGTCAACTCAACCCTGGTTATAATTGTTTTTCTGAGGGATATAAAAATTACAGCAGGCGGTGTGACCGTTACGCAAGGGCATTTTTTTATGTTTGATTTATAAACCACTTAAATTACAGTTTTGGGGCACAATGCCTATCAAGGTTCAATTTTCGCGGGCCATCACACTGGGAGCAAAAGAGCTGGTTTATAGAGCACACATGACACAGAGTAGACCTAGCCTAGGTCTTATTCCCATTTAGCAGAATTCCCTGACTGTAGGCTTCCATTTTTAGTAACTTGTTGGTAAGTAGAAAGCATGGAGATGCCGTAGTTATTTTTTATTCTGTGTTAGTTTGTTCACTGAGGAGTTATGGCACATGTAAAAAGGAACTCTGCAAATGTTGCACAGAATATGAAGGGGATGGCAATTTGACACCCAACAACCCTATAATCACAGACAGACAGAACTTTGATAAGGTTTCAGTGGTGCAACATCTAGCCAATTTGGTCATGACATATCAATCTCAAAGTAAAATGGAGAAATTTCTAATTTGACAATCTGGAGGAAAAGAGACCATAATTATCTTTTTTTAACAAAATATTTTATTATTTGGTATGAAGTTACAAAAATGCTGTTATGACAGACATCTCAGACTACTATGAGTGAATCTCAACTGAATCTTAATATCTCCCACCTAACAGCTAGAACCAATGCCTTGGAAGGTAGGGCTACAGCTAGAACCAACACCTTGGGAGGTCCCCAGACAAGGGGTGTCAAACTCATTCCATGGAGGGTCTAGTGTCTGCTGTTTTTTTCCCCTTCCTTTCAATTAAGACCTAGACAACCAGGTGACGGGAGTTCCTTACTAATCAGTGACCTTAATTCATCAATCAAGTACAATGGAGGAGCGAAAACCCACAGACACTTGGCCCTCCGTGGAATGAATTTGACAAGTGCCCTAGACCAGGGTTTTCCAAACTTGTTCCTGGGGACCCCCCTGGGTGCACGTTTTGTTTTTTGCAGCTGATTCAAATAATCAACTCATCATCAAGCTTTGATTATTTGAATGTGCTGTTTAGTGGTAGGGCAAAAACCAAAATGTGCACCCAGGGGGGGCCCCAGAGCCAAGTTTGGGAAACCATGCCCTAGGCAATTCCAGTCCTCGAGGTGCTGATTGGTGTCAGTTTTGCCCCAGCTAACACACCTGACTCCAATAATCACCTAATCAGTTTAGAATGCAATTTGATTAATCAGCTGTGTTTGCTAGGAATGGAGAAAGAGTGTGACACCAATCAGGCCCCCCGAGGACTGGAGTTGCCCACCCCTGTTCTAGACGGACACCTCTTCTGACAGGCCAGCAATAAATAACTAAAAGATGAAAAGCATGACCATCCATCCAAGTTCTGTCTCTTATCTGTTAAACACAGGCTTCTATTTAACTGCTATACTACAGGTCCAAAGTGTTTCTGCTTTCCACTTTCTATCTTAATTCTGAGAGAGAGGTGGAGACGCAGGCCGACCGACCAAGTTTGGATGTGGCTGGGAGGAATCACATGGCTCCTCCTCGACCACAAAAGTGTGAGGCGCCTACTGCGGTCGCTCCCGCCTGTGACCCTCTGTGTGAAGGCGACAAGCCATTAGCCTGGAAACAGACCAGAGGTGGCAAGTGGGGGAAAGGAGTACTCCACTGCTATAAACAGCTCTACTGTAACTCAATGGCCATGGACTGACAGGGAAGGCGGATAGGGGTGAATCCTAACTTCCACATAAGTCAAATTTTTACTTATAGTGATGCACTGATGTCAATTAACAGATGAGGAAGATTTGACATAAGTGGAAGTTAGGATTCTACCCATAGTTATTAACATTGGGAGCTGTTGGTTTTTAAGAAGATGTACTCCACAGCTATAAAAGAGCACTACTGTAGCTCAATGGTTAGGGTCTGATAGGGAGGGCGGGTAGCCAAGTCATTCCTTCGGGGAGATGTTGCTTTTTAATTACTACTGTTTTGGTATTAATCTCATTTGTCATATGATAGGACTTTGAGCTCCATGGTGAGGTTTTCGTAAAACTATGGGACTCGTTTGCGAAGCAGCACACACAACTTTCAAGCATACATCTCTAATCGATGCAATAGATGTTAGGTCTAGCTATAGTTTTACAAATGAACAAATGAAAAAGGTCCTCTTAAAGCCATCTCCAAAAAGCATGCAGATGCTTGTCTTTTCCAGTCCTTTCAGAAAGACTGCTACAGTTAACTGTTATAGTACATGCACACACATTAATTAATTAACAATTAATAAATGAATTATTCATTCTAGAGGTGACAAGGTCTCTGGTCAGTTGTGAGATTTGGCATGATGAACTAGGCTATAAGGCACTTGAGGCATGGTAGTGACCAATCAGAAACAAAGTTCCAGTTCACAGGCCAATCACATCACTGAAATGTAATAGACAGCCCAACCAGATCACTGTTGACATACAGATCCCAACCTGTATTTGGGTCTTGTAAATGCAGCAACAAGAAAAAGGTGAGTCCAACATATTTCTGAAATGAAAAAGGAAATGGAATAATTTTTTTCCAAAAGAATGCAACTAATCCCTTTAACTTGTAATCTTTGGTTAAAAAAGGAAACAAAAACAGGCCCCTACATACTATACGTCATGTTGCTGCAATGATGCAAAGAAAGGGGGCTAAAACGTAAAATAACGACACAAAAAAACCCTTGGTGGTTCACATCACTCACGATGGTTCTTAATCTTCAGCATATCTCTCCATCGCCAATCCCATCCCCTTCCTCTCCACCCCTTCTCCTCTCATAGTTCGTCCCGTGTGGCTGTGCTGTCCAGAGGTGACTGGAGTACGTCAGAGTTCTGGGCCTCGCTGCTGATCTCCGCCTGCTCCTGGGTCTTCCCCGAGCGGGCCCGGTCCCAGTCCGTACGCACCTTCTCGTTGTCCCACACCACGGAGGTCTCTGTGTCGCTGATGTAGCCCGGGTCTCCTGTGTAGTGAGTGGGGAACACTAGCAGGGGCTCGGCCGAGAAGGCCTTTAGGTCCCGCTCCTCAAAGTGCTCCATGTAGTCCGAGCTGGAGAGAGAGGTAAAGAGAGAGGAGATAAAGATGTCACGGGATACATTGAAAAAAGGAATAGGTGAAAAGGGGTGAATCTCAAGTCTTTTCCTTGATTCCTTTTGTCTTGCCTCCTTAAACCGTGAAGGGGAGCTTCGAGAAGAGAATATCTTTCTCCTCTCATGCTCCCTTAATTTCCTGCAGACACTTTGAAAAGGAGGTGAGAAGAGAGGATTCAAGGAATCTAGGAAAATACTTTTGAGATTTACCCGGAGAGACAGGCAACAGAAAGACAAAGAGAGAAAGCGTGCGACAGAGAGAGGTAAACTTACACAGGGTGTTTATTGAACATGACAGGGAGGAACTCATCTACGGGTAATATCCTCTTCAACGGCTCTGCCCTCAGCAGCTTCTGGGCTCCTTGTAATGACATCATATAGCCCAGCGTCCAATAGGAGTAGTCGGCCTCCACCAGGTTGTGTATATTGGGCACGGACTTCTCAGGGCGGTCCACCTGCATCCTCTTCCTGCCGATATAACTGGGAGGAACAGTTGGAGAAGAGAAAGTTGACGTTTACACCACATGGGAAGGGTAGACAGTAAGTGCGGAGTCAGCAAGCTAGAACGGGGGTTCTTAACTCTTAAAAGGACTGCTAACATTACAATTAACACTTAAGAACTAACCAAATACTGTATCATATGTCTGAGGGATCAGCCAGCGACATCCCAGGGACCAATGCCTGTCCGCGGACCAGAGGTTGAAAATCACTGACCTAGAATAGAGGATATCCTGTGTGTATAGTGGATGATATACAGTCTATGGAACACTTACATCAGGTCCCAGTCTAGACCCTGGCTCTCCACTTCAGTCATCAGAACACAACAGTTATTTAATGTATCTCTGAGTGGAGCAGGCTAGTGGAACAGTGTATGAAACACTTACATCAGGTCCCAGTCTAGCCCCTGGCTCTCCACTTCACTCATCAGGTTCATCAGGCGTCGCTTGAAGAAGACCTCGAAACGCAGATCGTCCTCGATCACCAGGGAACTCTTTAGACCCCGCTCTGCGATCTGAACACACAGATAAAACAGTGACCCTCACATTCAGAGGACGCAAAGAAACTTCTGTACACCATCTATACCTGAGAGTGACAGCCAGAGGTGTGTTCCAGGGTTGGGCTCAATTCAGAATGGACTCCTAGTCAACTCAGGAGTTGAAATTCGAATTGAATAGGCCACACCCAACAGCATGTTGAATTTGAGGGAAGTATAATTTAATTCAAAGATATACCACTCAGTCATAGAACATGAGAGTTTCACTGATTCCGACAGGTCACACTTCCAGATACCAAAGACTATATCACTAGAATAGCCAATTATATTTCCACCAACCATTTTATTTCTTTGGCTTCTTTTTGAAAGCCTCAGGGTCAACTTGAGGGTTAAACTAATACTTTCTAGGAAATGTTGTATTTTCCCCAAATTGAACAAAGTTTCAGTGATTCATGAAATATAATAACTTATTCACATACAGGTCAATGTTATTTTTCAATGTTATTCGCATGCAGGTTTTGTTTTCATTGACTATTCATTTTAAGAGTTTATCCTGCATGTTTGATGTTTTATGTGGAAGATGTACTGTAGAATAGAAGAGGCATTTGAATTTCATTGAATTAAATTCTATTTACTTTAATTCAAATTTGAATTGCAATTTTGTATCCAGTTTACTACTTCAATTCAAATTCAGTTCAAGAATTGATTTGGAATTTGGAGCATTCTCAATAATATGATGAATTGAGCCCAACCCTAATGTATTCATTCGGAGAGAACACTAGCAAAATTTAAAACAAATAATTAAAATCTGTGTTCTTATTGGACAAGTTCAGGTACTACCTCCCCTGTTTCACAGTTTCTAAAAATGTTCTCCCTACTGAACACTACCCGGGCCTGCAGCTGCAGGGCTCACCTCTTTCCAGATGTTGTAGTGTGAGAGGAAGCAGCCCAGCTCTCCCTTGGTGAGGGGCCTACCGTGGTACGGGTCACTGTAGCCTGGTAGCATGTGGATCCCCAGGGTATTTATCTCACTGATGTTCATCGCTCTGAGGGGGAGAGAGGGAGGGGCAGGAGAGAGAGGGGTGAGGGAGAAAGAGACAGAGACAAAGAGAGACACACAAATAGAAATGGAGAGAGAGATAACGGGGTCATTTTGAGCGCTTGAAGACTTAGCGATATGACATCATAAACAGTGGGGAAACTTCTGCTGTGTGTGACGATGTCCCATCACTGAGTCTACCTTTAATGGTACAAGAAGTATATGATGTGCAGATAGAAGAGTGCCTTCAAAAAGAGGTCAACTTACTTGCCGTCTACCGCTTGAATGACCTTGCAGGCAATCTCTTGCTCGTACAGAGTCCTCAGCATGCGATCCCGCCGGTCGGTCCGTTTTTTTAGGTTGATCATGAACACCTGCACACACGCAATACCTTACTGTACAGTAGTGAGTCAACACATGCAATACCACATGACACCCACAGAGGGAGGCATTTAGAGCTGAAGGGTACAAAAGAGACATTTTGAATTCTAGTGATAAATTCCAAAACAACAGCTACCCTTAGACACTCGGAAACAATTGGATAGGTGTATGAAATGTGGTGACAATTCAACCGAGCCTACCAGAAGACATAGTGAAGCAATTGCCTTATTGCTTAAACCCATTAGATCCTTACACATCTTCAGGAGTGCCTAGGGCAGGGCTAACAAACTCATTCCATAGATTGACCGAGTGTCTGTTGTTTTTTGTAATTTCATTTCAATTGTGTCCAATTAAGACCGAGACAACCACGTGAGGGGATTTCCTAACTAATCAGTGACCTTAATTGATCAATCAAGTAGAAGGGAGGAGTGAAAACCTGCAGACACTCAGCCTCCATAGAAAGAGTTTGACATTGTGGGCATAGGGGCTCGGGGTCAATAAGGAACAGCAACCATATTCTGAGCTGGCTCATATCCCACCTCATCAATGCCCAGTTTATCTTGTATCTTTACGGGGGCCGGGATGTACTCCGAGGGCAGCACATGAGGGTTCCGCACTGACGTGAGAAAGGAGAAAAATGATAGGAATGATAAAGAACTCTCACATGCTGACCAATAACATTAGTTAGAGAAGAACGAAAAGCTCCAACTTCCAGCTGTGTTCCGATATCCACACTGGCCTACTACTTAGAATTAAGCAATGTATTGAGCATCCATCCTAAGTGGTAACCCAGTGAGATGTCAAAAAGACGTAATTTTAACCAGTTTTGCCCATTCGGATGCTAGTATGGCCATTAAAGCCGACTACCTTTTGACCTGTGACAATATGACATAACACTCACCATTGACCTCCAACAAGGAATGCAGGAAGCTGTCTGCTTCGTCTGTCAGGGAGTTGTGGGCTCGCAGTGGCACGGGGAAATACCCATAAGTCTCTCTGTTACATAGGAACATCTGCACATCTGAGGAAGAGTAGAGTGTAGAGGGAGAAGAGAAGTTTGTTATTAATGACAAGGTTACTACAAACATTTATGCTTTTCTATGCCTATTCACACTACAAGTCTCACTGCAGATTAGGTTCTTTGTGTCACACCTCAAAATATCAACCTTCAAAATTAGACACTTACGTATTTATGCAAAAGTGTATTAAGATATCTTACACAAAGCATACCCTATGTCCATGAATGGAATTAGAAAAAACAGACTCTGGGAACTAACCACTGTCTGTTAAACCCCCAGGAATTTTGCAAAAAAAACATGCGCAGTGATTCACCCCTTAGATTTGAGAAATAAGTTTCCTGAGGGGCGGGACGGGGGTGAGGCAGGGGTGAAAATTACGTAGTCGTAGCCTCAGCTTATTCACAAAGCACCTCGGGAGCTGGAGAGCTGATCTAGAATCAGGTCCTCCCTGTCCATATAATCTTATTTATTACTGTTGTGGAAAACTCAGATCTAAAAAGGCAGCAATCCTAAATAACCACATTAGACATACCTGCCATGTAAACAAAATAACAACAGTAGACCTACCTGCCATATGAACAGAATAACAACAGTAGGTCTACCTGCCATGTGAACAGAATAACCACATTAGACATACCTGCCATGTAAACAAAATAACAACAGTAGGCCTACCTGCCATGTGAACAGAATAACAACAGTAGGCCTACCTGCCATGATAACAGAATAACCACATTAGACATACCTGCCATGTGAAAAGAAAATAACAACAGTAGACCTATCTGCCATGTCAACAAAATAACAACAGTAGACCTATCTGCCATGTCAACAAAATAACAACAGTAGACCTATCTGCCATGATAACAGAACAACAGTAGGCCTACCTGCCATGATAACAGAACAACAACAGTAGGCCTACCTGCCATGTGAACAACAGTTAGGCCTACCTGCCATGTGAACAAAATAACAACAGTAGGCCTACCTGCCATGTGAACAAAATAACAACAGTAGGCCTACCTGCCATGTGTACAAAATAACAACAGTAGGCCTACCTGCCATGATAACAGAACAACAACAGTAGGACCTACCTGCCATGTGAACAGAATAACAACAGTAGGCCTAGCTGCCATGATAACAGAATAACAACAGTAAGCATAGCTGCCATGTGAACAGAATAACCACAGTAGGCCTACCTGCCATGTAAAACAGAATAACAGCAGTAGGCCTACCTGCCATGTAAAACAGAATAACATCAGTAGACCTACCTGCCATGTAAAACAGAATAACAGCAGTAGGTCTACCTGCCATGCGAGTGTAGAGGGCAAACACAATAAAGTTTATCAAATCATTATCATGCTGTATGTGAAAGCTACTAAGCAGGATAAAAGAGAGAGAACACATTAACAGTACCTGCCATGCGAGCGGAGAAGGCGAAGACAATGATGTCATCGAAGGCCCAGCTGTAGTCTGGGTGAGGGGGGTGGAAGGCCAGCTGGCGTGACGCCTCCTTCCTCAAGTCAATCAGGAAGGTGGAGTGCACCATGGGAACCGCGAAGCATCCTTTACGCACCTGCTTTCTCATAGGGATGTAGGCCGGGGTGCGCTTATAGTAACCCTGGAGGAGGTAGAGGGAGAAGTGTTTGGAATACGATGAGTACTTCTGTTTCAATCAAGGTTATTGTGCTAACGCTTTAGTGCATGATTGCACGCAAAGTATTTGGGAGGATACGACCGCACGCGCAAACACACACAACACACCACACAAATAGTAGCGTACCTGGGAGGTCATGCCACACCAGAAGTTGGAGTAGGCTGCACGGGACTCTAACATGGGAGCTACGATGGTCTTGTTCTCCTTGATGAGCTTCCACAGTACATTAGGATTGGTCAATAGGTTATCACAGTCCACCACCTAGACAGGATAGAGTGGAAAAGCGTGTGACTGTGTGTGTGTGTGATGGAAGGGGGAAGAGGGAACAGCGAGACACATTATCCACTTCAAGCTTTAAAAATCACTCTGCAACATCAATCCTCTCTAGTGACACTTTGAACAATGGATGTCATTGTAGCGGCAGCCTAAGTCCAGCCACCAGAATCAGTGTTAGAATGAGTAGGCAGTATAGGGCACAGCCTTGGGTTCAAATAGTATTTTTTTTCATTCATAAACTTTTCTTTACGAGGTTCCAATTCACCCTTTCCTACATTCCGGGGTCTCGGAACCGGAAGGCCGACGCACTGTTGCGTCTCTACGACTCCGAGGAGCGGACCATCGATCCGACTCCCATACTCCCGGCGTCCTGTCTAGTGGCACCGGTGGTATGGGAGGTGGATGCGGACATCGAGCGGGCGGTTCAGGCGGAACCCACTCTCCCTCAATGTCCCGCGGGTCTGAAGTTCGTTCCGCTTGGTGTTCGCGATCGCCTGATCCGATGGGCTCACACTCTACCCTCCTCGGGTCATCCTGGAGTGGAACGGACAGTGCGAGGCCTGAAAGGAAAGTACTGGTGGCCCACCTTGGCTGAGGATGTAAGACACTATGTCTCTTCCTGTTCGGTGTGCGCCCAGCGCAAGGCTCCTAGGCACCTGCCTCGGGGGAAATTACAGCCCCTCCCCGTTCCACAACAACCTTGGTCTCACCTCTCGGTGGATTTCCTTACGGATCTCCCGCCATCTCAGGGGAACACTACCATCCTGGTTGTTGTGGATCGGTTCTCGAAGTCCTGCCGTCTGCTCCCATTACCCGGTCTTCCTACGGCCCTACAGACCGCGGAGGCCCTATTCACCCATGTCTTCCGGCACTACGGGGTGCCCGAAGACATCGTATCTGATCAGGGTCCCCAGTTTACTTCCAGGGTGTGGAGGTCATTGATGGAGAGGCTGGGGGTCTCGGTCAGCCTGACCTCGGGTTTTCACCCCGAGAGTAATGGGCAGGTTGAGCGCATTAACCAGGATGTGGGCAGGTTCCTGCGGTCGTATTGCCAGGACCGGCCAGGGGAGTGGGCGAGGTTCGTGCCATGGGCCGAGATGGCCCAGAACTCTCAGCGCCACTCCTCTACTAACCTGTCACCTTTCCAGGTAGTGTTAGGTTATCAGCCGGTCCTGGTGCCCTGGCAGCAGAGCCAGACGGAGGCTCCTGCGGTGGAGGAATGGGTACAGCGCTCTCAAGAGACCTGGAATGCTGTCCAGGAATGCCTGAGGCGAGCGATAGGTCGACAGAAAGAGAGCGCTGACCGCCACCGCAGTGAGGCTCCCGTTTATAATCCAGGGGACAGAGTCTGGCTCTCGACTCGGAACCTGCCCCTCCGCCTGCCCTGCCGGAAGCTGGGTCCGCGATTTGTGGGGCCGTTCAAAGTCCTGAGGAGAATAAACGAGGTGTGTTATAGGTTGCAACTCCCATCATACTACTGTATTAACCCGTTTCATGTGTCTCTCCTCAGGCCGGTGGTAGCTGGTCCACTACAGGACGCTGAGGTGCGGGAGGTCCCTCCGCCCCCCCTGGACATCGGGGGGGCCCCGGCGTACACAGTCCGGGCCATCTTGGACTCCCGGCGTCGGGTAGGGGGCCTGCAGTACCTCGTGGACTGGGAGGGGTACGGTCCAGAGGAGAGGTGCTGGGTTCCGGTGAGGGACATTTTGGATCCCACTATGCTCCAGGAGTTCCATCGTCTCCGTCCGGACCGGCCGGCGCCTCGCCCTCCGGGCCGTCCCCGAGGCCGGTGTCGGCGCGCTGCGGGAGCCGCGCGTCAGGGGAGGGGTACTGTCACAGTATCCACAGAAAATGGTGCCCCTCCTCGGCCGGGCGGCGCTCGGCGGTCGTAGTCGCCGGTCTACTAGCTGCCACCGATCTATGTTCTGTGTTCGTTGTGTTTTGTCTGTTTAAGTCCGCACCCGTTTCCGTTTCTGTAATTAGTGGGGGGGTATTTAGTTTGTTCCTTGTGGTTTGTGTTTTGTGCGGGATTGTTTATTCGTCAGCGGGCAGGTCTGTGAACGATTGTGTTTTTTGCACATTTTTCCCAAGCGGCTTCTCGCTAGAGGAATGTTATATTTGCCGGGCTGCGCCCCGTGCGTATCTTTGTTTTCTCGGGGTTAACTGTGTTCCCGGGTGGTCTCTGGGCACACCCTATGCCCTTGTGTTACGCCGAGTGGTTTTTTCCGGTGAAATAAATATACCGTTCTACGGCACAACTGGACTACGTCTCCTGCGTTTGACTCTGCCTTTTCCTCCTGCCTTACGGAACCGTGACACTTATTGGATTATTGTTCTTATAAAGGAAAAGTCTGCGTCTCTGTAAAATAGGGCGGGTCGTCATGGCGAAAGACTTGACTATCCCAAATTGCACCCTATTCCCTACATAGTGCATGGCTTTTGACCAGGGCCAATCTGCGTCCCAAATGGCACCCTATTCCCTACACACTATGTAGGGAATAGGGTGCCATTTGGGATGCACTCAGTTTATCTGTAAAAGAGGGTGGGGTCGTCATGGAGACTGGAGAAAGAAGTACCATGAAGTAGTCTGCCCACATGTCTCTTGCGGAGTCCAGTGCTGCCTGCCGTAGCTTCATCACGTGTGCGTAGCGGAGGTTGGTCCACTGCTTCGGGCTGTCTGCATCCTGGTACTCTCTGAGGGACAAACATAAACAAACAGGACATTCAGTACATCCTCTCTGGGAACAATTTACAGCAAGGTGCCTCTCCGTAACACTTTACATTAAGGTGCCTCTCCGTAACACTTTACATTGTGGTGCCTCTTTGTAACACTTTACATTATGGTGCCTCTCCGTAACACTTTACATTATGGTGCCTCTCCGTAACACTTTACATTATGGTGCCTCTCCGTAACACTTTACATTATGGTGCCTCTTTGTAACACTTTACATTAAAGGGGCAAACTGCAGTTGCTACATCCCTTTTTGGACTTATAAATAAATGAATGATATGTAGGCTTACCCATTGATTCTTGAAGAATATAGGTTAATTGATAAAGGCCTCATGAGCTTAGTTCAATTTTTGTACCCCATCAGAACCCAAAATATAAACTTGTTTTGTTCCAATGTTTGTAAACAAAGTAAATGTAAACAAACACTATATAGTCTCACAACATGGTTAAAACTATAATGTTGATATAATGGATGGTCAGTCCTTGCATCCATAGCTTTGTCTATGAATTTGAGTTGTTATATTTCTCAAGCCCCATCCCTCAGATGTATACCAAAACAGGGGGACGCTTTATTATTGTTTCTACCGCTGATTCATTCTTTAAGGTGCCTCTCCGTAACACTTTACATTAAGGTGCCTCTCCATAACACTTTACATGAAGGTGTCTTTAAGGAGGATGTTAAGTGTTTATACGTAGTTTGTAGACAGTTAATTTGTAGTTTATAAATCACATATTAACCATCTAGAAATGACTTATAAATGTAATGTAAAGCGTTCCCTCCTGAATAAATGACACAGACAGATACAGAAACACACACAGTTTATAAAGTGAACATGAGAGGAACTCACGTGGGCTCCTCCTGCGGCCTCCACTCCACATAGTGGTAGAGTTTTTGGACCTTGACGAGCCAGTCACGCAGGATGGCTGTAGTGTTGTCCACATTGTGGTCCGTCGCTACCCTGTACAACACAGAGACAGAGGCACATTATTATTACAGGCAGGATTCATTTGTTCCTTTTCTGGATAACAGTGTAAGGGGTAATAAGCACACAGACACACAGGAGCAGTGGCATTGGAAGTAGACCTGAGTAAAGTAGAGACAGTGAATGCGAAAGATCATATCAGGGCTCAGATGACAGTACTTCAGTTTTCACTTCATTGTGGCCTATTGTCAGGAGCTGTGGGATACTGACTCCAGCATTGAATTCCATACAAGCATGTCGTACACCCATACCAAAGCAGCTCTAATATCCACCACCCATCCTTTCCGGTTTACTAAAAAACTGAAAATATACTAAATAAGCAAGAATGCTGGGGAAGTGAAACTTTATGGTTATTAGCTACTGAAAAGGACTGTGTGTTTGAGAGACGTCTTGTGCCAGACTGACAGTTTGCGTGCCTGATTCCATTCTGCTGAGGTTCCAACTAAAACCACATCTTCGGTCTATGTGAATAGGAACTGGGAATCCTGTTACAACTAGAGAACGACTGACTGATAATCAGCTGAGCTGATATATACCCGCTGATATTGGCCTTTTCTAGTCTTTATTTTGTACTTTTTACCCCAATTTCGTGATATCCAATTGGTAGTTACAGTCTTGTCCCATCGCTGCAACTCCCGTATGGACTTGGGAGAGTCGAGGGTCGAGAGCCATGCGTCCTCCGAAACTTGACCCTGCCAAGACGCACTGCTTCTTGACACACTGCTTCTTGACACACTGCTCGCTGAACACGGAAGCCAGCCGCACCAATGTGTCGGAGAAAACACCGTACAGTTGGAGACCGAAGTCAGCATGCATGTGCCAGGCCTCCACAAAGAGTCGCTAAAGCGCGATTTGACAAGGACATCCCAGCCGGCCAAACCCTCCCCTAAACCGGACAACACTGGGCTAATTATGTGCCACCTCATGGGTCTCCCGGTTGTGGCCGGCTGCGACACAGCCGGGATCGAACCCAGATCTATAGTGACTAGAGGTCGACCTATTAATCGGAATGGCCGAATAATTAGGGCCGATTTCAAGTTCAGAACAATCGGTAAATCTGCATTTTTGGACACCGATTGCCGCCGATTACATTGCACTCCACGAGGAGACTGCGTGTGCAGCAAGAAGCCAAGGTAAGTTGCTAGCGAGCATTAAACTTACCTTATAAAAAAAAAATCTAACATAATCACTAGTTAACTACACGTTTGATGATATTACTAGTTTATCTAGCTTGTCCTGCGTTGCATATAATTGATGCGGTGCCTGTTAATTTCTCATCAAATCACAGCCTACTTCGCCAAACGGGTGATTTAACAAGCGCATTCGCCAAAAAAAAGCACTGTCGTTACACCAATGTGTGCCTAACCATAAACATCAAACAAGTGTATATTTTTAAACCTGCATATTTAGTTAATATTGCCTGCTAACATGAATTTCTTTTAACTAGGGAAATTGTGTCACTTCTCTTGCGTTCCGTGCAAGCAGAGTCAGGGTATATGCAGCAGTTTGGGCCGCCTGGCTCGTTGCGAACTGTGTGAAGACCATTTCTTCCTAACAAAGACTAATTAATTTGCAAGAATTGTGACATAACATTGAAGATTGTGCAATGTAACAGCAATATTTAGACTTAGGGTTGCCACCCGTTAGATAAAACACGGAACGGTTCCGTATTTCACGGAAAGATTTTACCATATTAATGACCTATGGCTCGTATTTCTGTGTGTTATTATGTTATAATTAAGTCTATGATTTGATATTTAATTGAGTGGTGGAAGGCAGCAGCATGCTCGTAAGCATTCATTCAAACAGCACTTTCCTGCATTTGCCAGCAGCTCTTCGCTGTGCTTCAAGCATTGAGCTATTAATGACTTCAAGCCTATCAACTCCCGAGATTAGGCTGGTGTAACCGATGTGAAATGGCTAGCTAGTTAGCGGGGTGCGCGCTAATAGCGTTTCAATCGGTGACGTCACTCGCTCTGAGACCTCGAAGTAGTTGTTCCCCTTGCTCTGCAAGGGCTGCGGCTTTTGTGGAGCGATGGGTAACGATGCTTCGAGCCCAGATAGGGGCGAGGAGAGGGACGGAAGCTATACTCTTACACTGGCAATAATATAGTGCCTATAAGAACATCCAATAGTCAAAGGTATATGAAATACAAATGGTATATAGAGAAATAGTCCTATAATAACTACAACCTAGAACTTCTTACCTGGGAATATTGAAGACTCATGTTATTAAAAGGAACCACCAGCTTTCATATGGTCTCATGTTCTGAGCAAGGAACTTAAACGTTAGCTTTTTTACATGGCACATATTGCACTTTTACTTTCTTCTAAATTGATTTTATTGATGTATTATATGAAGTTAAAATAAAAAGTGTTCATTCAGTATTGTTGTAATTGTCATTATTACAAATAAATAAAATCGTCCGATTAATCGGTATCGGCTTGTTTTCGTCCGCCAATAATCGGTATCGGCGTTCAAAAATCACAATCGGTCGACCTCTAGTAGTGACGCCTCTAACACTGCGATGCAGTGCCTTAGACCGCTGCGCCACTCGGGAGGCAGGCCTTTTCTAGTCTATCGGCTATTGGCCCATCTCTAACGGCTTTGCTGATAGTCCCTCTGCATAGCAAAACTGCAGCTATGCCAGCCGCCACTCACCGTCTGAACGGATGCAAATGAATGTCTAGCTGGGAAAATCAGCAGCAAGCTAGCTCATTCTCCAAAAGAAAGGTGGAGTATTGAGAAATGGATGAATTGACAGTGACAAAAATCAAATAATTTTTGTTAATTCAGTAATAATAAGGTAATCTAGTCACGTTCGCATACACCGATTCATGGACCGTCTATATCCGGGTTGCATCCGGTTTATATGGACCAACATCACGTCAATAGCACTCAGTGTGCACAGAGAGTAGCGCGAGAAGCGATGACGTCAACACATCATCCAAAAACATGTCAGACGAAAATAAAATGGTAATATCTTCGCCTGTGAGTGATGAAAAACAATTGGCCTCAGCGACAATTATTTGAATAATTCAATGGATGTTTTGTGCACAAAGGCAATGACTAGAAAATTCCTAATAAGACATTTTAATCTGACTTCTCTATGTGGCCGTGTACCGAAATCGTCTTTTTGGGCCGGGGCATTAGTTAAACTGTAATACCGATGCAAAACTGTAGGAGCAGTCAAAACCATGCTTCTAGATCAGAACCCTGAAATTAATACAGGTTTAGGAGATATTATACGTTGTGTACTATGAAATAATATCAATCAGTTAAATTTACCTTATGAATTATAAAGCCTTTTATGCTTCATTTTAATAAAATCATTTTAAAAAGTGATGTTAGCTAATGAAAATGGTCTCATAGAACAAAACGTATAAGATCTAAGCCTGTGTTTACCAGAGGCCTATCAACAACAAAAAAATACAAAAACTCATTCATTTTCTCATACCCTTTGTCCAACGAACTATGGCGGAGTTAGTGCCTACAAAAATGCGTCTTTACTATTGCTCTCTAGCTGGCTAGATAAACATGGTGCTAAAATATCAGATAGGCGCTAATAGCAAATGTGGCTAGCTAGCTACATGCACCATTTTCGGCAACGAGCCACCTGACTTGCTGAGTAACGTTAGCTATTTACTGGTTTGCTGATCTGACCAGCCGCAATCGTATCCGTATATTGACGTGCATCATCGTTTCATAGTTTTTCCTATCTTTGCTCTCCTTGTAAGATATTATGCACATTTATGGCTTGGTAGCAAATGTCATCGCCATTGAGCTAGTTCTCATTGTAGCAGTAAACAGAGCCAAGTGATACACTACATGACCAAAAGTATGTGGACACCTGCTCGTCGAACATCTTGCTATGACTGTCATATGTTGTTGTTTTATCTACCTCAGTTGAGCAAGTCAGTCTGGATAAGAGTGTCTCCTAAATTACCAAAATGTATATGTCAACAGAACATGCCAAAATGAACTGCAAAGCACACTAGGTATTATTATTGGCCTTGTTTCAGGGCGGAGCTCATTAAAATAAATCAAATCAAATTTGATTTGTCACATACACGAGTTTAGCAGATGTTATTGCGGGTGTAGCGAAATACTTGTGCTTATAGTTCCGAAAGTGCAGCAATATCTAACAAGTAATATCTAACAATTTCTCAACAAATACCTAATACACACACATCTAAGTAAAGGAATTAAGAATATATAAATATATGGACGGGCAATGTCAGATCGGCATAGACTGAGATACAGTAGACAGTATAGAATAGAGTATATACATATGAGATGAGTAATGCAAGATATATAAACATTATTAAAGTTACATTATTTATAGTGACTAGTGTTCCATTTATTAGTGGCCAATGATTTCAAGTCTGTTTGCAGGCTGCAGCCTCTCTGTGCTAGTGATGGCTATTTAACAGTCTGATGGCCTTGAGATTGAAAAACAGCTTCGGTCTCTCGGTCCCAGCTTTGATGCACCTGCACTGACCTCGCCTTCTGGATGATAACTGTGTGAACAGGCAGTGGCTTGGGTGGTTGTTGTCCTTAATGATCTTTTTGGCATTCCTGTGACATCAGGTGCTGTAGGTGTCCTGGAGGGCAGGTAGTATGCCCCCGGGGATGCGTTGTGCAGACCGCACCACCCTCTGGAGAGCCCTGCGGTTGTGAGCGGTGCAGTTGCCATACCAGGTGGTGATACAGCCCGACGGGATGCTCTCTATTGTGCATCTAATTCTTCAGCCTCCTGAGATTGAAGAGGCGCTGTTGTGCCTTCTTCACTACACTCTCTGTGTGGGTGGACCATTTCAGTTTGTCCGTGATGTGTACGCCGAGGAACTTAACTTTCCACCTTCTCCACTGTCGATGTGGATTGGGGGCTGCTCCCTCTGCTGTTTCCTGAAGTCCATGATCATCTCCTTTGTTTTGTTGACGTTGAGTGAGGTTATTTTCCTGACACCACACTACCAGAGCCCTCATCGTTGATGGTAATAAAGCCTACTACTGTTGTGTCATCTGCAAACTTGATGATTGAGTTGGAGGCGTGCATGGCCACGCAGTCATGGGTGAACAGGGAGTACAGGAAGGGGGCTGAGCATGCACCCTTGTGGGGCCCCAGTGTTGAGGATCCGCGAAGTGGAGGTGTTGTTCCCTACCTTCACCACCTGGGGGCGGCCCGTCAGGAAGTCCAGGACCCAATTGCACAGGTCAGGGTTCAGACCCAGGGCCTCGAGCTTGGAGGGTACTATGGTGTTTAATGCTGAGCTATAGTCAATTAACAGCATTCTTACATAGGTATTCCTCTTGTCCAGATGGGATAGGGCAGTGTGCAGTCGATTGCATCGTCTGTGGACCTATTGGGGCGGTAAGCAAATTGGAGTGGGTCTAGGGTGACAGGTAAGGTGGAGGTGATATGATCCTTGACTAGTCTCTCAAAGCACTTAATGATGACAGAAGTGAGTGCTACCAGGCGATAGTCATTTAGTTCCGTTACCTTTACATTCTTGGGTACAGGGACAATGGTGGCCATCTTGAAGCATGTGGGGACAGCAGACTGGGAAAGGGAGAGATTGAATATGTCTGTAAACACACCAGCCAGCTAGTTTTCACATGCTCTGAGGACATGACTAGGGATGCCGTCTGGGCCGGGAGCCTTGCGAGGGTTAACATGTATTAAATGTCTTAAATGTCTCATGTCGGCCACGGAGAAGGAGAGCCCACAGTCCTTGGTAGCTGGGAGCAAGGCGTCGGTGTCTGCGACGTAGCTGGTTTTCCTTTTGTAGTCCGTGATTGTCTGTAGACCCTGCCACATACGTCTCGTGTCTGAGCTGTTGAATTGCGACTCCACTTTCTCTGTACTGACGTTTTGCCTGTTTTGATTGCCTTACGGAGGGAATGACCACTCTGTTTGTATTCTGCCATATTCCCAGTCACCTTGCCATGGTTAAATGCGGTGGTTCGCGCTTCAGTTTAGGACGAATGCTGCCATCTATCCATGGTTTCTGGTTAGGGTAGGTTTTAATTGTCACAGTGGGTACAACATCTCCTATACACTTCTTGATAAAATCAGTAACCGTCTCAGTGTACACGTCAATATTATTCTCCGAAGCTACCTGGAACATATCCCAGTCTGTGTGATCAAAGCAATCTTGAAGCGTGGATTCCGATTGGTCAGACGAGCGTTGAATAGTCCTTAGCACGGGTATTTCCTGTTTGAGTTTCTGCCTATAGGAAGGGAGGAGCAAAATGGAGTCGTGGTCAGATTTGCCGAAAGGAGGGCGGGGGAGGGCCTAGTATGCATCCTGAAAGTTGAAGAAGCAATGGTCCAGTGTTTTTCCAGCGCGAGTGCTACAGTCGATATGCTGATAGAATTTAGAAAGCCTTTTCCTCAAATTTGCTTTGTTAAAATCCCCCTCTTCAATAAATGCAGCCTCAGGATATATGGTTTCCAGTTTGCATTAAGTCCAGTGAAGTTCCTTGTCTTAGCAAAGGGACTGAATACTTATGTAAAAAAATAAACGTAAATACATTTTTAAAAACCTGTTTTCGTTTTGTCATTATGGGGTATTGTTTGAAGATTGATGAGGAAAATGTTTTATTGAATCCATTTTAGAATAAGGCTGTAACGTAAGAAAACGTGGAAAAAGTCAAGGGGTCTGAATACTTTCCGAATGCAGGTGAGACAACAACATATCACAATTGAATCAAGTACTTTTTCCCCTCAACAAACATTTAAACATATACATTTAGTTAATTTAGCAGATTCTGTTGTCACACCATAGTGTATCAGACTTCTGATACAAATGCAGGGTGAACCGCTATAAACATTTTTTATCGAAAAGTATTTTGTATTTTGAAAATACATTAGAGTGTAGTTCAGTCGTGTAATTCCAATTCCAACATATTTAAAAGTAATTAAAATACGTATTTCAAATACATTCAACAGAAATACTGCCCATTTCGAATCAGTTGTAGGCTAATATAAGTCCGAAATGGAAGACAAATAGATTTTGTTACCAATAGCACCATAGCTACACTCCACTGATAAGTCAAAACAAGCTCAATAACTCAATGCATGCACACTCCTATTGAATATGCATTCACCTGTATTGTGAGTAGGTCTATGCCATCTTAATTTACCAAGTTTATCAAGAGATTTACCATTCAAGTAAAATAATGTTATGTAATTAAATTGGTAAAAATAAAGTCAAATGTATTGTGTGATTTTAAAATGTATGTATTAACAAATATACACTGCTGTCTCTGGAAAATTGTCATCAAAATGTTCAAATGTAATGATATTGAATATCAGCCTAAAATATCGGCCATTGGCCTCCTTGACCCCCAAAAATTGGTATTGGCCCTAAAAAAAATCCATATCTATAAGGGCACAAGGCGAGACCCAGATGCATACACAGGAGGCAGATGGTAAGAGTCTTTGAAGTTTATTAAATCCAAACAGGGGTAGGCAAAAGAATGGTCGTGTAAAGGCAAAAGGTCAAAACCAGTTCAGAGTCCAGGAGGTACCGAAGGTCAGACAGGCTCGAGGTCAGGGCAAGCAGAATGGTCAGGCAGGCGGGAATGGAGTCCAGAAAACTGTCAAGGGTCAAAACCGGGAGGACTAGCAAAAAGAGAATAGAAAAGGAGTATGGAAAGCACGCTGGTTGACTTGAAAACATACAAGATGAACTGGCTCAGAGACAGGGATAAATACACCAGAGAAAATAAGTGACACCTGGAGGGGGTGGAAACAATCACAAGGACAGGTGAAACAGATCAGAGTGTGACAATATCGGTCGTTCTCTAGTTACAACACCTATCACTCCTCCTGAGCCCTAGGCCCCGTCAAGAGACAACCCCTATCCCCTACCTTCTTTAGGCATGTAGATCTGAGAGGATTGGCTAGGTAGGCTACTCTATAAGCAGAGGGCAATGAGGAGCGAACTATCTTCATGTTTAGTCTGCAGGCCTTCCTGTCAATTTCTTCCAGATCAGTGCCTCGGGGTTAGGAGCTAGGGGCTGTTTCTGGATGGGGCACTATGGGAGGAGCTACTTCCCATATTGCTTAGCCTTAACCTATCCAAATCCTGCAGAATAGTGCCTAGGGGTTGTTTCCAAACAGGCAACAGAGTCAGAGTGCTGGTCTGGCCTAAACCTCTAGGCACAACAGTGCCACTGACAGCTTATAATTCTCCAGTCCTAATAGCAGGCAGCCAAAGCAGGTTCTATCTTCTCAGTGTGGAGTGGAGTGCTGATGTCACACTGGTCTGTGAAAACACTGCAGCTCCTTGCTAAGTTTGTTCACTCCTGTCTCCTCATTCTAGCTGTCCAAGATTTACTTACATACTCATCAAACTCCCGATTACATAAACCAAGACCTCTCCAAGTCGTGTACAGTCGAAATCCGATCCTCCTCTGCTCTCCAGAAACCATATGCAGGGGTAGCCTACAAATGTCATTCTGCCCAAGCCATTGGTTGTGTAGATCCAGATAGGCCTATTCCAATAATGACATTTTCCATTCATTTTGGATCTCAGGCATATACAGTTGAATTCAGACATTTACATACACCTTAGCCATATACATTTAAACTCAGTTTCTCACAATTCCTGACATTTAATCCTAGTAAAATTTCCCAGTTTTTTGCTGTTGTTTTTTGTACCTTTATTTAACTAGGCAAGTCAGTTAGATCAGTTAGGATCACCACTTTATTTTAAGAATGTGAATTGTCAGAATAATAGAGAGAATTATTTATTTCAGCTTTTATTTCTTTCATCACATTCCCAGTGGGTCATAAGTTTACATACACTCAATTAGTATTTGGTAGCATTGCTTTTAAATAGTTTAACCTCTCTGGGGTATGTGGGACGCTAGTGTCAACAGCCAGTGAAATAGCAGGGCGGCAAATTCAAAACAACAAAAATCTCATAATTCAAATTTCTCAAACATACAAATTCTATATCCCATTTTAAAGATACACTTCTCGTTAATCCAACCACATTGTCCGATTTCAAAAAGGCTTTACGGCGAAAGCATAACATTAGATTATGTTAGAACAGCGCCGAGACAAGAAAAACCACACAGCCATTTTCCAAGCAAGGAGAGGCGTCACAAAAACCAGAAATACAACTAAAATGAATCACTAACCTTTGACGATCTTCATCAGATGACACTCTCAGGACTCAATGTTACACAATACATGTATGTTTTGTTCGATAAAAGTTCATATTTATAGCCAAAAACCCCATTTTACATTGGCGCATGATGTTCAGAAAATGTTTTGCCTCCCAAAACTTCCGGTGAATGAGCACATCAATTTACAAAAATACTCATCATAAACGTTGATAAAATTTACAACAGTTATTGAAAGAATTATAGATACACTTCTCCTTAATGCAACCGCTGTGTCAGATTTCAAAATAGCTTTACGGCGAAAGCACATTGTTCAATATTCTGAGTACAGAGCTCAGCCATCAAAGCAAGCTATACAGTTACCCGCCAAGTTCTGGAGTCAACAAAACTCAGAAATAGTATTATAAATCTTCACTTACCTTTGCTGATCTTCGTCGGAATGCACTCCCAGGACTCCCACAAGAAATGTTAGTTTTGTTCGATAACATATTTATGTCCAAATACCTACCGCGCGTTCAGATCACTATTCCAAAAGGCATAATGAACGAGCGCAAAACCCGAGACGAAAAGTCAAAAAATTCCATTAACGTTCGTAGAAACATGTCAAACGATGTTTACAATCAATCCTTAGGGTCTTTTTTGTCATAAATATTTGATAATAATATTCCAACCGGACAATAGCGTATTCATTACAGAGGAAAAAGAAGGAACGGTGCGCCTGCGTGACTGCGCAATAAAACAACTAATTTGCCTCAGGCAGTCTACTTGTTGAGTCAGCTCTTATTCTCTCCCCAGTAACAGTAGAAGCATGGAACAAGGTTCTAAAGACTGTTGACATCTAGTGGAAGCCTTAGGAAGTGCAAAATGACCCCACAGACACTGTAGTTTGGATAGGCGATTGCCTATCCAAGAAAAAATCCAACCAGGAAGTGGTTTGTAGTTTTTCAAGTGATTACTTGAAAAACTACAAACCACTTCCTGGTTGGATTTTTTCTCGGGTTTTTGCCTGCCATATGAGTTCTGTTATACTCAGAGACATCATTCAAACAGTTTCAGAAACGTCAGTGTTTTCTATCCAAATCTACTAATAATATGCATATCCTACCTTCTGGGCCCAAGTAGCAGGCAGTTTAATGTGGGCAGGTTAATCATCTGAATTTCTGAATACTGCCCCCTGTCACCAAGAAGTTAACTTGGGTCAAACGTTTCAGGTAGCCTTCCACATGCTTCCCACAATAAGTTGGGTGAATTTTGGCCCATTCCTCCTGACAGAGCTGGTGTTACCGAGTCAGGTTTGTAGGCCTCCTTGCTCGCACACGCTTTTCAGTTCTGCCCACAAATTTTCAATAGGATTGAGGTCAGGGCTTTGTGATGGCCACTCCAATACCTTGACTTTGTTGTCCTTAAACCATTTTGCCACAACTTTGGAAGTATGCTTGGGGTCATTGTCCATTTGGAAGATCCATTTGCGACCAAGTTTTAACTTGATGTCATGAGATTTTGCTTCAACATATCCACATAATTTTCCATCCTCATGAAGCCATCTAATTTGTAAAGTGCACCAGTCCCTCCTGCAGCAAAGCACCCCCGCAACATGATGCTGCCACCCCCGTGCTTCACGGTTGGGATGGTGTTCTTTGGCTTGCAAGCCTCCCCCTTTTACCTCCAAACATAACGATGGTCATTATGGCCAAACAGTTCTATTTTTGTTTCATCAGACCAGAGGACATTTCTCCAAAAAGTACGATCTTTGTCCCCATGTGCAGTTGCAAACCGTAGTCTGGCTTTTTTATGGCGGTTATGGAGCAGTGGCTTTTTCCTTGCCGAGTGGCCTTTCAGGTTATGTCGATATAGGACTCATTTTACTGTGGATATAGATACTTTTGTACCCGTTTCCTCCAGCATCTTCACAAGGTCCTTTGCTGCTGTTCTGGGATTGATTTGCACTTTTCGCACCAAAGTACGTTAATCTCCAGGAGACAAAACGCGTCTCCTTTCTGAGCGGTACGACGGCTGCGTGGTCCCATGGTGTTAATACTTGAGTACTATTGTTTGTACAGATGAACGTGGTACCTTCAGGCATTTGGAAATTGCTCCCAAGGATGAACCAGACTTGTGGAGATCTACAATTGTTTTTCTGAGGTCTTGGCTGATTTCTTTTGATTTTCCCATGATGTCATGTAAACTTCTGACCCACTGGAATTGTGATACAGTGAATTGTAAGTGAAATAATCTGTCTGTAAACAATTGTTGGAAAAATTACTTGTGTCATGCACAAAGTGGATGTCCTAACCGACAAGTTTTAATGACTCCAACCTTAGTGTATGTAAACTTCAGTCTTCAACTGTAGCTGGATCTATACAAAAATGGTCTGGAGCTGGGACGTGGAATTATCTCAACGTGAGCTGACAAAACATTGATGTTACAGTGAAATGTCCTTAAGCCTATTATTGAAATCCAGGTGCAAAACTGTTTGTTACTGTAAGGCTGTGTTTATAACATAGCTATATGTTTATGAAAGAACATTAACAACGTTTTAAAACATTGGAAACTTAATGGGCTTACAAACATCTAAACAAAATGCTTTACTTTGTTGTCTACCAGGCGTCCTTACCTAACACATATTACAAGTATAACATTGAATAAAAATAGCTTTTTTTTACACAAGCAGTAACAATGGAGTATAGCCTAAGCCCACACATATACCACAGTTAGGCTGGTATATTCAAAGACTAGTCTAGCCAGAACTCTGTGGTATATTGTGACCCCACTACACTGTTGCCCATTAATGGAGGTAGACCTAAAGTAGGTGAGTGAAGATAATTTTAGAGCATTCCAATCCTCTCCAGCCCGGCCCCAACCCCAGCCAATCATACAGCTTGGGCCTCAGAGCCTCATACCCAGGGGTAGGGTGACTGTTTGAGCATGTTGTTTGGGTGTAAATGGTGAACCCCATCCCCCCTTCCCTTCCCCATTGTCCCACCCTCAATGGTATAATGAAGTCTATTTCTTGTGATGTTTTTCGTCCTAACATACAGACAGCTGTGAAATCGGCTGGCTGTCTACCACCAGCCAGCCGATGGTAGACAGATGTTTACAGAACCTAGGGCTAGATCTCCATTTGCCACTTCCTATTCTGGTTCAGGTCAGGAGTATGCAGCGGTGAAAGTAAGCTGGTAGGGTCCAGCACAGAGTACAGGCAAAATAAATAGTGGGGGTATGCCATTCCAGTAAAACATGAGCCTATCACAATAATTAAAGCATAGATTCCAAAAAAACTAAGCTATTACACTATTTATCATTGCTGCATGTCAGTTGCATGAAAAATGTGTGGAATACGCTCCAAAATGTGTGGTTCCAGATAACACTGAAATTTTGCCAAGACAGAGATGAGTGGCCGAGATGTGCGTGGACAGCACTGTACGCATCAATTCAGGTTACAAGACTTGTAGGCCTAATGAATGAGACTAATAGAATGTCATTCATAAGACTTTGGTGTTTTGTAACTGATGTCTCTTTGTATTTATCAAATGGCGGGTGCACAGTAGAGGTCTTCACAGATCCAAAATGTTGGACCCGTTCCGAAATGGACCTGGCACTTTCCCACCCAGACATGATATGCAAAAATATTTTATTTATATAGGGAGACCCGTTCCAGACAGACCCGAAGAAAACTAGACCTGTTCCGTATAAACCTGGTTGGATCCAGAACTTGTCCGATCAGAGTGAGGAAAGCAGCAGAAAATACATTTAAGCTACTTTATTATCTGGAGCTGATAATGCGTGCGAGGAGGGAGAGAGGTGCCGCGCTAACGGCTCGTGTTCACTAGCATACCGTAAATTGCCGCGTACCGCTTCGGCCGCCCAGAGTGGCTCGCTTGTGGGCGTGCTGGCAGAATATGGCAGAAGTTTGGTTGTGCATCAAGAATTCAGCATAGAAAGTTTGTATGAAGGTCTGGTTATTAAATGGGTAAATAGTTCAATCCATTCTCCATTTCATGAATTTATTCACAGGTAAATAGTCCACATGGCTGGGAAAACCTATTCAAGTAAGTAAATACATTTCGAAAATGTAAATAAAAACGATGTATTATTAGCTAACTAGCTAAAGTGCAGGCTAACTCAAATGAGCTGGTAACGTAGCTAGCTAGCCAACTTTACATAATGTATATCTAGCTAAGTGAATTAAATATCACCGGCTACCTAACTTCATATTAGCTAGCCATCTTGATGTATTTATCATTGTAAAAAACAAAACTCCAAATGCATTTCTAGGTAGCTCGCTAACAGCCATGGAAGAGGGTGAAAGGAAAGCAGCTCCAACTGACAAAGGGAGAGAGTAGGCTATTCTGGATAGGGCAGGTACTTCTGTGTATTTCCAATCCCCAGAAGTGAGGACAGAGGTAATAGTAACATAATATTCAGTGCTGTCTAATTTGAGTATAATGAAGTCTATTTCTTATGATGTTTTTCATCCTAACATACAGAGAGCTGTGAAATCCTGTCTGCAGATGAAGAGGTCCTAATAAAGAGCAGTGGTTCTCAGTCCTGGGGACTCAAAGGGGTGCTCATTATTGTTTTCGCCATAGAACTACACAGCTGTTTCAAATGATCAACTCATCATCAAGCTTCAAGTGGTATTTATGTATTCATTTGTGATGCTATCCTTGATATAATCCTGCTATTGTCACATTCTACACATGCACATGTGTGCACATGCATCCATCTATCCAATGTTATCATGATTTGTTATAAGAGATATTATACATGAGTAATCCACAATGACTTGGTGATGTAAACTCAATAAAAAAGAAACGTCCCTTTTTCAGGACCCTGTCTTTCAAAGATAATTCGTAAAAATCCAAATAACTTCACAGATCTTCATTGTAAAGGGTTTAAACAACTGTTTCCCATGATTGTTCAATGAACCATAAACAATTAATGAACATGCACCTATGGAATGGTCGTTAAGACACTAAAAGCTTACAGACAGTAGGCATTTAAGGTCACAGTTGAGGCCTTTCTACTGACTCTGAAAAACACCAAAAGAAAGACGCCCAGGGTCCCTGCTCATCTGCGTGAATGTGCCTTAGGCATGCTGCAAGGAGGCATGAGGAATGCAGATGTGGCTAGGGCAATAAATTGCAATGTCCGTACTGTGAGACGCCTAATGACAGCGCTACAGGGAGACAGGACAGAAAGCTGATCGTCACTGCAGTGGCAGACCATCGGTACATCCGAACATCACACCTGCGGGACAGGTACAGGATGGCAACAACAACTGCCCGAGTTACACCAGGAACGCACAATCCCTCCATCAGTGCTCAGACTGTCTGCAATAGGCTGAGAGAGGCTGGACTGAGGGCTTGTAGGCCTGTTGTAAGGCAGGTCCTCACCAGACATCACCGGCAACAACGTCGCCTATGGGCACAAACCCACCGTCGCTTGACCCAACAGGACTGGCAAAAAGTGCTCTTCACTGACAAGTCGCGGTTTTGTCTCACCAGGGGTGATGGTCGGATTCGCATTTATCGTCGAAGGAATGAGCGTTACACCGAGGCCTGTACTCTGAAGCGGGATCGATTTGGAGGTGGAGGGTCCGTCATTGTCTGGGGCGGTGTGTCACAGCCTCATCAGACTGAGCTTGTTGTCATTGCAGGCAATCTCAACGATGTGCGTTACAGGGAAGACATCCTCCTCTTTCATGTGGTACCCTTCCTGCAGGCTCATCCTGACATGACTCTCCAGCATGACAATGCCACCAGCCATACTGCTCCTTCTGTGCGTGATTTCCTGCAGGAATGTCAGTGTTCTGCCATGGCCAGTGAAGAGCCAGGAACTCAATCCCATTGAGCACGTCTGGGACCTGTTGGATCGGAGGGTGAGGGCTAGGGCCATGCCCCCCAGAAATGTCAGGGAATTTGCATGTGCCTTGGTGGAAGAGTGGGGTAATATCTCACAGCAAGAACTGGCAAATCTGGTGCAGTCCATGAGGAGGAGATGCACTGCAGTACTTAATGTATCTGGTGGAAACACCAGATACTGACTGTTACTTTTGATTTTGACCCCCCCTTTGTTCAGGGACACATTATTCCATTTCTGTTAGTCACAAGTCTGTGGAACTTGTTCAGTTTATGTCTCAGCTGTTGAATCTTATGTTCATACAAATATTTACAACGCAGTTGACATTTCTTTTTTTGCTGCGTTTATAAGTCTAATAATGACATTACCTTCCATATTCCTACAGATAACTTGCAACTGGAGATTCCTTCAAAACGATTGCCTACAGTTACCGTGTAGGGCACTGCACGGTTGGTTGACCAGGGCCATCTGGAACTGCCTGGTGGGGGAATATAGGCATGTGTTGAGGCTACCTGTGTCCTGCATAACTTCCTGAGGATGGACACGAGGATCCGGAGGGGACATGCAGCTCTCCGCCGTGTGCCAGAGGAGAGATCTGCTGCTCTGCAAGATGTTGCCAGGATGGGGCCCAACAATGCAGCACCGGAGGCAATCCATGTGCGGGAGATCTTCACCTCCTACTTCTTCGAAGGGGGTGCTGTTCCCTGGCAACAACAGACTACACTATGCACAACCAAAGGCTCTTTTAAGAGCCATCCACATTGCAATAAGAGCATTCTTCCATTTACTTAGCGATGTTAGCTGCAGTTATTCAATTCCCAGTCCCTCTCCCTTTGATTTCTATTTCTCAGTTGAGGGTGCTGTTCAGGTATGGGTGATGTCTGTATGGAAACAAAACAGGCTCTTTTAAGAGTCACCAAATTGAACAAATGTAGAACAATTAGACACCTCATAACCCACACCTTCACACTTGTGTATCAACCTGGTTGACGGATTGTGTTGTGCAAGTAAGCAGGCTCAGCTGTATAACTGTGGCTCCTTCCACCTTCAAAGAATAGGAAAGAGGACCAACGATGGAGAATAGTAAGACATGTCGTTATTTCTATTTACAGTGCATTCGGAAAGTATTCAGACTTTTTCCACTTTGTTACGTTACAGCCTTATTCTAAAATAAACTTATTTTTTCCCCCTCCTCAACCTACACACAATAACCCATAATGACAAAGCAAAAACAGGTTTAGTAATTTTAGCAAATCTATAATTTTTTTAAAAATACAACTGAACTATCACATTTATATAAGTATTCAGACCCTTTACTCAGTACTTTTCTGAAGTACCTTTGACAGCGACTACAGCATCGTCTACCTGGGTGTCACCCTACAAGCTTGAAATACCTGTATTTGGGGAGTTTCTCCCATTCTTCTCTGCAGATCCTCTCAAGCTCTGTCAGGTTTGATTTGGAGGGTCGCTGCACAGCTATTTTCAGGTCTCTCCAGAGATTTTCGATCAGGTTCAAGTCCGGGCTCTGGCTAGGCCACTCAGCGACATTCAGAGACTTTTCCTGAAACCACTCCTGCGTTGTCTTGGCTGTGTGCTTAGGGTCATTGTCCTCTTGGAAGTTGAACCTTCGCCCCCGTCTGAAGTCTTGAGCAGGTTTTCATCAAATATCTCTCTGTACTTTTCTCTGTTCATCTTTCCCTCGATCCTGACTGGTTTCCCAGTCACTGCCGCTGAAAAACATCCCCACAGCATTATGCTGCCACCACCATGCTTCATGGTAGGAATTGTGCCAGGTTTCCTCCAGACCTGATGCTTGGCATTCAGGCCAAAGAGTTCAATCTTGGTTTCATCAGACCAAAGAATCTTACTTGTCATAATCCATGAGTCTTTAGGTGCCTTTTGGCAAACTCCAAGCGGGCTGTCATGTGCCTTTTACTGAGGAGTGGTTTCCGTCTGGCCACTCTTCCATTAAAGGCCTGATTGGTGGAGTGCTGCAGAGATGGGAGAACTTTCCAGAAGGACAACCATCTTCACAGAGGAACTCTGGAGCTCTGTCAAGAGTGACCATCGGGTTCTTGGTCAACTTACCTGACGAAGGCCCTTCTCCCCGATTGCTCAGTTTGGCCGGGTGGCCAGCTCTAGAAAGATTCTTGGTGGTTACAAACTTCTTCCATTTAAGAATAATGGAGGCCACAGTGTTCTTGGGGACCTTCAATACTGCAGACATTTTTGTTGGTACCCTTCCCCAGATCTGTGCCTCGGTACAATCCTGTCTCGGTACTCTACGGACAATTCCTTCAGCCTCATGGCTTGGTTTTTGCTCTGACATGCACTGTCAACTGTGGGACCTTATATAGACAGGTGTGTGCTTTTCCAAATCATGTCCAATCAATTGAATTTACCACAGGTGGACTCCAATGAAGCTCAGTTTCTAGTCTCACAGCAAAGGGTCTGAATACTTATGTAAATAAGGTATATCTGTTAGTTATTCTTTATAAATGTGTAAAAAATGTAAAAAAAACAGTTTTCGCTTTGTCATTGTGTGTAGATTGAGGAAGAACATGTTTTATTTAATTAATTTTAGAATAAGGCTGTAACGTAAACTCTTTTTGAAAATATCAAGGGGTCTGAATACTTTCCGAATACACTGTATATACAGTTGAAGTCAAAAGTTCACATACACTTAGGTTGGAGTCATTAAAACTAGTTTTTCAAACACCACAAATATCTTGCTAACTTGTTATTATGGATAGGGGGCAGTATTTTCACGGCCGGATAAAAAACGTACCCAATTTAATCTGATTATTACTCCTGCCCAGAAACTAGTTTCTAAAACTGTTTGAATGGTGTCTGTGAGTATAACAGAACTCATTTGGCAGGCCAAAACCTGAGAAGATTCCAAACAGGAAGCGCCCTCTCTGACTATTTCTTGGCCTTCTTGATCATCTCTATCCAAAACAGGGGATCTCTGCTGTAACGTGACATTTTCTAACGCTCCCATAGGCTCTCAGAAGGCGCCAGAACGTTGAATGATGACTTTGCAGGCCATGGCTGAAAAACAGTAGCGCATTTGGATAGTGGTCGATCTGAGAACAATGAGACTGGGGGCGCGAGCACGAGAAGACTCCATGTTTTTATTTTTTCGTCTTTGAACGAAAACAGGGTTTCCCGGTCGGAATATTATCGCTTTTTTTTACGAGAGAAATCGCATAAAAATTGATTTTAAACAGCGTTTGACATGCTTCGAAGTACGGTAATGGAATATTTTGACATTTTTTCTCACGAAACGCGCCGGGCGCGTCACCCTTCTTTACCCTTCGGATAGGGTCTTGAACGCACAAATAAAACGCCGCGATTTGGATATAACTATGGATTATTTGGAACCAAACCAACATTTGTTATTGAAGTAGAAGTCCTGGGAGTGCATTCTGACGAAGAACAGCAAAGGTAATCCAATTTTTCTTATAGTAAATCGGAGTTTGGTGAGTACCAAACTTGGTGGGTGTCAAAATAGCTAGCCATGATGGCCAGGCTATCTACTCAGAATATTGCAAAATGTGCTTTCACCGAAAAGCTATTTTAAAATCGGACATAGCGATTGCATAAAGGAGTTCTGTATCTATAATGTTTAAAATAATTATGTTTTTTGTGAGCGTTTATCGTGAGTAATATAGTAAATTCACAGGAAGTGTTCGGTGGGAATGCTAGTTCTGAACGTCACATGCTAATGTAAAAAGCAGTTTTTTTATATAAATATGAACTTGATTGAACAAAACATGCATGTATTGTATAACATAATGTCCTAGGAGTGTCATCTGATGAAGATCATCAAAGGTTAGTGCTGCATTTAGCTGTGGTTTTGTTTTTTGTGACATTATATGCTAGCTTGAAAAATGGGTGTCTGATTATTTCTGGCTGGGTACTCTGCTGACATAATCTAATGTTTTGCTTTCACTGTAAAGCCTTTTTTAAATCGGACAGTGTGGTTAGATAAAGGAGAGTCTTGTCTTTAAAATGGTGTAAAATAGTAATATGTTTGAAAAATGGAAGTTTTGGGATTTTTGAGGAATTTGTAATTCGCGCCACGCCTATCATTGGATATTGGAGCAGGTGCTCCGCTAGCGGAACGTCTAGATGTAATTAACAAACTATAGTTTTGGCAAGTCGGTTAGGACATCCACTTTGTGCATGACACAAGAACATTTCCCAACAATTGTTTACAGACAGATTATTTCACTTATAATTCACTGTATTACAATTCCAGTGGGTCAGACATTTACATACACTAAATTGACTGTGCCTTTAAACAGCTTGGAAAATTCCAGAAAATAATGCGATGGCTTTAGAAGCTTCTGATAGGCTAATTGACATCATTTGAGTCAATTGGAGGTGTACCTGTGGATGTATTTCAAGGCCTACCTTCAAACTCAGTGCCTCTTTGCTTGACATCATGGAAAAATCAAAATAAATCAGCCAAGACCTCAGAAAAACAATTGTAGACCTCCACAAGTCTGGTTCATCCTTGGGAGCAATTTCCAAATGCCTGAAGGTCCCACGTTCATCTGTACAAACAATAGTACGCAAGTATAAACACCATGGGACCACGCAGCTGTCATACAGCTCAGGATGCAGAGATGAATGGACTCCTGGAGATGAACGGACTTTGGTGCGAAAAGTGCAAATCAATCCCAGAACAACAGCAAAGGACCTTGTGAAGATGCTGGAGGAAACAGGTACAAAAGCATCTATATCCACAGTAAAACGAGTCCAATATCGACATAACCTGAAAGGCCACTCAGCAAGGACGAAGCCACTGCTCCAAAACCGCTATAAAAAAGCCAGACTACGATTTGCAACTGCACATGGGGACAAATATCGTACTTTTCGGAGAAATGTCCTCTGGTCTGATGAAACAAAAATAGAACTGTTTGGCCATAATGACCATCGTTATGTTTGGAGGAAAAAGGGGGAGGCTTGCAAGCCAAAGAACACCATCCCAACCGTGAAGCACGGGGGTGGCAGCATCATGTTGTGGGGGTGCTTGCTGCAGTAGGGACTGGTGCACTTCACAAAATAGATGGCTTCATGAGGAAGGAAAATTATGTGGATGTATTGAAGTAACATCTCAAAACATCAGTCAGGAAGTTAAAGCTTGGTCGCAAATGGGTCTTCCAAATGGACAAGCATACTTCCAAAGTTGTGGCAAAATGGCTAAAGGACAACAAAGTCAAGGTATTGGAGTGGCCATCACAAAGCCCGGACCTCCATCCTATAGAAAGTTTGTGGGCAGAACTGAAAAAGCGTGTGCGAGCAAGGAGGCCTACAAACCTGACTCAGTTACACCAGCTCTGTCAAGAGGAATGGGCCAAAATTCACCCAAATTATTGTGGGAAGCTTGTGGAAGGCTACCTGAAACGTTTGACCCAAGTTAAACAATTTAAAAGGCAATGCTACCAAATACTAATGGAGTGTATGTAAACTTCTGACACACTGGGAATGTGATGAAAGAAATAAAAGCTGAAATAAATCACTCTACTATTATTCTGACATTTCACATTCTTAAAATAAAGTGGTGATCCTAACTGACCTAAGACAGGGGATTTTTACTAGGATTAAATGTATTTGGCTAAGGTGTATGTAAACTTCCGACTTCAACTGTAACTACGCTATATTGTTTGTCCTCGAGTGTCTGTGCATGTTATTCAGTATAAAGTACTCTGCAGCAACTTAGTGTGGACACCAGTTGAGGCCACACACACAGATTCCTGTTGAACACTGCCTCGTTAACTACCTTATTTTCTCAATAACAGTCTCTCTCCCTCCTTCTCCCTAAATCCTCTAGGTTATATCAGCTGTGTCGGTGAACCCCTCATGCATCTGGCTGACACAGAGGGCACAGCATGATCAGAGGAGAGGTCACTTGATCGGGTCAACAGGAAGTATTATTAAAAAGAGATGCTTTACATTGGAATACAGATAGGGATGTAGTAGTCCCAGAGTTAATAATCCAAGGTCAGTTTTGCATTTCACCTCATGATGATTATGATGACAGAGTGTTAAAATTAAATAAAAAAAACACAAGGCTTAATCTCCCTCTCTTGATGTAAGAGAGGATGCCAACCCCAGTCCTGTCATCGCCCCCTTACCCACTCTTAAGATAACATTCGGCCAACTTGGGGCCCAGGGCTGGTTGGGAGACACTGCTAGAGACACTATTATGTAATTGTGATGACCTGAGAGAATATGAAGTTAAGTAGCACTGTAATTCATTAATCATATGCAGTCTTGCCTGCTCCTCTGTTCTTACCTCTTTCCCTTTCCCTTTCTGTCTTCTACACTCTCACACCTCTCCCCATCTCCTCTTTCTTTATAATGCACACCAGATGTGCATTGAAGTACAGATTTAACTTGTATTTATAATATAAAATTACAAATATAATATTTATAATGCATGTATTAAAACACTTGGATAATTAACTTCTTTCAATAAAGCGTTTCACAGTCTCTACTGGAATTGGTCCACATTCTCTACTGGTTGAAATTAAGTCGCCAATTTCATGAAATACTACACCTATCCTTTGTCCTCAGAACAGTGCAGATGAAGAAAATTAGATATTGAGATAAATCAGTTTTATAGTATTTACATGATGCATAGGAAGTGTGGTGTATTGTTTAGATTCTGTTTCTATATATATGAATTAAAAACCAGCCTTTAACTAGTTAAATCATGTGTTCTAGTCTAATGCATAGTTACAATGTGTAACCATTGATGTCCCAGGACCAGTAAACACTGTTGAAGTTTATAATTGTAATACATACATGCAGACACAGCATCATTCAAAGACTGGAGTTTGATAGTCCTGGTATTGGATATAACTGAAAAAGAATGCCACAGACATTCATACCTGAACCGCACCTTTATTTGCCAAGGTAGAGTACATGATCAGTGAATATATTCAATGTACAGGCTACAATGTGGGGAACTCATGCTTGGTAATAACTACATGTATATAGAACTTGCATCCTTGGCACAATAATGTCAATCTGAAAAATAGCGCACTTGGTAGTGTGTACTGGTGCTCGACCAGTCGCGAAAGCCAACATCACCCACGACAGAGAACGGTTGACTGTCAAGGGCAATGAATTCCATTATCTTGGCGTTAATGGATTTCGCCTTTTGAGTCGTCTCGCTGAAATGTTCTTACTCTTTCAAATGACTGCTCGGCTTGTTGACCGCTTGATCCACACAGCAGACATTGTTGGCTAGGTTAGGAATGCTGTGTTGCACATGTAGCGCAAAATTTTATGTGGAGCCATTATGTCATGTACCTACGTTAAATAGCTATGCACGTCAGCTTTGACATCGTTTTTTTACCGATGTTGGCATTTTTAGCTAATATCGGCCGATTCCGATATGTTCACCGATATATCGTGCATCCATAACTAACGTAAAAAATGTGGAAAAAGTCAAGGGGTCTGAATACTTTCTGACTGCACAGTATCTGTGACCAATATCTGTATTCCCAGTCATGTGAATACAGATATTAGGGCCTAAAAATGCATTTACTCAATTGACTGATTTCCTTATACAGTGAGGGAAAAAAGTATTTGATCCCCCGCTGATTTTGTATGTTTGCCCACTGACAAAGTAATGATCAGTCTATCATTTTAATGATTGGTTTATTTGAACAGTGAGAGACAGAATAACAACAAAAAAATCCAGAAAAATGCATGTCAAAAATGTTATAAATTGATTTGCATTTTAATGAGCGAAATAGGTATTTGACCCCTCTCAATCAGAAAGATTTCTGGCTCCCAGGTGTCTTTTATACAGGTAACGAGCTGAGATTAGGAGCACACTCTTAAAGGGAGTGCTCCTAATCTCAGCTTGTTACCTGTATAAAAGACACCTGTCCACAGAAGCAATCAATCAATCAGATTCCAAACTCTCCACCATGGCCAAGACCAAAGAGCTCTCCAAGGATGTCAAGTACAAGATTGTAGACCTACGCATGGCTGGATTGGGCTACAAGACCATCGCTAAGCAGCTTGGCGAGAAGGTGACAACAGTTGGTGCGATTATTCGCAAATGGAAGAAACACAAAAGAACTGTCAATCTCCCTCGGCCTGGGGCTCCATGCAAGATCTCACCTCGTGGAGTTGCAATGATCATGAGAACGGTGAGGAATCAGCCCAGAACTACACGGGAGGATCTTGTCAATGATCTCAAGTCAGCTGGGACCATAGTCACCAAGAAAACAATTGGTAACACACTACGCCGTGAAGGACTGAAATCCTGCAGTGCCCGCAAGGTCCACCTGCTGGCGCTGCACATATACATGCCCGTCTGAAGTTTGCCAATGAACATCTGAATGATTCAGAGGACAACTGGGTGAAAGTGTTGTGGTCAGATGAGACCAAAATGGAGCTCTTTGGCATCAACTCGCCGTGTTTGGAGGAGGAGGAATGCTGCCTATGACCCCAAGAACACCATCCCCACCGTCAAACATGGAGGTGGAAACATTATGCTTTGGGGGTGTTTTTCTGCTAAGGTGACAAGACAACTTCACCGCATCAAAGGGATGATGGACGGGGCCATGTACTGTCAAATCTTGGGTGAGAACCTCCTTCCCTCAGCCAGGGCACTGAAAGTGGGTCGTGGATGGGTATTCCAGCATGACAATGACCCAAAACACACAGCCAAGGCAACAAAGGAGTGGCTCAAGAAGAAGCACATTAAGGTCCTGGAGTGGCCTAGCCAGTCTCCAGACCTTGATCCCATAGAAAATCTGTGGAGGGAGCTGAAGGTTCGAGTTGCCAAATGTCAGCCTCGAAACCTTACTGACTTGGAGAAAAGAGGAGTGGGACAAAATTCCTCCTGAGATTGTGTGCAAACCTGGTGGCCAACTACAAGAAACGTCTGACCTCTGATTGCCAACAAGGGTTTTGCCACCAAGTACTAAGTCATGTTTTTCAGAGGGGTGAAATACTTATTTCGCTCATTAAAATGCAAATCATTTTATAACATTTGACATGTGTTTTTCTGGATTTGTTTGTTCTTATTCTGTCTCTCACTGTTCAAATAAACCTACCATTAAAATGTATAGACTTATCATTTCTTTGTCAGTGGGCAAATGTACAAAATCAGCAGGGGATCAAATAATTTTTCCCCTCACTGTATCTATATCAATAGCAGTCTAACCATAGTAGAGGTTCCAAGTCATTGTTTATTTACCTCAAAACAACATCAATACACTGTTCAGCAATAGGCTACACAGTATTTTATCTGACCTGGAGGTTAATACCAAGAAATACTCCAATTGACTTCCATCCCACCACCCACTCATTTAGACTGCTAAAATATAAAGATCCACAGTCCCCTCCCTGCTTTCATCATGGGGGACAATCAAGAGATTTGCTGTGGCTATATTTCCTGTAGTCATCATCTCAGTTTAATAGCTTAACTAACTGATCAGTATTTGGCCTATCCCTTAGGGCGACACATTCATAAATGTGAATAGTCTGCAGACTGAGGGGATATTGCTCTACTTGGCCAAGGTGAGGAGAAATACAGTAGAAGACGGATAGACAGGTCTCAGCTAGTTACAAGGAGGGGGCTCTATCCTTTCTGTTTCCAATGGGTGAATTATTACCACGTAGGCACTGGCTAGTAGTAGCTGCTACTACCGCAACTGAAATGCCAAACATATGACCAATTCAATTGAACACTATGCACCATGCAGTGCACTCTACGTAATTAATTCGAGAATATGGTGACGTTGCAGGAAAATGATTACCCCGTTTTCCCCCTAAATACTTTCCCAGACAGTGCAAGACTCAATGAAAGTCGCGCCCACCTCGACTGGATTCTTCTTTCCCGAACCTTTGTGATGATAGCTGTAATTCTGATGTTGCATATGTACAATGTGGTTGGACCTAGGAAAGTTGCTTTTGACGGTCATCTAAAATTTTTAAAAATTGACCAGTAACGAGGAATATGACACCCTGCCCTTGTAAATTACAGTAACGTTAGCTATCGAACATGCTAGCCACAGCAATACCATCAAAAGAGAGACCATACCTCACATTTAAACTGAGACACTTACCAAATTGCCACGCGGTCCTTGGGATAATTCAGACGTTCGATAGTTCCAAGGAAATAAGGCAGAGAATGTTCAGAGTTGCGGCAGACAAGGGCAATGAGGACCCGAGGGGCAAGAAGTGGGGATTCGGGGCTCCAGCGTTCTTCGGGGAAGTATCCTTGAGCTGGTCCGGAGAACAGTAACGTCAGGGCGGTGGACAGAAGGAAGATGTACCGGTGCATCGCAAAGCACAGCAAATGGAGAAAAAGCAAGTTATACACTAACAAAGACGCACACTATGCAGAAAGAGCAAATATTTCACTGACTTGAAGCCCTTTCATGAAAATATGTCACCACCGACAAAAACGCAACACCTCAGTGACAACGCTGCAAATAGTCTCAAGCTCTAGTCAACCAGAGGATTAAAGGGAATGTCCCTCGATGTTTAAAGGGGATGGGCCTAAACTACACGGTGGTTGTTACAATGTAACAGCAAGTTACATGTTGAATAATCATTTTTGCATGAGGAAACTATTGCGAATTGAGCAAATTCATTTTTTTAACCTTTATTAATCGATTTGTAATGTTAATATTGATAATAATTCTGTACAAATATTCACATCACTGTAGCCTTTAGCCAAGAAGGTCATGTGCCATTTCAGTTTATCATCAAAATCATAAATGTTTTGGTTAGACAGAAGTGCATGTCATACATTTTATCGCCCACTTTGAGAGTCCAATGCAAAGTCAGACTTCAAAGTGCAGCGGTCAACAGATTAGTAACAAAGTAAACACTGGTCTCATGTGGAGACTTTCTGGCGGAGGCTACCATACAAGCAGCTAGTTGGAATCCCATACAATTCCACGAGATAGTACACCCTAAGGAACCCTGAAACTTTAACAGTAAATCTATTTGTATTATTATGACATTACACCGTTTCCTCTGGAATGAATCGTCCAGCAACTACTTCAAATGGTTTCCCCATCATTATACATACATTCAGCACCGTTCTACAACTGATGTGTAAACAATCCAATGTTTTTCCTATTCATTCATTAATTCACTTAAATCCCATTTTCCTGATAGGTAGGGTTTAATCTCATGCCTAAAACATAACACTGTCAAATAGAAACAGGATTGTTCAGTGATATCCTGTACATTTTTCTCTGTGGGTGTTGAGTTTTTGAGCTCCTTTTTGTCCTTCTCTTTGGTCTTTAGAGTTTTGCTGCAGAGCCTGGTCTCTCCATTTGGAGTGTCAAGGAAGCAGTGGCTGGTTCATCTGTGAGCCAGAACAGCTCACCGTGGCTGGGGACCACTCTGGCTGCAGGTAGGGCCGGGCCTTCACCACCCTCCAGCACTTGAAAGGAAAAGCTCACTTGTCGTAGTGTTATCAACAACCACAGGAATGCTCTCAATCCATTACTGTTTTACAGTGAGATCTATTTTTGTGATATATATTTTTTTAAACAGTCAATTACAGATAAACATAAATACAAATAACCTGAATCAAGTCTTCATAGTGACATTTCTTGATGCTTAATAGGTTAGGATCAGGGTGAGATATTATTGCGTCAGAGAGGATGCCAGTTTGGCGGATAGGCTACAGTACCTTTAGCACTGGTGCTTTGCTGCCCCCTGTTGACACAAAGACCACACAATGGGCTAAGTTCATCATGGGAAATGTCATGGTCACACGTTGTGGTGGGGGCTTGGGCGAGTCACCGATTGGGGCCACAATTTTCTAGGTTTCCTAAAAGAGGAGTAAACCCAAAACACAAGAACGGTCATACATAGTCAGTGGAGTAACTAAAACAACACATGCACGGCAGGACAGGTGTATCCATGTGTGTGACGGAACACATTAAATAAACACACTACTGGTCAGAACCAGACTTGAATTAACTGAAAGGAAGAATCTAAAGATCATTTTTTAAAACCTTACACTGAGATGCCGGCTATACATTTATACTGGCTATACATTTATTTATAGCCACAAACCTCTGAATCCATATTTTAACCTACTGCATATTATCTATAAGTGTCTTTAAAAGATGTTCTAATTATGACAGACTGAAGGCTGGGTTCCCAGGGGTATTTATAACAATGGGTGTGTGAAGTGGTGTGAGATTTTCTAACATGGTTAAAAACGCCATATGTCGGTCTGACAGTAATTTGCAATCATGCATTCATGGCTTTGCACTACAATACATTATGTTTGTGTCAACATGAACGTCTTCCCTTACATGTGCTAAACATAAATATTTGTATTCAACTAACTATAGAGTGGTTATGGCTCATTTCCAGTTCAGATAACATGAAACTGGGAGAGGGCAGCTGCTTGGGACATGTATGCTGAGGGTTTTCTGATCTCCCATAACAGAAGACAGTTCTTCCTTCATGAAAGACTATCTGATGAGAATAGTACCTAACAGCTTTAATTACACCCAGACCAAGCAACGCCTTTTTAAACGTTTTTTTAACCCTCATGGAGAACAGATGTAATGTCATGATCTGATCATCACAAGACCATATGGATAAAAAAGGAAGACGTATTAGTAACATTGATGTAAATAGTTATCTGTTTTAGCTCCTTTGATACCAGAATTACAACCTAGTGAGTGATACAGGTGGCATTCCAGGTCGTCTGAGAAGATTGCTTTATCATATAAAATGCAAAACACTTCTCCAGGCATTGTGAGATTTGATAAACAGTGCAACGCGACTGCAAAAAAAGACAACCTGGGAGTCAACATGGAATGAGGCTACAGTGCAATAAAGACGACCTGAAACTGGGCTGTAGACTGTGCTCACCTACAGCAGGGGATGGTCTGGGAAGAGGGAACAGGTGTGTCCATCAAGCCCTGTGTCCAGCAGCAACAGATCAAACACAGAGATATCCTCCTTCAGGACTCAGTGAAATGACGTTGCCACAAGCAGCACTGGAGATATTAAGATGAGCGAGATGCAACACTTTGCTCTCACACAGTCGCACAAAGTATCTGCACGCTCCTGTACAGATAAATCAAATCAAATCAAATTTATTTATATAGCCCTTCGTACATCAGCTGAAATCTCAAAGTGCTGTACAGAAACCCAGCCTAAAACCCCAAACAGCAAGCAATGCATGTGAAAGAAGCACGGTGGCTGGGAAAAACTCCCTAGGAAAAACTCCTGAGAAAGGCCAAAAACCTAGGAAGAAACCTAGAGAGGAACCAGGCTATGAGGGGTGGCCAGTCCTCTTCTGGCTGTGCCGGGTGGATATTATAACAGAACATGGTCAAGATGTTAAAATGTTCGTAAATGACCAGCATGGTCAAATAATAATAATCATAGTAATTGTCGAGGGTGCAACAAGCACGTCCGGTGAACAGGTCAGGGTTCCGTAGCCGCAGGCAGAACAGTTGAAACTGGAGCAGCAGCATGGCCAGGTGGACTGGGGACAGCAAGGAGTCATCATGCCAGGTAGTCCTAGGGCTCAGGTCCTCCGAGAGAAAGAGAGAAAGAAAGAGAGAATTAGAGAGAGCATATTTACATTCACACAGGACACTGGATAAGACAAGAGAATACTCCAGATGTAACAGACTGACCCTAGCCCCCCGACACATAAACTACTGCAGCATAAATACTGGAGGCTGAGACAGGAGGGATCAGAAGACACTGTGGCCCCATCCGATGATACCCCCGGACAGGGCCAAACAGGCAGGATATAACCCCACCCACTTTGCCAAAGCACAGCCCCCACACCACTAGAGGGATATCTACAACCACCAACTTACCGTCCGAAGACAAGGCCGAGTATAGCCCACAAAGATGTCTGCCACGGCACAACCCAAGGGGGGGGGCGCCAACCCAGACAGGAAGACCACGTCAGTGGCTCAACCTACTCAAGTGACGCACCCCTCCCATGGACGGCATGGAAGAACACCAGTAAGTCAGTGACTCAGCCCCTGTAAAAGGGTTAGAGGCAGAGAATCCCAGTGGGAAGAGGGGAACCGACAAGGCAGAGACAGCAAGGGCGGTTCGTTGCTCCAGCCTTTCCGTTCACCTTCACACTCCTGGGCCAGACTATACTTAATCATAGGACCTACTGAAGAGATAAGTCTTCAGTAAAGACTTAAAGGTTGAGACTGAGTCTGCGTCTCTCACATGGGTAGGCAGACCATTCCATAAAAATGGAGCTCTATAGGAGAAAGCCCTACCTCCAGCCGTTTGCTTAGAAATTCTAGGGACAATTAGGAGGCCTGCGTCTTGTGACCGTAGCGTACGTGTAGGTATGTACGGCAGGACCAAATCGGAAAGATAGGAAGGAGCAAGCCCATGTAATGCTTTGTAGGTTAGCAGTAAAACCTTGAAATCAGCCCTTGCCTTAACAGGAAGCCAGTGTAGGGAAGCTAGCACTGGAGTAATATGATCAAATTTTTTGGTTCTAGTCAGGATTCTAGCAGCCGTATTTAGCACTAACTGAAGTTTGTTTAGTGCTTTATCCGGGTAGCCGGAAAGTAGAGCATTGCAGTAGTCGAGCCTAGAAGTAACAAAAGCATGGATTAATTTTTCTGCGTCATTTTTGGACAGAAAGTTTCTGATTTTTGCAATGTTACGTAGATGGAAAAAAGCTGTCCTTGAAGCAGTCTTGATATGTTCTTCAAAAGAGAGATCAGGGTCCAGAGTAACGCCGAGGTCCTTCACAGTTTTATTTGAGACGACTGTACAACCATCCAGATTAATTGTCAGATTCAACAGAAGATCTCTTTGTTTCTTGGGACCTAGGACAAGCATCTCTGTTTTGTCCGAGTTTAAAAGTAGAAAATTTGCAGCCATCCACTTCCTTATGTCTGAAACACAGGCTTCTAGCGAGGGCAATTTTGGGGCTTCACCATGTTTCATTGAAATGTACAGCTGTGTGTCGTCCGCATAGCAGTGAAATTTAACATTATGTTTTCGAATGACATCCCCAAGAGGTAAAATATATAGCGAAAACAATAGTGGTCCTAGAACGGAACCTTGAGGAACACCGAAATTTACAATTGATTTGTCAGAGGACGAACCATTCACAGAGACAAACTGATATCTTTCCGACAGATAAGATCTAAACCAGGCCAGAACTTGTCCATGTAGACCAATTTGGGTTTCCAATCTCTCCAAAAGAATGTGGTGATCGATGGTATCAAAAGCGGCACTAAGATCTAGGAGCACGAGGACAGATGCAGAGCCTCGGTCTGACGTCATTAAAAGGTCATTTACCACCTTCACAAGTGCAGTCTCAGTGCTATGATGGGGTCTAAAACCAGACTGAAGCGTTTCGTATACATTGTTTGTCTTCAGGAAGGCAGTGAGTTGCTGCGCAACAACTTTTTCTAAAATTTTTGAGAGGAATGGAAGATTCGATATAGGCCGATAGTTTTTTATAATTTCTGGGTCAAGATTCGGCTTTTTCAAGAGAGGCTTTATTACTGCCATTTTTAGTGAGCTTGGTACACATCCGGTGGATAGAGAGCCGTTTATTATGTTCAACATAGGAGGGCCAAGCACAGGAAGCAGCTCTTTCAGTAGTTTAGTTGGAATAGGGTCCAGTATGCAGCTTGAGGGTTTGGAGGCCATGATTATTTTCATCATTGTGTCAAGAGATATAGTACTAAAACACTTTAGTATCTCCCTTGAGCCAGGGTCCTGGCAGAGTTGTGCAGACTCTGGACAATGAAGCCCTGGAGGAATACCCAGATTTAAAGATGAGTCCGTAATTTGCTTTCTAATGATCATGATCTTTTCCTCAAAAAAGTTCATAAATTTATTACTGCTGAAGTGAAAGCCATCCTCCATTTGCGAATGCTGCTTTTTAGTTAGCTTTGCGACAGTGTCAAAAAGAAATTTCGGATTGTTCTTATTTTCCTCAATTAAGTTGGAAAAATAGGATGATCGTGCAGCAGTGAGGGCTCTTCGATACTGCACGGTACTGTCTTTCCAAGCTAGTCGGAAGACTTCCAGTTTAGTGTGGCGCCATTTCCGTTCCAATTTTCTGGAAGCTTGCTTCAGAGCTCGTGTATTTTCTGTATACCAGGGAGCTAGTTTCTTATGACAGATGTTTTTAATTTTTAGGGGTGCAACTGCATCTAGGGTATTGCGCAAGGTTGAATTGAGTTCCTCGGTTAGGTGGTTAACTGATTCTTGTCCTCTGACGTCCTTGGGTAGGCAGAGGGAGTCTGGAAGGGCATCAAGGAATCTTTGGGTTGTCAATCACCAGGACCCCACTGTCTGAGATGTTGATTTTGGAGAACAACTGATTATTTTGACAAAAACAAAACATGATTGAATATAAAGAGTTATTTAACCTGATAGATGCAGAAGAACTGTCCTTACTTAAGGTTTTAATGAGAACTAGAAAAAGGTAAATGCCCTGCCCCTGAATTAAATATGTGTGCTCGCAGAAAAATACAGACATCAGGCTGTAGATAAGAATATGCACAGGCACTGACTGTACAAAACATTAGGAACACCTTCCTAACATTGAGTTACACCCTCCTTTTCCCTCAGAATTGGCTCAATTTGTCAGGGCATGGACTCTACAAGGTTTCAAAAGCGTTCCACAGGGATGCTGGCCCATGTTGACTTAAATGCTTCCCATAGTTGTGTCAAGTTGGCTGAATGTCCTTTGGGTGGTGGACCATTTTTGATACACACAGGAAACTGTTGAGCGTGAAAAACCATGCAGTTCTTGACACACATTTGAACTGGTGCGCCTGGCATCTAGTACCATACCCCGTTCAATGGCACTTAAATATTTTGTCTTGCCCATTCACCCTCTGAACGGCACACATACTGCACACAATCCATGTCTCAATTGTCCTTCTTTAACCTGTCCCCTCCCCTTAATCTACACTGATTGAAGTGGATTTAACAACTGACATCAATAAGGGATCATAGCCTTCACCTGGTCAATCTGTCATGCTAAGATCAGGTGTTCCTAATATTTTGTACATTCAGTGTATATTAATTGTTATCTTTTGTGCATATCAGGTTTACAGTAAACTCTGTGATTTTAATATATGCAGCTGCCGAGGCAAGGACCAGTAAACTATGAGATTATGTTACCTTGTACAGTCCATAGGTACTCCCTCCATCGTCAAAGGGAACCAGCCTCTCATCACAGAAACCTGCTAGCCAGTGGCTGCAGTCCAGGTCTGGCAGTGCGGGCAGCTCCTTGCTGAGCATGGACACCAGGCTGCCCCCTGAGAGGCCCATGGAGAACCGGCCATGGTCCAACAGGGCCTTGTCAGCCCGAGATGCTACCAGGTGAGCCAGAGCTGGACCAAGCTCTGCTGCTGAAGAGAACACCACTACTCTTCTGCCTGACATCTTGATTGGAATAGAAGAGGGGAAAGAAAGAAGGTTGAGGTAATGGATAACAGTTTCTTTTATAATCAGTGATGCACTTATTATACCAGCAAGGAGGAAGTGTCAATCCACATCATTGTTTTACAATTCACCATGATATTGCAGAATTTCCCCAATTCCAGAGAAGAGGGCCAGCTACTAATAAATATAGCAAAAAAAGGCAAGACTAGACTGGTCTATAATAATAATGATGATGATGATGATGGTGAGTACTCTCGGGGGAACTTCACATCTCACTGTAGTCCGAATGTGACTACGCTTTCCATTGCCTGTACATCAGCCTAAGTTCAAATGTAATTGTGTTAAACATTCTGGCTTGTACAGAAACTTTCTACGTTTTTGCAGTGCTTAGTTTCAGGCTGTGTAACCAGAAACTGGTATAACAGTCTGATTTATTAGCAGAATCTCACTGACGCACGTTGTAATAGTGTCCACTATGGTGCATGTAAAAGAGCTCTGCAGTGCCATTGATAGCGTGCATCTCAACCTGGAGAGTAGGTGAAGCTCACCAGTTCCAGACAGGTATCAAATTCATACTATTAGCTCTAATAAAAAGTGTTGCTTAAAGTTAATCTTGTGGAATTACTTTATTTATTTTTGGTTGGCGAACATTTTGCCATTTCGCAGCACTTCCTGAAACTATTCATCCACTAGCCAATCAAATATCCAGGACCGCCCTGTTATGTTGCATACTGGTAATTGTAGTGATTGTGATTACCTCATATCCGATGTGTGTTATGTGCACTGTATATGGATTTAAGCCTAAAAACTGTCTTTAGTACACTATAATCGTCTTTGATTATCTGGATCGTATACGATATTAGATGGAAATCAACCAACTGATAATTAACAGTTTATGAACTACTTATAATAATTTAACCCCCCTTTACTCGATATAGTTATGGTAGTTGTTAAATTAAAATGTTCTAAAATGAAGTTGCCTCTTCTCTTTGCTGTGATTTCCCCTCCGATCCTGTAGATGGAACCATGTGTCTTTGTTGTGTGCATGTTTGTACAAAGAACTCGAGGCACACATTGTTATATTTAACAAACTAAATATTTGACAGCTCGTTGAAAGTAATACATACAGTTATCAGCCGCATATTTGAGTTGTATATATACTTTTGCCAAAATGTCGACAGCTTTTTGTTTTCAAGCACAGCTCGTTTCTGTCATGGACGCGTTATCAAAAACAGCTGTTTCAGAAATAAGCAAACTGGTCGACATCGAATCAAAGGTTTTAAAATTAGAAATAACGCGTGGTCGGAATGAAATAGCAGCACTTACAGAGAAACTGCAGTTGATGGAGAATTTGCTTTGGATCGACCGAGGGCACAGGCAGCACGCAACCACAGATACACGCACGAAAACACCACCAACAAGAGTGAGAGATGGTTCAATGAACGATTATTGTGAAATACCTCAGTCTGAGCCCAAAAGACCTGAAATCAAAAAAAGGTTTGCAAAGTTGACTCTTATTCAATATTCTACGGGCAGGTAATGTACTTGTGTATGTGAATATATCTGGGTCAAATACGTGTGCTGTGTTTTAGTCCCCAAAGTGCACATGCCTAATTTGCTATAGTTTTTAACCCAGGTCTGGATTATACTGGCCACAAATCACAGATATTAGAATGATTCTGCATGAAACCGTGTGCTGCTTGAATCCTGTGGCTTCTGCTTGCTCTTTGGGTTTAGGCCGGGTAACTGTAAAGTAGTTATTGATAAATGCTGATGTAAAAATAATTGTATGAAATACTTTATTTATTGATTGAACCCAACCCTTTTTATCTGGCAGAATTAAATCTATTTGTTTTCTTGTATGCTTAGTGAGAGTTCCTGGGAAAACATTTGTCCTCCCCAAGAGATGCACGTCATCCATCCGGTTGAAGATAGTGCTCTTGTTTTGGAAACAGTGGTAAGTTATGAACTGTCATTCCTTCTGTCAAGTAGCCTTACTGTAATGTCCTTCTAGTTACCATTTTTTACTGAGCTATTGTTATTTACCCTAAAGCCTACCACAGGGGTGAGAGACCAGCCTGAGTTGATTGTGATCAAGGAGGAACCTTCAGAGGTGGACATATGGGGTAGTGGGCCAAAGACCGAACTCATAAATGAAAAGGGTGAGTGTTAATGGGTTAAAAATCAGGGAGGACAGTGACTTGTGTTGGCATTGCTGAACAGTTGGGTAATCTAGTGCAATAATACAATAGGCAAAATGCAGAAGCATTGGCTTGTCTTGTGTAACTGAATAAAGATTTAACTGTTTAATTCTGTTCTAAATATATACTTATACATGCCTTCTTGTGTCAAACAGGAGCATCAACATCACTTGATACAGATGTTGGGTGTCTTGATGTGCATCAGCATTGTCCAGACGGCTCAGACAAACACCTTATGCTTACTGAGAGCCAAGTGAACCACAGCACTCCGCCCTCATCCAGAGTGCAATTGGAGGACCTGGACACGCATTGGATGCCGCCTGCATGTTCACAGAGCCAGGATGCACAGCAGATCACACCTGCTGCACAGAGAAACTCTATAACTGGAAACAGCTCTGGTGGTATAACAAATGTGCCCTCTCAGAGTTTCAGTGTGGCAAAGTCGAACATGAAGATCCACAGCCTGAGAACGTCAGGAGCTAAAAGATTTGGCTGTATGCAATGTGGCAAGAACTTCAGGTGTTACAGTCAGCTGGAAATACACCAGCGAAGTCACACTGGAGAGAAACCGTACCGATGCACGCTGTGTGGAAAGAGATACGCACAGAAAGGGCATCTTTATACCCACCAACGCACCCACACTGGAGAAAAGCCATATCGCTGCCTCGACTGTGGCAAGAGCTTCATTCAAAAATGCACTCTTGATATGCACCAGCGCACCCACACTGGAGAAAAACCTTATGTTTGTGTGAAATGTGGGAAGGGATTTACTAAAAACTGTAACCTTAAGAAACACATTGGTGTACATAGAGTTCAGCATGCATGTTTACAGTAAGTCCAGTTTTCAAGAGGACAGATGGTAAAATAGACTTCATCAGTACTAGTACCAACCAACCAGCCTCTGCAGTGGATTTGATGGATTTCAGTCATTAAAGGTTTTCCTCATAGAATAGAAGTCTTTACTTTTCAGAAAAATAAAGGTGTCCCTTTTTCAACATTTTGCCATATTCAACATTTGTCATATTTTTCCTCATTTCAAATGGGTTTTGGAGGTGAAATATAGCCCTGAAGGTAACAGCCAACTGCCAAGGTGTCTAGTTTTTTAATTGGCTCAAAACATTACTGCATTGAATTGTGGGATATTTGACAGTAAACCATGAATTAAAGCTCAACATTAGTGTGTTCGTGAAAAAAAAAGAAGTGTTTTCGTGACCTTTACTTCATGGTTTACGGTAAAGTATCCCACAATTCAATGCGGTAATGTTTAGATTAATGAGCGAGAGGTCTATTCAGAGATACTTTTGAGAAGATGGAAAACTCCATTGCGTTCATATTAACGCCCATTGTCTACGTTGCTCACGCGTCGTTAATGAGCCGCGCGGTGCATTCTGGGTGATTCTGGGACAAGGAGGCCACAAGCCAATGAGTGAATGGGATTCAATTGGGCGCTAGCGCAAAACCCCAACACTCGTCAACAAGAAGTACAACGTTACAAATATTTTCCGAGATGTGAGATATTTAACGTGTTCTCTGTAATATCGTATAGCTTTTGCATCGTGACATTACGTACTGTCGAGAAAGGATTGCGTGACGCAGCATGACAACTTGAACGCGATTGGTCGAGAGTCTGCTGGTGATGCGTTTTATAGGTTATCCATTCTCCTCCCAATGGGATTTCTATCTCCTAATTTATATATTATCTCTGGTCTATTTGAGCTAGCTAGCCACCAAATCAATGTCTATTATTATTCAGTTTTATTAATATCGCCAGCCTATCATACGCGTTGGACTTAGTTTCTTTTTAAAAACAAAACCATGAATACGATGATAAATCGTGGAAGTTTTCAGACCCAGTTAGCTTCCATTATGGAAATGCTAAGCAAAGCTGCTGTTGTTGAAATCGGTAAACTTGTCGACGAGTGCTCGGCGGTTCTCCGTTCTGAAATATCCCAACAACACATGAATGAGAACGAGGCATTAAAGAAGAAATGTTACTTGCTAGAGATTGAATTAAAGACGGTAAAACTGCTCGAACGTAAAAGGGTCATTGCCAGCCGTTGTCAGAATGGAGTTCAGGTCTCGGGACAAATATTTACGCATCAAGCAACTGAGAACCGAGGTGAGTATTTTTAGACGGTAACGTTAGATAGCTTTAATCAATGACAGGTTGCTAGCTAGCAACTGTAGCCGATTAAAATACAGTCCACGATTTACGAGTTAGACAAGTGTGGGCGGACTTTAAAGATACAACTAGTGATTTCAGCACCCAAATAGCCCGCAATAGCTGCACACATTGTTCTGTGTAATTGTGGGCTATTCTTTGGGTCATGTAATCAGTACATTATGTTGGTTTTTGTTAACTTTTTATGTGACGTCGGCCAAACAGCCAAATACTCCATCTAAACGTGACTCAATTCTCAATTTCGGTACAGTTCTAGAAACATAAAGCCTACTACTTTCATATCACATCAAAAACATTAAACAAATTCAAATTGTATAGTTAACGTTACTGCACTGTTTTAACACAGTTGCAGCCGACATTTTCAGTGACATGTTTGTTGCGCCCATCTTCCGTTTACACCAAGGTGTTCGGAGACGTCTTCCAGCAGTTTTCCGTTAACAAGCGACGTAAGGTGGACATTTGGCACTGTCAGAACCCTAACAAAGTAAAGGTGTGTTTGTAACCGATGTGAAATGGCTAGTTAGTTAGCGGTGGTGCGCGCTAATAGCGTTTCAATCGGGTGACGTCACTCGCTCTGAGACCTGAAGTAGTTGTTCCCCTTGCTCTGCAAGGGCCGAGGCTTTTGTGGCGCGATGGGCAACGATGCTTCGTGGGTGTCAGTTGTTGATGTGTGCAGAGGGTCCCTGGTTTGAGCCCAGGTAGGGGCAAGGAGAGGGGTAAAGCAAAACTGTTACATGTAGTAATTTAACCTTTTGATTTTAGAAAATTATTTCTCGCCGATATGAAAGATGTGTTCCTTATGTTTCCGAAATCATACCGCAAGCGATGAATTTTAATGTTCGAAATGAGTGTGGGGCTCTTAACAAACTTCCCAGGCCAGACGATATGATTATCAATATGTACTAATGGTAGTTAGATCTGAACCAGGGGAGACTTTAAAGGCCAGACGGATTACCAGGACGTGTACTCAAAGCATGCGCTGACCAGCTTGCAAGTGTCTTCGCTGACATTTTCAAACTATCCCTGACCTGGTCTGTAATACCAACTTGTTTCAAGCAGACCACCATAGTCCCCTTGCCCAAGAATTCCAACGTAACCTGCCTAAATTACTATCACCCTGTAACACTCGCATGTACATAAATGCTTTGAAAGGCTGGCCATTGCTCAAACAGATGACGCAATCTCTATTGCACACCACACTGCCCTCAGCCACTTGGACAAACTGAATACCTATGTAAGAATGCTGTTCATTGACTACAGCTCAGCATTCAACATCATAGTCCCCTCCAAGCTCATCGCCAAGCTCAGGACCCTGGGACTGATCACCTCCCTCATCAACTGGATCTTGGACTTCCTGACGGGCGTGAGGGTAGGCAACAACACATCTGCCACACTGACCATCAACCCGGGGCCCCTCAGGGTTGTGTGCTTAGTCAGAGACCTGGCAATGTGGTGCCAGCGCAACAACCTCTCCCTCAAAGTCCGCAGGAGAAAGGAGCTGATCGTAGACTACAGGAACAGAGGGGCGAGTATGCCCCCATCTACATTGATGGGGCAATAGTGTAGAGGGTCGAGAGCTTCAAATATCTCGGTGTCCACATCACTAATGAATTAACATGGTCCACACATTTGTGAAGAGGGCATGACAGCACCTCTTCCCCCTCAGGAGGCTGATAAGATTTGGCATGGGCCCTCAGATCCTCAAAGTTCTACAGCTGCACCATTTAAGAGGATCTTGACTGGCTGCATCAATGCATTGGTATGGCAACTGCAAGGCACCTGACCGCAAGGCGCTACAGAGGGTGGTGAGTACGGCCCAGTACATCACTGAGGCCGAGCTCCCAGCCATCTACCAGGCAGTGTCAGAGGAAGAACCCAAAAATTGGCCGACTCCAGCCACCCAAGCGATATAGACTGTTTTTTGCTACCGCACGGCAAGTGGTACCAGTGCACCAAGTCTGGAACCAACAGGACCCTGAACAGCTTCTACCCCCAAGCCATAAGACTGCTAAAGAAGACTTCTAAATAGCTAATCAAATGGCTACCCGGACTACCTGCATTGACCCTTTTTTTTGTACTGACTCTATACCCACATGTACTTACACTGACACCCCAACATACACACACTACATAATCCAACACACACTTTCACACATACCACATACGCTGCTGCCACTGTCTATTATCTATCCCATTGCCTAGTCACTTTACCCCTACCTATATGTACATAGCTACCTTAATTACCTCGAACCCCTGCACATCGACTTAGTACGGGTAGTCACTGTATATAGCCATGTTATTTTTACAAGATATTCACTGTATATTCATTTATTCCATGTATCACTGTTTTTATTATTATTAAAAAATGTATTTTTTATTGAACTGCATTGTTGGAAAAGGACCCGTAAGCAAGCATTTCACTGTTTGTTTACAGCTGTTGTTTACGAAGCAAGTGACAAATATATTTTAATTTGATATGACAAATCTCCTCTCTTTGCCCACAATGCTTCCATTCATCTTCCCATTAGACGACTCTGCAAGCATGTATGTACTTCCAAAAAAGGTCTAAATAAAAATGTATAAGCAACCAGAAATGTTTTCAATGTATTGTTTTTGGCTGGAAGAGCTACCAAGGGGCACCTCTTCCGGTCAAAATCAATATTTAATACATTATTTTCGGTTGCTTGTCATTTTTATTTAAACCTTTTTTGTAAGTACATACCCGGTGTAACAGCAGTAAATTACGATAGTTGCCTGCATATTTGGACATTTATATCGCTTGCAGAGCTGTTTAATGGGATGATGAATGGATGCTGGTTCAGCCACGGTCAGTATATTCATGATAGATGTTTCCATTTTCAGAGAAGCAGTCTGCCCCCGCCATAGAGGGTGTCTTTGGTAAGGACTGGTGCATGGACCTATGGAGAGATGGAGAGTCCATCCCTCAGGATAAAGAGACAATTGGATCGGCCATCTTGGGCGATGATGAGGTCACTCAGGTCAGATTTATTAATATCCTTGAATAGTGCATCTCTGCTAGCCAGGCTGTCCCAATTTGTTCCCTTTCCCTGACCTTAGTCCTACCCATTCGATGTTTGCAGATCTGTAAGGTGAAAGACCAAGCAATATGGTGGAAGCGCCATACACCACTGGTGTTTATACCTATTCAGATCAAAGGTTAAGGAGCGAATTGGGACTGGGAAGGGTTATACTCTTGGATCACAACAAAGGTTATTCCTTCTGTTACAGTCGGAATAAAAAAAGAACCATGTGTTGTCTAATAACTGTCACTCACCTGTCTTGTGTAGGCAATAGACTTGGTGGACAATGAGCCTGAGTTGGTGTTTATCAAAGAGGAGCTGTTTGAGGATCAGCCAGTGGACCAGCAGAGGGGACATGCAAGCAAGAGAAAAAGTATGTGTCTCGTGATCATAGAGAAATTCTGACAGCTCATTCATATGTAAAATAAACGACATCCTTTCATGAAGGAAGGGGGCAAGTTGCAATTGCAAGTCAGTCTCTGGATAAGCGTTGCATGCTACTATGACTTGTTAAGGAATTAGGGCTGTGGCGGTCATTACTGATGCGTGCCTTTTGAACATCTCCATTTAAAAAAGTTGAATAAATCAATTGACTACCATAATTTCCGGACTATTGAGCGCACCTGAATATAAGCCGCACCCACTGAATTTAAAAAAATATATATTATTTTGAACATAAATAAGCCGCACATGTCTATAAGCCGCAGGTGCCTACCGGTACATTGAAACAAATGAACTTTACACAGGCTTTAACGAAACACGGCTTGTAACAAAAATATATAGGCTTTAACGAAGCACGGCTTGTAACAAAAATAAATGGGCTTTAACGAAACACGGCTTGTAACAAAAATAAATGGGCTTTAACGAAACACGGCTTGTAACAAAACATTTTTTTTGTTGCAGTAAACAGTAGCCTACCAAGAAAGTCATTCGTCACTATCTTCCTCCTCCTGTGCACTGAAACCACTGAAGTCATCTCCTTTCAAAAAAAATTGAAAGCGGGAAAAATCCATATATTAGCCGCGTCATTGTTTAAGCCGCGAGGTTCAAAGCGTGGGAAAAAAGTTGCGGCTTATAGTCCGGAAATTACGGTATACATCACAATAAATTCATTATTTTAGGCAGAGCTAAAGAAACATGATATGAAGAAAATGTATTTCAGAAGAACAGAATATGAGTTGGACTACTGTATGTTATCTGGCTATGCACCACGCCATAGGCGTGTTCATTTAGCAGAGAAGATATGCTTATACGATCCGTGCCATTATATGATTTTATAGTAAGAAGAATATAATTGAACTTACCTGAATAAAATAGAATGGATGTTGCGCATATGAAGTGGCTATGTTGAGCGTAAAATGGATAATTTGAAACAGGTCATATACACTAGATTTAGAGTTATTTGGCAACTTTAGTTGTGAACGATACAAGCCTTAGAAATCAAAAGACATATGGGCTGCTTGTGCTCTTCCCTCAGGCTGCACACGCTGTTCTCTCAAGTGATCATATTTTCACCCATCAGACTTTTCTCAATTGAATCTTGTCTTTACTGCTATGGAAATCAGTTTAGATTTATAATGCCCCATTTATCAAATGGGCAAGAACAGAGGCAAGACAAAAAAGACATGTCATCCATATGCACTGGAAAAGTGGAGGCCACTTTACCGTCTGTATGTTTTTCACTCATGTTGGGTAGGCTACTCCAGTAATTGCACTGCGCCACAGATGACATCCCCCCCCCCCAAACTCTTTATGCCAAGGGCTCTCCAACCCTGTTCCTGTAGCTACCCAGTGCTTCATTTGGGAAACCAAGTGAAATCTGTTCGGGAACAAGGATAGTAACATGTTTTCACAACAAAACATATTTAATTAAACTGTTGACAGCCCCTCTCTGCGCTGGAGAAAGGAATGGAGGGGAGGAGATGGAAACTCAGTGGTGAGAGATTCTGTAGCTAAAGGAAATGTCAATCTATTAATTATGAAGAAGAAAAATACCTATTACTAGGCTATTCAAAAAGAAATTCACTGTAATTGTAGGCTAAATTTGAATTTGTTTAATTTCGGCCAGACCAATTATGTACCAATAATTTTTTCTGCCATGTGCAATATGTGGTAGAAATGTATAGCGGCACAATCATACATTTTTTTTCTCTGGCTTAGCGTCATATGGGTGTTTTTGAATGAATCATCACCTTAGAAAGCACTGTCCATTTCATTGTTAGGCTATGAAACAACATCCACAATGGCCATGTTTTCCACTCAGTTTCAACCTATTGATCAATTTGAAGAAAGAAGTTCAACAATCTCAGTTTTAAAAGCACATACTGTTTTGATGTTTGATGTGATTTTTCGATTGCGTTTGCATTGTTGTCAGTGGTTGGAGGCAAAGTAGAGCCCCGAGTACCAGGCCGTTAGTGACCTGATCAATTAGCGAGTTTGGTACTACTAATGCATGTGCTTAAAAGGAAAAAAGTGCTTAAAAGGATATTACCGTGACTCGACTATCACATAGAATTGTACTGCCTTTGTGACTCATGACTGCCGGTGTGGCAGTAATAGTCACTGCAACAGCCCTATATGGGACTGGTTATTGAATTGTTTCACAGCTGTGATGCCGGTATTGAGATTGTTGTAATTTGTACTGTACAGGGAGTGTAGCAGTGGAGGATGCTCCAGCAGTAGAAAGAACAGCTGCCAGTCAACTTCATCTATACCAGGGGGACTTGAACACATACCCTCCAATGCCTGACACAGAGCAGCCCACATCCATTGAGAGCCTCATGGAAGACCCCACTCTGGCTGGTCTGGTTGACAACACACCAGAGCCTGGCCCTGACACAGCCGATGGAATGTACATGGACTATCCTCCCCGCAACACATACGCACCAAGAAACCGGCCAAGCCACCAGCAGGGAACTGGAAAAGACCTGAAGCAGCAGTTTGACTGTTTGTTTTGTGGGAAGAGCTTTGGTTATTTAAGCTACTTGAAAGTCCACATCAGACGCCACTCTGGAGAGAAACCGTTTGGATGCACAGTTTGCGGGAAGCGCTTCGCTCAGAAGACGTACCTGAAGCTGCATCAGCGTACACACTCTGGAGAGAAACCCTACAGTTGCACAGAATGTGGGAAGAGTTTCTCTCAGAAGAGTTCGTTGAATGTCCATCTCCGGAGTCACACCGGGGAGAAGCCTTATAGCTGTGTCGACTGTGGGAAGAGCTACACCTATAAACACGGTTTTAACACACACCAATGTTTCAATTAAGGGATTAGGGAATAGTCATTTTATATTGTTAATTTGTTTTTAATTTACATTTCAACCTTTTTGAAAACTGGCAACCGAAACATCTTTAGCCTTATTGTAATCATGGTGGTTTTCAGTAGGTCAAGTTTGTTTTTAAACTGTTGCGCTACTGTGTGCCCTAATGAACATGACCGAGCTGTTACTCTTCACTACATGGCAGAGAACTGTTTCATTCGAGTTTTCCCTCTGCTCCGTCCGTAGGATTGCACACACACTGTGCCTTCTTGTCACACAATTGGCAAGAGACTATATGCCCCATTGTTAGATGAAGAGATTTGAGTGACATTTTTGAAGTATTTTTGAACAGTGGTTGTCCTGATACCAGTTGTTTGTGCTACTGTGAAGAATGCCAGTGTGGTTGACCGATCATGTAAGTGTGCCAAATAATTTTCTGTAATGAATTATGAAGTTAAAATAATGCATACAGTAATAATTTACTTATTTGTTCACATTACATTTGTATTATTCCATATTATAAAAATGTAAACATGGCAAAGATGAAGTTATGCTCTTTTAATTATGAAAGCAAATTAAGTTTACAGCAGATAAATATTCCAGAAAAACAACTGACACAATCATGGAAGCATTATGTACAAAACAAGTATGAAATGGAAAACATCCATTTAATGATATCTTGTATCAATGTATACAGAGGACAATGCAGATACAGTACAAACTACCAAACATTGGCAGGTTCAATCCTTGAGCCTAAAATATAGAACATGGGATAGTGGTAGGTGAACATTACAGTACTTATGAATAGTGCAATACTGATGCACCACGTTCTTTGCAAAATAAAACTTCATAATTTACCTTTTATTGTAGGTAAATCATACCAGATAGCCTAATACATGCTGTTAGTGTTGTAGCTAATTCAGACAAATCAAGTGTAATAAAAATACACTTAAAGGCTACAACATACTGTAGCGTATTTGGGGGGGGGGGGACTCCCAGGTCCACCGTCCAGATCGGAACCCCTTGACAAGGTCGTTAGGTTAAGGTCGCTCCAATATTGTGAAGTATGACATACAGTATTTGGTTCTCCAGTTTGAGCAAAGCAGGCACACAATCCTTTAAAGGGGCAATCAGCAGTTCAGATAAAGAGGCCTCCCCACCCGTTTCAGTAAAAAGCTGGGTGGCTGGGCCTGGAGAAATGTAGGCTAACCACTCAAATTCATAGAGCTATGGATGCAAGGACTGACCATCCATACCAAAATTATAGTTTTAACCATGTTTTGAGGCTATTTAGGGTGGCATGTAGCCTAGTGGATCACTGGATCAAATCCCAGAGCTGATAAGGTGAACTTAACCCTAATTGCTCCTGTTAGTCGCTCTGGATAAGAGCGTCTGCTAAATGACAAAAATGTAAATTGTTTATTTACTTTGTTTACAAGCTTATTTGGGGTTCTGATGGTGTACAACAGTTCAACTAAGCTCATGAGGCATAAATAATTATATTCTAAAACAATAAATGGGTACATAGAAATGTATAAGTCCAAAAATGGATGTAGCAACTGTAGATTGCCCCTTTAAGTCAAGAGTATTGCAATCAACCAAAAATACTTCATTTATTTTTATGAACAGCCATGTGTGTTTGGAGCAGTTGCTGATTGACGAAAGACAACTGACACTTAGAACATTTGTGCACTTGCGTCTTCTTCTTTTTCTTATTTTCTTCCTTTTGACCGTGAGCTTTGGCCAAGTGCTGAGTGAGGTATACTTTCTGGGTGAAACCAATTTCGCATGTGAGGCATTTGAACGGTTTCTCACCAGTGTGAAGGCGCATGTGACATTTCAGATTGCCCTTCTGTGTGAATCCTCTCCCGCAGACAGTGCACGTGTGGGGTCTCTCTCCAGTGTGCACTAGGTGGTGTATCCTCAGGCTTGACGGACAGCTGAAAGACTTGCCGCAGTAATGGCAAAAGTACTTTGAGCTGTTCGAGGCCAGATTATCGGGAGCAACACATTTGTGTTTTTTGAGCTGAGTTTTCCCAGGATAATAGTTCTTACACACACTGCAGTACAGTGACTTGTGAGATTTCATATGCATCGTCAGATGGTTCTGCCGCAAGAAAGTCTTCTTACAAATCACGCAACTTAACTTGTTTGTGTCGGATTTACTATGGGAGTGCAAGTTAAACCTGTTAAAGTAACTGAAAGTCTTAGTCTTCCCAGCTTTGCTTTTTGACTTTGCTAAAGACTTCTTTGCATACGTTGGCTTTGTGATGTGTTCATCTTGTCCTTCATTGGGCAACAGCTCAGTATCGTCTGGTAGGAACTCATTCGTCTCATCGTCCTCAATGGGAAAGACATGTTCGCCATATTCCTCCTCCAATCCGTCGATGGATATGAAACGTAAAGTGTGTCCTGTGGAAACATCCGTAGTAGACATCTCCAGTACCTGTTTATCCCGTCTCTCTGGCCTGTCCTGGCGGAAGGAATCAAAGGATGGATACACGCTGGAGGGCCCTTCTCTTCCATTGTCCACTAAGTCGTCATCTCCTGAAGCAACAGATAAAATACAAAAATAATACAAATTAGAGTTGTGGTTTCGATTGCCTGTCCACCTATTCATGAAAAACAATGTCCAACCTCCATGATGACCAAATAAGAGTCTCACATTGGCTTATTACTGTGCATGGTATCAAACGCATAGTTAAACCTATGTGATTTAGCACTACACCAGCCAGGCAAATCAAAAATCTCAGATTAAAACCGCTAACAACTTACCATCTAAAATTATTGTTGGTCTTTCCTGTGGGTCTCTGCTGTTTATGATTTCCACCTCAAAATCCTCCTCTTTAACATCAGCTTGGCCTGAAGGCACCCCTGTTGACTACGAGAGTAAGATAAATATTTTTAGAGCCACTAAAAAAAATGCAGACACTAAATAATAAAATGCATTGAAGGAATAAGACTTCTAAATATGACAGAAAGAGTAAGTGTCCATAATGAAGGGTAGCCTCGGATTCACTCATTTCAAAGAGCTGGGCATCTGACAGCATGTCCTTTGGTAAGCCTGAGTCCTCTGTTGGTTTCCACAATCCTGCCTAGTGCTTTCTCATATCAGTGTAGATGGACAGCAGACGAGGCAAGGAAAACTCCTCAGTCTCCTCACTCACTTTGGCAGTGTGTTGTGGACTGTTCTCTGTGCTGTAGGGATCCCCATGGTTCCATAGATCAAGACACCATTCCTTCCCAAATATTCCTTCGATGGTGGGGGATCCGTTTAGCCCTGGAAGAGAAGGCAGAACTGAATTGGCACTTGGGCATATTGTGTCATGAAAACAGCGTCCCGTATAGGATGAAGACACTATATAGACTAAAGGGGAAAGGAATGAAGACTATAAGATCCCCATTCTGCATGCATTCTTTGTCAACACAACATGCATCCTCCTCCTTGTCACGGATGCATTATAAAAGGACCACAACATACCTCTGTCTATTCTGGTGATAGTTTCACCAGTTTGAACACCAACAGAGCGATAGTTTCCAGCCAGCTTGGGAGCTGTGCTTTTCACAATTGTAAGTTCACTTTCCAGATTATGCAATTTCTCAGTGAGAGCCTCATTTTCTAAAGATATTCCCGCGTATTCGTCGTCAACCAGTTTGCACACATGAGCCATTGCGGTTCTAGACAGTATTTCCATGATGGAAGCCAGTTGTGTGTGAAAAGAAGCGCGTTTAGACATGGCTCTGCGTTAATTGTCCAAACACCGTTTGAATTGATATTAAAGTTGTTTAAAATTAACCAAATATCTCGCCAATATCGAACACAAAAGGCGTACCTAACCCAGCTGCTGAACAGTATCTAACCGGGAACAAAAACAAGAGGCAATGGAAATTCAACTTCCGGCCGACGCATATGTATGACGTAAAACAGATTACAATAGCGTACATGTGGATAAAAATATGCGTTGATAACTCGATTTTCTTTTGTTAAACGGAATACATTACAATAATTTGATTAAACATATAGCACCGTAGTAAACACTACATTTTAAACCTTTCTTATTTTGTGGGGCTGTGACCCCATCTACTGGTCCAAAATTATATTACTGTAAAATAAAAACAATTACGCGCCACATCAGTAAAAGGAAGTACGCAAATCAGAGAAAAAAACTTTTTTAAAATGACAATCTGAAAACGACAATTGTTGATGCATATTGCATATTTAACCTTGTACCCAGGCTCAACACAGAGAGAGACAGCTGGGTGAAGGAGATGAATGCATATGGTCAAAAAAGCTAAAATGTACTTATTTGAGAAGCAACATTTTATTTCTACCAACCTTTCTGAGAATCTGAAATTTTGGTGAATTATCCATCGATCACATTGAACAAAAATTAAAATACATCCCTTAATTTTCAACACGTTTGTCAGAGAGCCAATTAATGACACAATGAAAACATTTCCCAGTGATTTGACAAGAGCAATGCATCACAAAATAGCTGCTTAACTAAATCCACAAATTAATCTTAGAACATTGAAAAGTACAAAATGATGACATCCACATGAGTCTGAGGAACAAGTGGTGTCTACTTCTAGAAAAATAAATAGACAAAAAACCTGGGACAAGGAGAGCTCAGTCATGGCTAGAAGGGATCAAGCTTTTGTAAAATTAACGTCAGATTTGGTTTTTCGTAGCAGGTTAGGAGAATTTACGCAGCAGATTAGAAGAATTACCATAGCAGGTTAGGATAATTAGGTTAAGGTTAGGAAAAGGGTTAGGGTTATTCATGTTCATTTTGTGGTTTTGAGCTAGCTCCCAATTGACTGCCATTCACTCCTTGTAGGAGAGCTCTCCTTGTCCCAGAATCACCCAGAATGCACCGCGTGAGTCTACTGGGTGAAGCGTTATACATTCCTACATTCCTTGCCCAATGGGACTCCCATCTCATCCTCTCTCTAATATATCTGGTACAGTCTCAGCTGGTCTCAGTTCGATTGGAAGAGAAACATGGTGGAAGATTTACCCCTAGCTGCACTGCTTATACCGATCCAGACCTTTTATACATGCCAACATTGAGGGGCTAGGGCCAAGAGGAGACAGATAGGGAAACAATATGGGATCGGATGTCTGTCACAGACAGACTAGTGGCTGGACGCCGGCCTCTTCACTCCCATGACCCTGAAGATGTTGCTGGCGACCTTCTCGTAGAGCAGGAACATGAGGGCAGCAGTCAGGACGGTCTGTAGGAGTTTAGCTTCCAGGCCTTTGAACAGGCCCAGCATGCCATACTTCCTATGGGTTGGAGAAAGAATAAAAAAACTGAATATGTAAGCAGTGGTGGAAAAAGTACTCAATAGTCATACTTGAGTAAAAGTAAAGATACCTTAATAGAAAATGCTATGTTCTTTGAATTGAATCTGCGCTTCCCTGTAGCTCAGTTGGTAGAGCATGGTGTTTGCAACACCAGGGTTGTGGGTTCGATTCCCACGGGGGGCCAGCACAGGAAAAAAATGTATGAAATTGTATGAAATGTATGCATTCACTACTGTAAGTCGCTCTGGATAAGAGCGTCTGCTAAATGACTAAAATGTAAATGTAAATGTAAAATGACTCAAGTAAAAGTCACCCAGTAAAATAAAGTATTTGGTTTTAAATAGACTTAAGTATCAAAAGTAAATAGAATTGCTAAAATGTACTTAAGTATCTAAAGTAAAAGTATAAATAATGTCAACTTCCTTATATTAAGCAAACCAGAGAGCACAACTTTTATTTTTATTGATGGATAGCCAGGGGCAAACTCCAACACTCAGACATAATTTACAAATGAAGCATTTGTGTTTAGTGAGTCCGCCAGATCAGAGGCAGTAGGGATGATGTTCTCTTGTCAAAATGTAACGAGTACTTTTGGGTGTCAGGGAAAATGTATGGAGTAAAAAGTATATTATTTTCTTTAGGAATGTAGTAAAGTAAAAGTACAGATACTCCAAAAAACTACTTAAGTAGTACTTTAAAGTATTTTTACTTAAGTACTTTACACCACTGTATGTAGGAGATGAAGGCATTGGCTGCGATCCAGGTAGTCTTAATTGCAATGGTGCTGCAAAGATGATCAGATCTCACAATGCCTGGAGAAGTGTTTGACATCTCAGGAAACACATTAATATCGTATAGCAATCCTCTGAGATGCACAGCACGATGGCAATAAAGACAATCTGGAACACAACCACTGACTTTAAGTCTGGACAGTCTGGGTGTGGTACCAGTCATGGTGCTTGGTAAATAAAATGTTGAAATAAGGTAGGCAGGTGTGTGTGTGCGTGTGTGGACGGACCAACCTCACTCTATTGATCAGCAGATACATCACACTTCTCAGGCTGTTCAGCAATGGTGATCTGTCTGTGTGCTGCTTGTGTTGACCAAACTGAGAATGAGATGCAGACAACGAGCAGTGAAATTAGCACCCAGAGCTTATTCCACTGGAATAACACTAAACATTGGGATAACCCAATGTTCACAGCAGAGCACTAAAATGCAACATCCACATTGGCAGGCAAACATATACACAATCACATTATAGACAGACAACCCTCATGAAAAAGTACTACAGAATTACTACACAAAACTTATTTGTGCATTAGTGGCAATGTAGAGCCTTGTAGGGATTGTGTAGTGAATGTGTAGTTTACACACTACTCAAGATACACAAGTATGGTTTTGTAGTGTTCAGTAGGAAAACAGTAGTGTTTTTAGTAGTAATCAGGTAGACATTTTTACTACTTGATGTTGGTAGCTGAGGTGTTTGCTAGCACCGTTGAAATGTAGCCGTTATCGTTATGCTAATTAATAAGTAGGTGTGTTTGTATGCAAATGTACAGTATGTTCATATTGGTATACTTACCTCTTTTGACCTGTTGCCAAGGAGGCCCTCGACATAAGACTGGAGGCCATTGTTGGTAAAGTTAATATTGTTTATCAAATATTTATTTGTTTGTCTTATCTGACTTCTGTTAGCAGTGGATTGATAATGGCTTATAATTGTTTTGTTTCTTGTACTTGTCTTTATACTCTAAATACAGATAAGGCTTTAAAAGGATTAACAAAAAGTGTAAATATGTCATTTAATATGTCATTATTTTGCTATTACATTTGTATAAATGAATTATTTCTTGTTATGATATAACTACAGTTAAAAACTCAAGGAAATAACATGTGCACTAGTGTAGTAGTGACACAGTAGTGAAACGAGGAGATGTCAATAGTGATTTTGAATAGGCAAACAGTAGTAAATGTGTCAGTTTTCAATAGTAATTCAAAAAGGTTTAATGTAGGAAATGAAAAGGTATCAAGAGCAAATCAGTACTGACAACACTACTCACACTGAATGTGTAGGCATTAAGTATTAAAATAGTAAACATGTAGGAATTGTGGTAGAATGTGTAGGTTTTAAGTAGTAGATACCCAAAAGCTCAGTAACTAGGAAATATGTAGTGTTCACAAGTCTTGAAACGTCCCAATTTATCACTCATTACTACTTAAATCACTACTGGTTTACTACACATCTCAATAGCAATCAATTAGTAAAACCCAGTAGGCTTGTGTAGATCTTGGGTAGTAGTGATTCAGTAATACTTTTTCATGAGGAACATTCTCACACACACACGCACGCACACCCACATACTGTTCTTACCCTCAGAATGGACTGTACAGTCTGTAGTGGGTATGTGAATGTGGTGGCCACTGCTTTGGCTATGGCACCAATCAGAAATATCTCCAGAGACAACAGCTAGAGAAATGGACAGACAACAGTATCAGGATCAGTTAGTTCCAGTTTAAATAGGGTTGGGCAGGTATATGATAAACAGAATACCAGGGTATTTTTATATATTGGAGGTATGACTTCCAATACAATGGAAGCGTTTGTTAATAAATGTCAATATTTGTACTTTTTAAAATCAATATTTTCAATCAAAGTGTGTACTGATGCTTATTTATTAAACCCTCTTAGGCCTCACTCCCCCCTATCTGAGATACTGCAGCCCTCATCCAACACCTGTTCTGCCAGTCACATTCTGTTAAAAGGTCCCCAAAGCGCATATATCCCTGGGTCGCTCCTCTTTTCAGTTCGCTGCAGCTAGCGACTGGAACGAGCTGCAAAAAACACTCAAACTGGACAGTTTTATCGCCATCTCTTCATTCAAAGGCTCAATCATGGACACTCTTACAGACAGTTGTGGCTGCTTCGCGTGATGCATTGTTGTCTCTACCTTCTTGCCCTTTGTGCTGTTGTCTGTGCTCAATAATGTTTGTACCATGTTTTGTCCTGCTACCGTGTTGTGTTGCTACCATGTTGTACTGCTGCCATGTTGTGTTATCATGTTGTTGTTGTTGTTGCTACCATGCTATGTTGTTGTCTTAGGTCTCTTTATGTAGTGTTGTGGTGTCCCTCTTGTCGTGAAGTGTGTTTTGTCCTAAATTTGTATTTTATTTTTAATCCCTGCCCCCGTCCCCGCAGGAGGCCTTTTGCCTTCTTGTAGGCCATCATTGTAAATAAGAATTTGTTCTTAACTGACTTGCCTAGTTAAATAAAGGTTAAATTAAAAATGTAATAAAAAGTACCGGTTGAAAGATTAAGCTAATGATTCCACTTTGCTTTTCAGTTATACCATTTTTTTGTTAGTGAGGGAGGACTGCAGGGCTTTTTCCCCCATCAATGAGAATTAAATCTCATTGATAATTCTGCCCAGTCTTTGAAGTACACCCCATTACCTCTCTGTGAACCAAGCTTCTCAGCTGCCTCTTCAGGCCCTCATAGATCATGAACTGGACAGCCGGGTTGAGCACCAGCAGGAGAGAGGGGAATGTCCCGTTCCACAGGGCCCCCACCCCTTCGTCCTCAATGATTTGCACAAAGGCATCTGAGAGGAGGAGAGAGGGATACTGTTTACCCTAGAGACAATCTGACATAGTGAGAAAGAAACCAGACTAGGAAAACAGTAGTACAATGTGTGTTCTCCTGTGTGTAAAATAAAGAGAGAAAGACAGAGGGAGTGTGTATGTGTGCGATGCTTTAGTGAGAGAAAGAATGACAATGATATATCTACAACTGTATCTGTTTCCAACACGCATACTGCCTTTACCCATGATGCCTGAGTAGTTAGTGGGACGGATGTCTGCATTGCGGAACTTTGCCCCCTGAAGCTTGAGTCGTGTGTTGACCACCCACAGCGGAGTGGTCACAAGCACGTTCACTACACCTGCACACACAGAGACAGAGAGAGACAGCTCGGAATCATTCCTTAACACTAAGTGTTAAGTCTTAATTAAATCAAACTTTGTCACATGCGCCGAATACAACAATTGTAGACCTTACAGTGAAATGCTTACTTACCAACAGTGCAGTTCAAGAAAGAGTTAAGAAAATATTTACCAAATAAACAAAAGTAAAAAAATTATAGAAAGTAACAATAACGAGGCTATATACAGGGGGTACCGGTACCGAGTCAATGTGCGGGGTTACAGGGTAGTCGAGGTAATTTGTACATGGAGGTAGGGGTGAAGTGACCATGCATTGATAATAAACAGCGAGTAGCAGCAGTGTCAATGTAAAGAGTCCGGTGGCCATTTGATTAATTGTTCAGCAGTCTTATGGCTGGGGGTAGAAGCTGTTAAGGATCCTTTTGGTCCTAGACTTGGCACTCTGGTACAGCTTGCCGTGCGGTAGCAGAGAAAACAGTCTATGACTTGGGTGACTGGAGTCTGACAATTTTTGGGGCTTTCCTCTGACACAGCCTAGTATATAGGTCCTGGATGGCAGGAAGCTTGGCCCCAGTGATGTACTGGGCCATACACTACCCTCTGTAGCGCCTTGCGGTCAGATGCCGAGCAGTTGCCATACCAGGCGGTGATGCAACCGGTCAGGATGCTCACGATGGTGCAGTTGGAGAAATTTTTGATGATCTGGGGACCCATGCAAAATCTTTTCAGTCTCCTGAGGGGGAAAAGGTGTTGTCATGCCCTCTTCACGATTGTCTTGGTGTATTTGGACCATGATAGTTCGTTGGTGATGTGGACACCAAGGAACTTTAAACTCTCGACCCGCTCCACTACAGCCCAGCCCCATCAATGTTAGTATGGGCCTGTTCGGCCCGCCTTTTCCTGTAGTCCATGATCAGCTCCTTTGTCTTGCTCACATTGAGGGAGAGGTTGCTGTCGTCTCTGACCTCCTCCCTATAGGCTGTCTCATCGTTGTCTGTGATCAGGCCTACCACTGTTGTGTCGTCAGCAAACTTAATGATGGTGTTGGAGTCGTGTTTGGCCATGCAGTCATGGGTGAACAGGTACCAGGAGGGGACTAAGTACACACCCTTGAGGGGCCCCAGTGTTGAGGATCAACGTGGCAGACGTGTTGTTGCCTACCCTTAGCACCTGGGGATGGCCCGTCAGGAAGACCAGGATCCAGTTGCAGAGGGAGGTGTTTAGTCCCCGGGTTCTTAGCTTAGTGATAAGCTATGGTGTTGAATGCTGAGCTGTAGTCAATGAACAGCATTCTCACATAGGTGTTCCTTTTGTCCAGGTAGGAAAGGGCAGTGTGGAGTGCGATTGAGATTGCGTCATCTGTGGATCTGTAGGGGCGGTATGCGAATTGGAGTGGGTCTAGGGTATCCGTGTCCGGGAGGATACTGTTGATGTGAGCCATGACCAGCATTTCAAAGCACTTCATGGCTACTGACGTGAGTGATACGGGGCAGTAATAATTTAGGCATATTACCTTCGCTTCCTTTGGCACAGTGACTATGGTGGTCTGCTTGAAACATGTAGGTAAAACAGACTAGGTCGAGGAGAGGTTGAAAATGGCAGTGAAGACACTTGCCAGTTGGTCCGCGCATGCTTTGAGTACATGTCCTGGTAATCTGTCTGGCCCTGCGGCTTTGTGAATGTTGACCTGTTTAAAAGGTCTTGCTCACGTCGGCTACCGAGAGTGTTATCACACAGTCGTCCAGAACAGCTGGTGCTCTCATGCATGCTTCAGTGTTGCTTGCCTCAAAACAAGCATAAAAAGCTTGTTTGGTAGGCTCTCGTCACTGGGCAGCTCGCTCCCTTTGTAGTCGTATTAGTTTTCAAGCAATGCCACATCCGACGAGCGTCAGAGCCGGTGTTGAAGCCGATGACTGAGGTGGTAAACTCATCGATGCCATTAGATGAATCCTGGAACATATTCCAGTCTGTGTTAGCAAAACAGTCCTGTAGCGTAGCATCCGCATCATCTGACCACCTCCGTATTGAGCGAGTCACTGGTACTTCCTGCTTTAGTTTTTGCTTGTACGTGGGAATCAGGAGGATATAATTATCATCAGATTTGCCAAATAGAGGGCTGGGGAGAGTTTTGTATGCATCTCTGTGTGTGGAGTAAAGGGGTAACTTGGTAAGTTAGTTAGTATCAGCTTCTGGGTCTTATGTAGGCCTACCTGCAGCGATGCCCATTAGCAGGTCTCTGCTTGGAGTTGACTTGTGTCCCCTGAGCCAGCTGGCTCTCAGGCTGTGGAAGCAGTAGAAGTAGACGAAGTTGGAACAGCAGAGACTGCAGATCACTGGGAGCCAGCCCCTGTAGGGCGCCAGCCTGCAGAGGACAGGCAGGGGGACAGACAACCTCGGGTGATTCTGTTCAAATAAAAAAAATGCTACAAGAGCAGAGAGAGAAAGCAGAGCGAGGGAAATACAGAGCTCTTGTTTACTCACAACCCTTCTTCCTTGACAATCTCTGACAGAATGGCAGGAGTGGACCTGGCTTTCCTCTTTTCATCCACTATAGAAAAGGAGGAACAGAGAGAAGAATAGACATGAGACTTGCAGAGATATCTTATGTCCTCTATTCAGTTTTGCACAAAGGCATAAAGATATAGATGTAGCTAGCCTTACCTTGCAGCCGTAGTCTTGCAGTGTCAAGTGGGAAGAAAACGGTCATTGCCGTCACACTCCCCTAAAAACATATAATCCTATACTGTCAAATGTAGGGTCTTCAAATGATTTGCTGATATCAGGCTAACCTCATTTATAGGGGATACCGGTTTGGCAGTAATGGCCTGTCAGATAGTAATTTAAAGAAAAAAAATACTGCCCCTTGTTTTCATGTAATGCAGAGAATCTGCAATAACCTACTATAAAAAAGGCAATGCACATAAACAAAGTTTACTTACCACTGCTCCTGCCATTGCATGCACCAAGCTTTCGTACGAGAAAACTTCAGCAAATCTAAAGTCTTTAGTGCTCATTTTGATTGCGGTAGATACAAATGTAAACTTGACAATTTTGTTTGCATTCCACTATGCACAATAGTTAGGGAATAGAGATACTGTTTTTTATTTCAGTTCATTCCAGAAAACAACTACGCAGCTGAACTCTGTGATTGCTTCTCATAGACATTAACCCCGAATGCGCTTCTTGCTCGTTTTACATCCAGGTCGTTCGTATAGCCAATGGTAGATAGAATCCCTTTTCCCAATAAGGTGATTGGGCAATAGGTGATGCCGCTTGTTCATTTGATTGGCTTTTCCTTTTGTCATTCAAACAAATTAAACAGCAGGTTTGCGTTCAGTATGGTTTTACGTTCTGGAATGCTCAATTGAACGGAAACGGTGCTGGACTGAATGACCAGGTGAAGAACGCTGATGGGTTTGTGTCATACTGTATTGTATTTGGTTGGGGAACGCTGTCAGCATTGCCACTGCCCTTTCAATACTTCAAGCCACACTCACCAAACGTACCTCAAAGTCTGTTCAAGAACGTTTTGGGTAAACGTGTCGTTCAGTATAAACCGTTCCGCAACGTAGCAAACGTTCAAGGGAACTGAACGCATCTCAGGCCTGTCCAAAGAAACGGTACCACAGATAGAACCGTGTTTTCATAGTCTTGTTCATTCTACAGGCTAGCTACTACGTCGGTCTGTGTTCTGAATTCTAAAATGTGCTCCTTTCCAGAAAAGGGTGTTGTTTTGTGTTTGTAAATATTAAAGTTCACTACAAAATGTGCTTTCTGCAGCAAGAGAAAGAGAGCTCCCAGACCCATCACTACCAATACAGCCCTTACAAAAGCCCTCTGACATCCCATGATGTTCCAGCATCTACCCCCTCCTCTGTCCTTCGTCTTTTCTTCTCCCCCAGATGGAGAATGATCTGTCTCTCTCTGTTCCCTCTCCCATTGTTCCTTTTTGATGAACAATTGTTTTTTTATTGAATCACCTAAACTGTAGTCAATCATCCTCCCATTGTTTCATTTGAGGCAACCTGTTTTTCTTAGCGAAAGGTGAAACCAGTATCTGGTTAGCTGATATCCCACCCCCTCAGAGTGGATCAGTTCCTTCAGTCTGTCTCATGTTGACCACTGAAGGTTCCTCTTCTAAGGAGATCCCTCTCCATCACTGAGGTACTGGTTGCATCTATAGGTTAGAGAACCACGATGGAAATAATTTAATACTTTTGTGTCATTCTCAATTATATGATTTATGCACCTTGGCTTTACGGTATGTGTTTTTTAAATTATTTTTACAAGCCGGGAAAACTATGAACACACACATTTAGTAAACATTGCTCTCATTTAAGATATTCTTTGTCAAACAATTCACTTTACTGTAGCTACAGGTGCTGTTCTTTAAGGTTGTTAGCCTGCCTCAGAATGTCTGCATATGCCTCAGTCTGAATCGGCCTCATGCATGCTGCCTGACAATCAAACAGTTGAGATGACCGTGTGTGTTTTGGGAGTTACTGGTTGGACCAGATGCCAGACTAGTGAGTATAAGTTACACCTACTATTTCACCATCTTTATCCATCTGTGTAGGCCTAAATGGTGGTTTCCACTCGCCACACTGGTTTCTCCAACAGTAAATGCTGCAACCAAATGCTGTTATTGTAAATTACTTTATCATGATCAATCATTAATTAATAAACCATTTAATCAATCAAAATTGTTATTCCATTGTAAATTCTACAACACAATCAATCTTATCTCCCTCACTAGCTTTAAGCACCAGTTGTCAGATAGCTCATCTGTAAATGGCGCATCCAATCTACCTCACCCCCATACTGTATTTATTTATCTTGCTCCTTTGCACCCCAGTATCTCAACTTGCACATTCATCCTCTGCACATCCTACCATTCCAGTGTTTAATTACAATATAGCAATTTCTTTGCCACCATGGCCTATTTGCCTTCCCTCTCTTATCCTACCTCATTTGCACATGCTGTATATAGATTTTCCTACTGTATTATTGATTGTACATTTGTTTATTCCATGTGTAACTCTGTGTTGTTGTATGTGTCGCACTGCTTTGCTTTATCTTGGCCAGGTCGCAGTTGCAAATGAGAACTGGTTCTCAACTAGCCTACCTGGTTAAATAAACAAATAAAAATGTAAATTAACATTATCCGAGTCTGCATCCGAAATGGAATGCTAATTTTCATTCTTCCCCTCTAATCAGGGACCGATTTTGACCTGGGACACCAGGTGGGTTTTACTGTGTTTTAGCTCATAAATAGCGCAATATATAGGGAAAAAGAGTGCCACTTCGGTCGCATGCTGAGTGCCACTTCGGTCGCATGCTGCAGCAGGGCGATGACTGTCACTTCCTGTCTCTCTCGGCCAGTCTCTGAAGCAGGGCAATGACTGTGTCCTGTTTGGAGGAGAGCAGCTCCAGAGCTGTGGCCATCCTTCCCAGGGACTCTGCCATGCGTGCCTCCCTCCTCTCGCGCCTCCTCCCCCGGGCCTCTGCCCTGCTGTGACGGACCTGCTCCTCCTTGGCCTGCCCCTCTTGCCTCCTCAGGAACTCCTGCAGCAGGGAGGTGCCTTCTACTCGCTTCTGCTGCTGGGCCAGAAGGGAGATAATGGAGGAGCAGGAGAAGCGACCGTGCTTCTTTCTGCGGAGGTGCACGCGGCTGAGGTTCGAGGGGATGTAACGGGAGGCAGGGGGCTGTGCGACCGGATCAGGGGAGGGGTTTGGCTGTAGAGGGTCTGTGTTATTAGCTATTCTGGGGGAGGGTGTGTCTAAAGGATTGGGTAGAGGGAGGGAGGAGCAGACAGGGGTGGGGAGGGATCTGACAAAGGTATAGAGAGGGAGGGTGGAGGGAACTGGTGTGTGGAGTGGGAGGGAGGAGGGGACAAGGGTGAGTGTCCGAGTGCAGGCAGTGATGAGGTTGCCATGGGGAAGGAGAAGGGGCTTCTGCTCTGTTTTGGTGGTTTCCGTGGCGACATTCACCTTAGGGATGCTGGTTACTAGGGTAGGGCTGCTAGTGGTCTCTGCGCCGATGGTGTCACCAAGCATGGCATCCATCATCTTATGAGAGAATGAGAGAGCGACACAAAGAGAGATGGAATGTTGAGATAAGAGGGTCTTGTCAGCACCCTTGGGCAGCTTATAACAATCTTGTTTCTTACTTTCATAGTACACCCACAATGTCACTAGAATTGTTGAGCATTCACCAGAAGACCACTATGACCACAATAACAACATTTAACAAAATGAATAGACGGCTGCCTGACAACGTCACGAAAATGATGCGTGAGCAACGCAAGAGTAGAAGGCTGTGCGTTGCTGTGATCCTGAACAGCCAGACAGCTAGCAACAATGACAGGAAACTGCCATGTGGGGAATCGTAGGTGGTGGCTTGTTTCAGTTAATTGTATCTTGTTCTTGATAGCATTTCTTGTTTGAAGGTGTTTTGACTTATACCACGTCTATGATAATATGGCTCAAATTTGCTAGCTAGCTAACTAACAACTGTCACAATGTATTTGAGACACAAAAAGTGCTTACTGTGCAAATGCATGTATGTTTTCAATAAACATTTGGAGACAAAATACAGTTTCAATAATCCTATGATTCTAAGCCAACCCTGTCTGTTTTGCCCAGAAGAGCCACAAGCATCGGTTTTCTTGTTAAACAACACAAGTCTATTATTATAAAACAAACAAGTACCTCAAAGTACTCCCAGGAGGTTCTGGCCTGGCCGGTCTCCCTGCCTCTGTATTTGACCCTCTTATAGGTGACGATCAAGTTGTTCCACTTGCGGCGGATCTTCTCAACAGGGAGACAGTGACCCTGCTCCTCCAACTCCTTCTGCACGCTCTGGAAGAGCTGCGAACGCTCCCGGGTCCCATACAGGCTCCAACGGCGCCCCACTGCTTCGATCAGGTACACGATGGCCTGGTAGGAGAACTCTGGGGACACCTGGGGAGGAGGCCGAGGAGTCGGGAGGGTCGTGAATGGGGCTGAGGAGGAGAGGAGGGATTTTTAATAAGTACTGTAAGTCCAGAGCATCTGCTAAATTACCAAAATGTAAATCCTCTCATGACAGAGTTAACCATACAAATGTTATCGACCAGCTAGCCAGCATGCACAAGAGATTTGGTGCTGCAGATAAATGGTACATCTACAGTAGGTGCTTAGACCAGGAAATATAGGAAGGGGTAGTTCGATTCATTTTATGATCCTTCTCTATTTTACTCCCCTCTATCTTCAATTGGAAAAATAGGACTCACCTGGAGCTATCTTTAAGATGGTTTTGCCATCTGCAGAAGTCGAGGAAAAGAAACGGTCAGCACTCACAGGATCTAGTGGACAGAAAGAAAGAGGCAGATGCCACATGCAAAACAGTCAAATAGAGCAAATATTTTTGCGATAGCTCATAATGTCAATACAATTCTGATATTTCATTATAGATTGCACTAATGTTTCTAAAGTGTGCAGACTTTTTCCTGTTTCTCGAGGTTTGCTTTTTGCGTCCAGTACGTTCACTACTCAGCTCTGGGTGTGCGGTAGATTCTGCCTATTATCTAATGGTAGTTCTAAAGTAAAAGTTCCTGTGAGACAAGACCGAAAAATATTCCATGTCTGTCTGATTATACAGTACCAACAACTTACACAGTACGATGGGTTTGGTGGTGGTTTTAGTTGCCAGCCGCCCATGCTGTGTTGAATACCCTGCATTGTCTTCTATTGGACCGCCTTCTCCCGGAGAAATATCGTGACGAGCTGCAGACTCGGAGCCTCTTTTGCCAGAAAGCAGCGAAGATGATTCGTCTTCTTCGTCAAAGGACTCGGAGTCTTCACTTTTCACAGTGATATTCAACGACATTACCCCGTCTACCAAGCGCACTTTCTTGGCTATAGTATGGAATCGCTCGATCCCGTGTAAACAGGCTGCCTATGTGGTTGTTTCTCTCAATGCTTATGAGAAGGAAAAAGTTTTAGTCTCTCAATTAGATATAAAAGATATTCGCCTACAAACCCCCAACATCAGCCACTATTGCAGTATTTGCATTCTAGGACCTGTGGCTTTACAACAAGATGAAGAGAAATGGCTGCGTATTTCACCAAGCTGCGCAACGCTGCTGCGCAGCTCTGGGCAGGGATTCGCTGCTGGCAATTGTGGTGACGTGTACTAGCGTGCGCAGGCCCTGCACGAGTGCAGAGACGCAACGCAGACGACGCCCAAGCTGCCCTGAAGAGGGCGCTGCTGCTCTGTCTGATGATATTCTCCTCAACAGAACCACATTCTGGTAGGCTACACACAGTCAAACAAGTATACCTACAGTACGTTGTACAATGTTTTGAGAAAATTCGATGTATTTTGTCTTAAAAAATAGATATTATTTCATATTTCATATAATAAATATATTCAAATACACTGCAATATCATATGAACATTTATGGGTTTAGGCATCATCATTTTTTAATTTTTCTTTTACAATTTGTTAACATAATCTCTCTAGTCTAAGTGGACAGCGGTAACTCTGAGGTTCAGCACCACTGGACAGCTGAGGTCTCAGAGAATCCAACTCAGTGGAGAATCCCTGGACATAAATCCAGTAAAGCTTAACCAGAAGTAAGACATCTAGAGGCCTGGAAGGTAACAACTTACATGAGAAGTTTGGAGAGTGACATTCACTGTATGAAATGTAATGTTGTCACCATCATTCTATTTCAATGGTTATCACACACCAATTTCGACTGCTGGAATGAATGAAAGGAATTAATAAAATGACTAGATAGATGACAGTGAATAATGTACATGCATGGAAAATAAGAATTGTACAACTTGGTGTACAAGTCTGTATGAATGCTGTATAGAAGGACCAGGGCATGGGGAATATTCCCCGTTGTCTCATAGTGAGACAACAGTACAGACTTGATGAAGGCTCAACTGGCTATTGGATGCTGAATGTACTCTTGAACTCTTGTACTCTCAAATAGATCCTTCAATCCTTCGCCCATTTCACGGAACTCTGCATTATCCTTCAGAAAAAAAGAGACACAGCTTGTATAGAAAACATAATAAACAAGCTAGAAATGCAATAAACACAACTCATTTAGCCTGTGCAGCTTTGTTATGGATTAAACAAAGGCACATTGTTAGTGTTATTCATGCATTAGCACAAGTAAAGTTGACTAGCATGTCCAACATTTCTTTTCAAAATTTTAGCCCAGGGGTTTCACATTGGAGATTGCAGTAGTGCAGTCTTACCCTGTTAAATGTGGCACAGTTGGTGAATTTAAGCAACACGTCAGACACAAAGTGTTGCACTGTTTGGTAGAGATTCTGCTGCGGCTTCTCCATAACCCTGCCCAGCCATGTAGTGGTCTTAGTCACACTGGTCTAGTTTCTCACCTGGCAATGAAACATACAGACAGAGAGATATGTGAACTTAGACAGACAGACAGACAGACAGACAGACAGACAGACAGACAGACAGACAGACAGACAGACAGACAGACAGACAGACAGACAGACAGACAGACAGACAGACAGACAGACAGACAGACAGACAGACAGACTATATAATTGATTGATTGTTCGGCAGCTTTCCAGTTACATGCTCAGAGGGTGTTGAAAGCGTTTATCTAGCACAGTTAAAGCCGAACGTGTCCAGTGAGTGGAATACTGACACCTATTTGGGAGTTACAAGAAGCTTTATGTGACATTTACAAAAATAAATTATACAATTTCTTATCATGTATGCATTTATTTATTTGACCTTTTCAGCAAGACTACACGGATGTCCAAGGGAGTGGTGTAGGCAGTCAGTGTTTTGGTATGGGACACAGGCTCGGTTCCATTTCTCACCATAGCCACTTCTCCTAGCACCTGCCTCTAATGGACACCTGCCTCCCAATGGTAGCATTCATTCATTAGGTCTCCTCACCAGTAGGTTCAGCAGATCAGACCCACCTGGTAAGTCTTTTGACTGGGGTAACGCCACGACCGACTGGCCCTCAGTACACAGAATGTACACAGCCACAGAAGATTATCCCTGTGATTATACGCACGCACGCACGCACGCACGCACACACACACACACACACACACTAAGCTGACAGCTAAGTTTACCTACACAGAACAAACAGACCTCTCTTCTATCAATCTCTTTCTTGCACTCTCTCTCTAATCAACCCTCAACTCTTCTCACCCCAGCATAGCATCATCCACATTAGGAAGTTGACATCTCTGATGGAAGGAGCGAGGACACTTATCACAGCATATCAAGCTGCCCTGGCTCGTCATCGTTATCCTGATTGTGCTGCCAAGACAGAGAAGAGAGGAAGGTGAGAAGGAATTGGTTAACAATCAAGCAAGCCTGTTTGTTTGTTAACGAATATTGTACAGATTTGTTTCCCACACCCTCAGGTGTAAAACAAGGAGACACCTTATCACCAACTGTGTTTGCTATGTTTATTAATGAATTGGCAAAATAAATTAAACATTTAAATATTGGAGTAAGATATGATGATGAAATGCTAAGTACTCTCGTATATGGTGAAGATATTATTTTGATGGCAGAAACTGAACAAGACTTGCAGAAAATGATATTAAATGCAGTCAATTGGTGCAAAAGATGGAGACTCCTGCTCAATCAAAAAAATACACAAATAATGCATTTTAGAAAACCAAGTACGAAGAGAAGAGTTTTTCAGTTTTGTTTTGGTGAAGAAATTCTTGAGTTTACTAGCAATTATAAATATTTGGATCATTAATTTGATGAACATATTACCTTTCATTACGGCACATCTGCCCTGGATGACTCAGCAAGTACAGCTCTTGGGGGAGTTATAAAAAACAATAACACTCAAAGATATTGGGTATGCCATGTATTCCCAACTGTATCAGACGTGTGTTCTGTTCTGGACTATTCAGCAGGCGTGTGGGTTGCTAAGAGGTATCTCACAACAGTCCGTTATTTTTTGGTGAACACAAGCTTGCAACTATACTGGCAATAACTGGGAACACGGGCTGGGAACCCTGTGAGGTGAGATGGAAGACGTGCATGGTGAGAAATTAAAATACACATTTTAAATGTTTTATAATATATATTTTTTCAATATTAAAACATAAAATCATACATACCTGCAGTGAAGCCGCTCAACATTTACATTACATTCAGTCATCTAGCAGACTCCCATCCAGAGCGACCCACAGGAACAACCAGGGTCAAGCGCCCCACCCAAGGGCATGTCGACAGATCTTCCACCAAGTCAAATCGGGGGCCCGAACCAGCGACCAATTGGCCACCGGCCCAAGCTCCCAACCGCCAGGCCACCAACCATCCCCCCCCACCACAGTTCCCAGAGAGGTGCCCCTCAACCCTCAAAATGTGCTCACTCGTCAGGAAACTGTTGTTCAGAGGAACTAGCCAACAACACAGCTAACACAATCATTTCAAACTGAAGCTGGAAAGACTGCAAACTAGCTGCAAACTAGCTCCTTTTTTCAATTGACATTTCTTTGTAACCCTAATGATTTCAACTGGCTGAGAAATGCTGCTTGCCTTTCTGTCTCGTCCAAACTCCTGACACGTTCATTACTATGGAACAGCTGGAGATTGAATTTGAATATTGAAACAATGTTGCAAATGTCGGTGAGAGAGAAAAGCAAGGTTTATACAAATCTCCGCTGTTGAAAACTACAAAATCCAGAGCAACCCACAGGAGCAACCAGGGTCAAGCACCCTGCCCAAGGGAGCGTCAACAGATCTCCCACCAAGTCAAATTGGGGACCTGAACCACTGGCCCAAGCTCCAACCGCCAGGCCACCAACCATCCAAGATACCCCACAGTTCCCCAAAGGCTGCCCCTCAACCATCCGAGACAGAACTCTCTGGGAACTGTGGGGCGAAAGGTCAAATGAAACAAAGTGCAGCTAGTTTGCAGTTTTTCCAGCTTCAATTTTAAGTGATTGTGTTTAGTTGTGTTGTTGGCTAGCTCCTCTGAACAACAGTGTCCTGACGAGTGAGCACATTTTCCTACGCCAGGTGAAATCGCACGCATCATTAGCTCATTGTTATGGATGTATCCAAATAAATGTCACTAGAAAACAGCTTAAACAAATGCAAATGCAGCTACTTTGCTGTTATTCTGGCTTTTTGACGTGACTGTAAGTTAGCCGTAGTTGGCTAGCTAGCAAGCAAGCGATAAGAACGTTGCCAGCCAGTATGGCAGTGGAACATTTAGAACGAACGACTGGTTCACGTCCATAGATACAGAACAAAAAGACTGAACGACTGGGTCGCGTCTCTGGCAACCCGAACCGATAGAACGAACGACCAGCCGGGTTGGGTAGCAACCCTAGATTTGTGTCGGGACTATATCTTGTGGGCGGAAGAAATAGTATGAATAAATTCATCAAAATAAGGTTTTTAATGAAAATATGTAAATTGTTATTTGAATATGTTGGTAACCTGTTGTATAAAAGGGATAATGCCCTCAAAGACGGTGTTTGGAGGATATTGGCACGGTTTGCCGGCCCTCGACTTCGTCTTTGGCCTACCAACACCTGTGCAAATACAGTGCTTTCGGACACCTTACTCTTTCCACATTTTATTACGTTACAGCCTTATTTTAAAATTGATTAAATAGTTTTTTCCCCCTTATCAATCTACACACAATAGCCCATATTGACAAACAAAAACAGGTTTTTCTAAATTTTTGCAAATGTATAAAAAAAATGTAAATATCACATTTACATAAGTATTCAGACCCTTTACTCAGTACTTTGTTGATGCACCTTTGGCAGAGATTACCCCAGTCAAAAGACTTACCAGGTGGGTCTGATCTGCTGAATCTCTGACTACCTACTGCACAGCTATTTTCAGGACTCTCTAGAGATGTTTGATCAGGTTCAAGTCTTGCTTTGGCTGGGCCACTCAAGGACATTCAGAGACTTGTTTCCGAAGCAACTCCTGCGTTGTCTTGGCCGTGTGCTTAGGGTCGTTGTCCTGTTGGAAGGTGAACCTTTGCACCAGTCTGAGGTCCTAAGCACTCTGAAGCAGGTTTTCATCAAGGATATCGCTGTACTTTGCTCTGTTCATCTTTCCCTCGATCCTGACTAGTCACTCAGTCCCTGCCGCTGAAAAACATCACCACTACCATGCTTCACCACTCTGTCAGAATGACCATCGGGTTCTTGGTCACCTCCCTGACGAAGGCCCATCTCCCCCGATTGTTCAGTTTGGCTGGCCGGCCAGCTCTATGAAGAGTCTTGGTGGTTCCAAACTTCTTCCATTTAAGAATGATGGAGGCCACTGTGTTCTTGCAGACCTTCAATGCTAAATAAATGTTTTGGGGTGGCACAGCTTGCATTTACACAGGAGAGAGTGGATGGCCAGGATCTTTCTCTGAAAATGAGAAACAAACAAAGACAGTAGTAGTACTAGTAAAACGTTTTTGAAGAAGGGAAATGTTTTCATCACAGGTCCTTAAAGACCTGCCAGACTATCTTAAGCCATTCTTTGTACAGTAGGTTGGTAAGTGCCAAACACACATATTCTTTCTCTCTCATCTCTCTTCCTCTCTCTCTCTCTCTCTCTCTCTCTCTGTTCTCTTTCCCTCTGTACCTCGATGAGGATGTTGAGTGGTTTCCCGTCCCACTGGATGTCTTTCTTCCAGTAGGCATCTGCCAGAGCTGACCCCTCCGTCACAAACTTCACCGGGGTCATCCAGCACAGCTCTGTACGGATGCTCTTGCCACACGACCCTGGGGCAACAGAGAAGATAGGGACAAAAGGAAAAACTCAAATGAAACCCTATCATAACCTTAGTATAAATCCAATATGGCGCACTACAGCTGACCAGAGTGACATAGGGCCATGGTGAAAGAACCTGTAGTGTATTATCGATAACAGCTAAAGATGTGCACATACAGAGCAGAGAACAACATATGACAAGTAACACTTAGAATGCAGACAGACGGCGCAATGACACAAAAAGCAACCAAATAAAAGACAGAAAATTAACAAACAATATCTATACACCTCACAAACTACAGACAACAGACAACATGGAAAGCCGCTTTACACAGCTAATCACTTGTGTTCACACATCTGATTTTCCTTTAGCCATGTCTTTAGGTAATGTGGCGCAGTTACATGTGTCTGAAGACAGTGTGTTCCAGACATGGGAAGCTCTCACAGTGAAAGCCGTCTGACTGAAAGTGCTTTTCCTTAAAACCTCTTACATCTAGACGTTCCGCTAGCGGAACACCGCTCCAATATCCAATGAAAGGGCGTGGCGCGAAATACAAACTCCTCGAAAATCCGAAAACTTCCATTTTTCAAACATGACTATTTTACACCATTTTAAAGACAAGACTCTCCTTTATCTAACCACACTGTCCGATTTCAAAAAGGCTTTACAACGAAAGCAAAACATTAGATTATGTCAGGAGAGTACCCAGCCAGAAATAATCAGACACCCATTTTTCAAGCTAGCATATAATGTCACAAAAAACAAAACCACAGATAAATGCAGCACTAACCTTTGATGATCTTCATCAGATGACACTCCTAGGACATTATGTTATACAATACATGCATGTTTTGTTCAATCAAGTTCATATTTATATCAAAAACCAGCTTTTTACATTAGCATGTGACGTTCAGAACTAGCATTCCCACCGAACACTTCCGGTGAATTTACTAAATTACTCACGATAAACGTTCACAAAAAACATAACAATTATTTTAAGAATTATAGATACAGAACTCCTTTATGCAATCGCGGTGTCCGATTTTAAAATAGCTTTTCGGTGAAAGCACATTTTGCAATATTCTGAGTAGATAGCCCGGCCATCACAGGCTAGCTATTTTGACACCCACCAAGTTTGGTTCTCACCAAAGTCAGATTTACTATAAGAAAAATTGGATTACCTTTGCTGTTCTTTGTCAGAATGCACTCCCAGGACTTCTACTTCAACAACAAATGTTGGTTTGGTTCCAAATAATCCATAGTTATATCCAAATAGCGGCGTTTTGTTCGTGCATTCAAGACACTATCTGAAGGGTAACGAAGGGTGACGCGCCGGCGTGTATCGTGACAAAAAATTTCAAAATATTCCATTACCGTACTTCGAAGCATGTCAAACGCTGTTTAAAATCAATTTTGATGCGATTTTTCTCGTAAAATAGCGATAATATTCCGACTGGGAGACGTCGTTTTCGTTCAAAGACTGAAAATGTAAAATGGACTCTTCATGTGCATGCGCACGCCCGTCTCATTGTTCTCAGATCGACCACTATCCAAATGCGCTACTGTTTTTCAGCCAGGGGCTGCAGAGTCATCATTCAACGTTCTGACGCCTTCTGAGAGCCTATGGGAGCCTTAGAAAGTGTCACGTTACAGCAGAGATCCTCTGTTTTCAATAAAGAGGCTAAAGAAGGCCAAGAAATGGTCAGAGAGGGCACTTCATGTTTGGAATCTTCTCAGGTTTTGGCCTGCCATATGAGTTCTGTTATACTCACAGACACCATTCAAACAGTTTTAGAAACTTTAGGGTGTTTTCCATCCAAATCAAACAATTATATGCATATTCTAGTTTCTGGGCAGGAGTAATAAACAGATTAAATCGGGTACGTTTTTTATCCGGCCGTGAAAATACTGCCCCCTATCCATAACAGGTTAAGGGAACTACACATTCACCTCTCATGGCAGACGTTGTGGATCTGCTGCCATGGGTTTTATGCTTGATAAAAGCACTAAGTGGGGGCAGTATTTGCGGTGCAGCCAGAGAAAGAGGGTTGACAACATGTAAAAGTGTCTCCAGTACCTCCAATAGTTTTGGAGACATAGCAATAACTATAGGATTTTCTTATGTTTAGAATAAAAAAGAATAAAAAATGTACCTGATGCAAACCGATCCTCATGTAGCATTCCATTGATGGCTCCACAGGTGACTTTGAAGACAGACTTTTTCATACCACCATGGCTGACTCCTGTACTGCTCTCTCCTCCAGCAGTATTTGCCTGCTCTCCTCTCTCTCCTTCCTCTCTTTCCTGCTCAGCTTCTTCTTCCTCCTCTTCCTCCTCACCATCATCCTCCTCAGATTCTGAAGTAAAGATTGAAAAATTAACAAAGAGGTTTAGGGAAAGATGTTTCCTCTATAAGTGTGAACGGTCAGGCCTGTGTTATTCACAAATCTGTATAACATGTTAAATACTGTTGAAGTAAAATGGCTACAGGTTCATCTGCCTCACCTCAAGCCCATTCATGTGGGAAGCTGCTATAGACCACCAAGTGCTAACAGTCAGTATCTGGATAATATGTGTGCAATGCTTGATAATGTATGTGATATCAACAGAAAAGTATATCTTCTGGGTGATTTAAATATTGACTCGCTATCATCAAGCTGCCCACTCAAGAAAACACTTCAAACTGTAACAAGAGGGGAAACAACTGTAGACCACCTTTACTCCACAACAGAGACGCGTACAAAGCTCTCCCTCGCCCTCCATTTGGCAAATTTGACCATAATTCTATCCTCCTGATTCCTGCTTACAAGCAAAAACTAAAGCAGGAAGTACCTGTGACTCGCTCAATACGGAATTGGTCAGATGACACAGATGCTAAGCTACAGGATTGTTTTGCTAGCACAGACTGGAATATGTTCCGGGACTCATCTGATGGAGTATACCACATCAGTCATCATCTTTATCAATAAGTGCATCGATGACATGGTCCCCACAGTGACCGTATGTACATACCCCAACCAGAAGCCATGGATTACAGTGAACACCCAGAGCTAAAGGGTAGAGCTGCCGATTTCAAGGAGTGGGATTCTAACCCGGACGCTTATAAGAAATCCCGCTATTTCCCTCAAACGAACCATCAAACAGGCAAAGCGTAAATACAGGACTAAGATTGAATCCTACTACACCGGCTCTGATGCTCGTCGGATGTGGCAGGGCTTCTATTATGGACTACAAAGAGAAGCCCAGCCACGAGCTGCCCATTGACACAAGCCTACCGGACAAGCTAAAGGACATCTATGCGCGCTTCGAGGCAAGCAACATTGAAGCATGCATGAGAGCACCAGCTGTTCTGGACGACTGTGTGATCACGCTCGCCGTAGCCGATGGGAGTAAGACCGTTAAACAGGTCAACATTCACAAGGCCACAGGGTCAGATGTGTGCTGACCAACTGCCAAGTGTCTTCACTGACATTTTCAACCTGTCTTTGGCCAGGTCTGTAATACCTACATGTTTCAAGCAGACCACGATAGTCCCTGTGCCCAACAATACCAAGGTAACCTGCCTAAATGACTACAGACCATAGCACTCATGTCTGTAGACATGAAGTGCTTTGAAAAGCTGGTCATGGCTCACACCAACACCATCCCAGAAACCCTAGACTCACTCCAATTTGCATACTGCCCCAACAGATCCACAGATGATACAATCTGTATTGCACTCAACACTGCCCTTTCTCACCTGGACAAAAGGAACACCTACTTGAGAATGTGGTTCATTGACTACAGCTCAGCGTACAACACTATAGTGCCCTCAAAGCTCATCACTAAGCTAAGGACCCTGGGACTAAACACCTCCCTCGACAACTGGATCCTGGACTTGTAGACGGGCCGCCCCCAGGTGGTAAGGGTAGGCAACAACACATCTGCCACACTGATCCTCAAAACGGGGGCCCCTCCGGGGTGCATGCTTAGTCCCCTCCTGTACTCCCTGTTCACCCATGACTGCATGGCCAAGCACGACTCCAACACCATCATTAACTTCACTAGGGTAGGGGGCAGCATTCTGAATTTTGGATGAAAAGCGTGCCCAAATTAAACTGCCTGCTACTCAGGCCCAGAAGCTAGGATATGCATGTAATTGGTGGATTTGGATAGAAAACACTCTAAAGTTTCCAAAACGGTTAGAATAATGTATGTGAGTATAACAGAACTGATATGGCAGGCGAAAACCTGAGGAAAATCCATCCAGGAAGTACTATTCTTTTGAAAGGCTGTTTTTCCATTGAAAGCCTATCCACCATACAAAGACCCAATTCACGATCTCTACGGCTTCTTCTACATGTGGCCAGTCTTTAGGCATTGTTTCAGGCTTTTACTCTGAAAAATGAGGGAGATACAGCACTTTCAATGACTGGACAGTGGAAATTTCCAGACATGAGTCCAGCGCGTGATCGGGAGCGCACCATTCTTGTTTCTCCTTTTCTATTGACAAAGCTTTTGTCCGGTTGAAATATTATTGATTATTTATGACAAAAACAACCTGAGGATTGATTTTAAACATCGTTTGACATCTTTCTACGAACTTTTATTGTACTTTTTTCACTTTTTGTCTGGATGTTGAGAGCGCGCTTTGTGCCTTTGGATTACTGAACTAAACACACCAACAAAACGGAGGTTTTTGGACATAAAGAGGAACATTATTGAACAAAACAAACATTTATTGTGTAACATGGAGTCCTGGGAGTGCCACCAGATGAAGATCATCAAAGGTAAGTGATTAATTGAATTGCTATTTCTGACTTTTGTGAGTCCTCTCCTTGGCTGGAAAATGTCTGTATGGTATTTTGTGCCTAGGCGCTGTTCTAACATAATCGCATGGTGTGCTTTTGCTGTAAAGCCTTTTTGAAATCTGACACAGTGGCTGGATTAACAAGACGTTTATCTTTAATCCTATGTACAACACTTGTATCTTTCATCAATGTTTATGATGAGTATTTCTGTAATTTGATTTGGCTTTCAGCAATTTCACCAGATGTTATTTGAGACAATGCATTACTGAAGATAACGCGCCAATTTAAACTGAGGTTTTTGGACATAAAAAGGGACTTTATTGAACAAAACAAACATTTATTGTGTAACATGGAGTCCTGGGAGTGCCACCAGATGAAGATCATCAAAGGTTAGTGATTCATTTAATCGCTATTTCTGACTTTTGTGAGTCTTCACCTTGGCTGGAAAATGTCTGTATGGTTTCTTGTGGCTAGGCAGCTGTCCTAACATAATCGCATGGTGTTCTTTCGCCATAAAGCCTTTTTGAAATCGGACACTGTGGTTGGATTAACAAGAAGTTTATCTTTAAAATGGTGTATAATACTTGTATGTTTGAGGAATTTTAATTATGGGATTTCTGTTGTTTGAATTTGGCGACCTGCAATTTCACTGGCTGTTGTTGAGGTGGGACGCTAGCGTCCCAATGATACCAGAGAGGTTAAGTTTGCCGACGACACAACGATGGTAGGCCTGATCACTGACAACGATGAGAAAGCCTATAGTGAGGCGGTCAGAGACCTGGAAGTGTGGTGCCAGGACAACAACCTCTCCCTCAACATGATCAAGACAAAGGAGATGACCGTGGCCTACAGGAAAAGGAGGGCAGATCATGCCCCCATTGTTATCGACGGGGTTGTAGTGGAGCAGGTTGAGAGCTTCAAGTTCCTTGGTGTCCACATCACCAACAAACTTTCATGGTCCAAACACACCACGATAGTCGTGAAGATGGCACAACAACACCTATTACCCCTCAAGAGACTGAAAAGATTTGTCATGGGTCCTCAGATCCTCAAAAAGTTCTAGAGCTGCACCATCGAGAGCATACTGACTGGTTGCATTACCGCCTGGTATGGCAAATGCTCGGCTTCTGACCGCAAGGCACTACAGAGGGTAATGCGTACGGCCCAGTACTTCACTGGGGCCAAGCTTCCTGCCATCAAGGACCTCTATACTAGGCTGTGTCCGAGGAAGGCCCTAAAAATTGCCCACGACTCCAGCCACCCTAGTCATAAACTATTCTCTCTGCTACCAGACAGCAAGTGGTATCAGAGCGCCAGACTATTTGCATTGACCCCCCCCCCCTTTTTGACGTTGCTGCTACTAGCTGTTAATTATCTATTATCTATGCATAGTCACTTTACCCCTATCTACATGTACATATTACATCAATTACCTCGACTAACCTGTACCCCTGTACATTGACTCGGTACCGATACACCCTGTATATAGCCTCGTTATTGTTATTTTATTGTTGCTGTTTTATTTTTTACTATAGTTTATTTAGTAAATATTTATCTTGAATCTTATTTGTATAAAACTGCGTTGTTGGTTAAGGGCCTGTAAGTAAGCATTTCACTGTAAGGTCTTTCTTTACCTGTTGTATTCTGCACATGACAAATACATTTGGATTTGACTTGATTTTCCTCCTTTGTTTTCAGATTGACTGCAGTGCCGTCGAAGTAATGACGGATGTCGAACTTGCAAAATATGTGCCCAGATTTGGTGACCGTATTGCCCTAAGGCAGTACTGCAAAGAGAATTGGCCGCTCTCCAGGGATCCAGTGTCTAAAACTGCAGAGAAGCTTATGGAAAATTTTAAACACATAAAGAAGAGTCATGAGAAGTCAGCAAAACTTTGTGGAAACTCCAACGTTAAGAGAACAGGACATACTTTCCAAATTGGATGGCTGGAACAAGTTGGAGTAGACTCCTTCTGGCAAGTCATAGAGAAAAAAGGTGCTGGGACAAGACAATTAAAGTTACCAAAGACGGTTACTTTGGCAGAGCTTTTGGAGGTCAGTAAGGCACTTTTCTTTCCAAATGGAAAAAGCTAACTAGGGCATGTCAATGATTTTGAATTCACCATGCGAGACTTTACTGAGGAAGAGCTAGACCCATCTACTTCATTGGTCAAACAATACGAACTCAGAAAAGTAAAAATATTAAGACTATCTTTCCAGCAAAAAAAAGACAATGCGGCAGATGAAACTCTCAAGGCAGCTGCCTCTATCTCCACGGAGAAGAATAACAGAACCAAGTACAGCAGAACCGTCAATGTTTCCTCGTCCGACGACGAAAGCCTGGAATTTGAGGAAATCAGCACAGGGACATTACCATCTGCCTCAAAGAAAGCCTGGAATCAGAGGAAATTGAGGACAATACCATTATCACTCCCTCCGCTCACCTGGCCAGGAAGATGACAGAACAAACACATTAGCATCTGCTAGCGATAGACAGGAGCCTATTTATACCCCCTCACAACCAATAGATGAAATATCAGTTTTGAGTGACGAAATACCGGGTCCATCAATATCAATGGATGAAGAAATTCAAGTGGGATATGCTTTTCTAGATGATGACACATATAAAAAGGTTAATGGACCTCCCAAATTAAGCAAGGCCTGGCCATTTTGTTTGTGTTTACCCTACGATTTTTGCCACACACATGCCTGCACCCAGACACAACAAAATTACTAATAAAAAAAACTAAATAATGTATTTTTCGTCTCTCTATTTCATAATTTCCCTTCAATTCGCAAGAGGCAGACTGTATCTCACATGAGAAAACATCTGAGCGAGTGAATATGAATATTTGTTAGTGTTAATACTCTGTTTGATTTAAATGTGTGGGGTCTTATTATTTTGTTTTAGTGGGTTTTTCACGGGTTAGAAATGATGATGTACACAAATTAAAGTTTCTATTGTCAGAGTTTTGTTTGCACACATGTAAATTCTCTTGATTAGAAGAAATGTACTGAAAAACCCAATGTAAACCTGATACACAACATGTTTGAAATATCTTTAAATAATGTCTGAGGTACATTAAAACAAACACTCACTTAATAGGGCTGACTGACCTCTGACCTGACTTTTCACGAATCACGAATCACGATGTGAGTCTTGTGTCCAAAGGGGGAATTACTTGTCCCCTGGGGCCCTTTGGTAAATATGCAAATTCATTTTCTTCACATGCCTGCCTGTAAAAGGAAAAAAATGATTTTGGTAATGGTTGACAGTTACTTCAAATGAATTTAAGTTTTCCCCACCTCGAGTGATAGTATTGCTGTTTTGTTTTGTTTCTTTGTTTTTGTCCTGCTTCAATAACAAATCTCACCAGATTGGGATTTCTCCCTAAGGATTAGCCCTCCGACTCCCTGACCTGTAACGCCGCAGTGAGATCGCCAAGATGATCGGGGAGTATATGCCAATTTTGGGGGGGATGGTTTCAACTGTGTGTTGTTATTCTAAACTAAACTGTTGTTCTGGTCTGTCGAAGTTGGTATCTAGATGCATAGACGGTAATTCGGCCGATGAACAGTGCGAACCTTAACACCCCCTCTAACCGGCTGAAAATGCAGAGAATAGCGTTCAGTATGGTCCTTCACCACTTCTACCGTGAGACCTGAGTCCGAACCAGCAACCTGTACACAGCAGTCGAAGCTATCAACTGCCTGTTCTCTCATGCTTTTTCTCTCAGGAGTGCGACATGGGATGCATATGGAGTGAGCATGGAGAGAGATTCAGTCCAAACTTCTCTCATGCTGCTGGTGTACTGATAAGAAAATATATAAAGACATAATTACAGTAAAGGACAGAAGCGGCTCAAATGAGAGACATTATCAAGGACCATTCACTTTAAACATCTGCCATTAAAAGGACGAACTGAAACACTATCTGAAGAAGAACATGAAATGCCAGGAAAAGAAGAATGAGTGCAGTGAAGGGGGGAGGTCAACCATGCTCATAATTGATTTAAACTTATCCAAAAATGTTTATTTGGGGTATCAGGTTGATTGTGGAGGTCTGCACACTGCAAAATGTATAGTAATTTAGACTAAGAATGCATTTAGATACCAATATGTCATTACCACAAGGGATGAGAAAAGTGAGGGTCTTAAATTAGTGATTGAACCAATGTGAAGCACTAAGAACTGTCATTCTAAATTTGGGTTGGATAATATATCAATAGTTATAATTATGATATGGAAAGTCAAGGCTTCTTGAGGCAGAGCTGTGCCCTAAAAATGTGAGGAGAGACACTAGATTGTAGCTTGGGCTAACCTTGCCCCAATCTCATTCTTAGCAAGGTTAGTGTGAAACTGTTATAACGTGTCCTCACTCTCTTCCCTTTGAAATGTTAAGGCGATCTGTGCCTCTCTGGCTGATAAGATTTCAGCAGCTTTCATGTTTTCTACTCCTCCAGAGGATGGTGAAACAGTTAGATGCCAACTCAGGATGAGCTCACATTTCCCCCTGTAGATACGGATGATGAGTATTGATTTGGTTGTTTTCTTTTAACAAGTTGAGGGTAAGGTCATCTAAACCATTAACCTGTTTACATTATGTGGAACGCTGAGCTGATGAGCAAGTTAAACAACTGGGTTTTGTATTTTGACTAGGAGGAGGTCCCAGAAACAGTTTGTGAAAACATAGGTCAATGCAGCACGATTGTAGGGCTGGGCAGTATACCGTATTTTATGATATATTGACATTACAGGTATTGATGCAGGGACCGGTTTGGGATTTTACTTTACCTTCTATACCGGTATTTGAATGTTTGGTTTGTTAATTGTGATACACCATGTGCAATGTGAATTTTTATAGTTTACTTCGCTACTTGAGTCATCTCTCACCGCTCTTTCTCTCCGTGCCACTTTCCACACAGACCTAGCCACGCCCACTGTCACTCAAAAAGCATTTGATGTTCCCCAACCATGAGCCACTTGCGATCAGTCTGCATGGTCAATACAGCACATGCAACAATGTTGATGACAACAATGTTGTTTTCACCTTTCTTCTTAATATGAATCCACTAGTGTTCTATAATGACACTATTAGTTTGTGTTTCTTACATCAGCAAACAGCTAGTTTGTCTTTTCTTAGCAAGTTGCCCTAAATCTTGAGAGACACTAATTATTAGTAGCAAAAGCAAATAGCTAGCTAGCTAATAAATTTACTGAGTAAGAGCAAACGTAGCTAGCTAATACAGCCTGATAATACCAGTGATGGTGTAGACTTAAATCAGCATGTTGTTTGTGCAACAGTATCTTCTAAATCAAAGAGGAATATGCAAATAGGGTCCCCTAGGAAACACTTATCAACACTTTAGTTCCTACCCTGTCACAATAACTCCTCCCTGGCATTTTAATTCGTAGCCATCTCAAACAACACTGTATTCAAAGTGCTCACTATTATATTTTAACTATAGAATTAGAATAGTCATTCTATTTCCATGATTCTAACAGTTTTGCTCTAATTCGCTGGTCAAATCGCAACTGCAACATTTGGTTAAAAATAAGTCCTAGATTTTTTGCCCATATTGTGCAGCCCTACGTGGCAGTGTGGAAATGATCTCAATTGAGCAGTGGTGTAAAGTACTTAAGTAAACATACTTTCAAATACTACTTAAGCTGTTTTTTTTGGTATCTGTACTTTACTATATTTATTTATTTTTGACAACTTTTACTTCACTACATTCCTAAAGAAAATACTGTACTTTTTACTCCACACATTTTCCCTGACACCTAAAAGTACTTGTTACATTTTGAATGCTTGGCAGGACAGGAAAATGGTCCAATTCACGCACTTGTCAAGATAACATCCCTGGTCATCTACTGCCTCTGATCTGGAGGACTCACTAAACACAAATGCTTTGTTTGTAAATTATGTCTGAGTGTTGGAGTGTGCCCCGGCTATCCGTAAAAAAAATAAAAAAGAAAGTGGTGCCATCTGGTTTGCTTAATATAAGGAATTTGAAATTATTTATACTTTTACTTTTGATACTTATGTACCATTTATCAATTACATTTACTTTTGATACTTAAGTATATTTAAAACTAAATACTTTTAGACTTTTACTCAAGTAGTATTTTACTGGGTTACTTTCACTTTTACTTGAGTAATTTTCTATTAGCGTATCTTTACTTTTACTCAAGTATGACAATTGGGTACTTTTTCCACCACTGCAATTGAGTGCAGGAAATGCAGAAATAATAAAAGTGCTGAAACTTATTTTGGTTGAAGTTGAATTGAACAGTATAAAACAATCAGAATGGAAAAAGACTCATTAAAATTACTTAGAATGTATGTGTTGCCACCATAGTATCACTTGCTACTCATAAAGCAAATGTACAACTTCTATTATTCAAAAACCCAAAATACCGTCATACCGTCCATTTAAAAAAAAAATACTGTGATATAATATTTTGGCCATATCGCTAAGCCCTACCCGACTGTGGTACGAAATAATGATTAACATCGAGAGATTTATTCACCTCTGAATCTCCAGATCCGTTGTGTATTTTTGATACTCACTCCCATTAATAAAGTATAACCTTTATTATGATTATAGTATACCATACTAAGTGGATTGTACAACCCAGAACGAAGGGTTTGAAATGATGAAGTGTCTGGGGTTTTATCTGTGTTGATTTCTCTTACTTTAATAGAGTATAGAATATTTTGATATTGAAGCTAAAATAAAAATGCTTACTTTCAAATGTTATGATTATTATCACACATAGTGATAAGAGGATGGAATGTAACAGGAATTTTAATGTTTGTGCTTTCTTATAAAAAATGTCTGTGTTCCATTCATGTGCTGTTCTATAAACCAATTTCTGTGTTCATGCAAGTGGCTGACAGTACAAATGCTCACTTATCAGTAGCTGCAATTTGGCAGTACGCCCAGATCGTGTTTTGAGAACGAACAAAAGATATCTCAGTTTCAAGGTCTCAGCTGAGAGAGGAGAAGCCTCGAGTGGTGTTGGTCTGTCACATGTTAGGAAACAGTATTGGTCGGTCACATGAATGAAACAAAACGGTAATGATTAATTAATTATGCTAAATCAGGCGAATATAACTTGTCATTGTATAAGTGTACATAAGACAGCTGCTGGGACTTCCCAGGGACAGCTCCTGATTGACATGTGTACTATGGTGCATTGAGTTGGTTGGAAACTCTCCAGCATGCTGACAATGAACAATGATTCATATAAGACTGACTTCGAGTGTCCCTGTGTAAGAATTTCCACAACAATATTTACGTTATTGGGGAGCGGTATACATGTATCTGTCTTGTTCCACCAGGCTACCTCACCCAACCCCCACACCACAAATTATGTTGACAAAACATTCAACAACTACATTCACAATGTTATGTTTTACCCTGTCTTACTTTCTTAAACAGGTGCAAATGACCTTGTGTTGAGACCAAGAGTGACTTTGGAAGGAGCCCCCAACACTGCTGAAGAACACACATATGCTGTAAACATTGTTGTCCCAATTCTTGACTTTTTTTAAAAACACACTGACATTGCTAGAACTTTCTTCTGAAATTCGTCAGTTTATTCTTGTTCTGAGAAACAAAGGCTATTTCATGCGAGAAATTACCAAGAAACTGAAGATCTTGTACAACGCTGTGTACTACTCCCTTCACAGAACAGCGCAAACTGGCTCTAACCAGAATAGAAAGAGGAGTGGGAGGCCCCGGTGTACAACTGAGCAAGAGGATAAGTACATTAGTGTCTAGTTTGAGAAACAGACGCCTCACAAGTCCTCAACTGGCAGCTTTATTAAATAGTACCCACAAAACACCAGTCTCAACGTCAACAGTGATGAGGCGACTCCGGGATGTTCCTCTGTCCAGTGTCTGTGTTCTTTTGCCCATCTTAATCTTTTCTTTTTATTGGCCAGTCTAAGATATGTATTTTTCTTTGCAACTCTGCCTAGAAGACCAGCATCTTCAGTTTCTTGGCAATTTCTCCCATGGAATAGCCTTCATTTCTGAGAACAAGCATAGACTGACGAGTTTCAGAATAAAGGTCTTTGTTTCTGGACGTTTTTAGCCTGTAATTGAACCCACAAATGCTGATGCTCCAAATACTCAACTAGTCTAAAGAAGGACAGTTTTATTTCTTCTTTAATTGGGACAACAGTTTTCAGCTGTGCTTACATAATTGCAAAAGGGTTTTCTAATGATCAATTAGCTTTTTAAAATGGTAAACTTGGATTAGCTAACACAACGTGCCATTGGAACACAGGAGTGATGGTTGCTGATAATGGGCCTCTGTACGCCTATGTAGATATTCCATAAATAAATCTGCCGTTTCTAGCTACAATAGTCCTTTACGACATTAACAATGTCTACATTGTATTTCTGATCAATTTTATGTTATTTTAATGGACAAAAAATGTGCTTTTCTTTAAAAATCAAGGACATTTCTAAGTCACCTCAAACTTTTGAACGGTAGTGTACATTTGAACTTAGCTCATGAGGCATTTACAAGTTTTATTCTTCAAGAATCAATGGATATATATAGTACCAGTCAAAAGTTTGGACACACCTACTCATTCAAGGGTTTTCTTTATTTTTACTATTTTCTACATTGTAGAATAATAGTGAAGACATCAAAACTATGAAATAACACATGGAATCACGTAGTAACCAAAAAAAGTGTTAAACAAATCAAAATATATTTTAGATTCCTTGAAAGAAGCCACCATTTGCGTTGATGACAGCTTTGCACACTCTTGGCATTCTCTCAACAAGCTCCACCTGGAATGCTTTTCCAACAGTCTTGAAGGAGTTCCCACATATGCTGAGCACTTGTTGGCTGCTTTTCCTTCACTCTGTGGTCCAACGCATCCCAAACCATCTCAATTGGGTTGAGGTAGGGTGATTGTTGAGGCCAGGTTATCTGATTCAGCACTCCATCACTCTCCTTCTTGGTCAAATAGCCCTTACACAGTCATTGTCCTGTTGAAAAACAAATTATTGTCCCACTAAGCGCAAACCAGATGGGATGGCGTATCGTTGCACAATACTGTGGTAGCTATGCTGGTTAAGTGTGCCTTGAATTCTAAATAAATTACAGACAGTGTCACCAGCGAAGCACCCCCACACCATCACACCTCCTCATCAATGCTTCACGGTGGTAACCACACATGCATAGTTAATCCGTTCACCTACTCTGTGTCTCCCAAATACACGGCGGTTGAAACCAACAATCTCATATTTGGACTCAGCAGACCAAATGACAGATTTCCACCGGTCTAATGTCCATTGCTCATGTTTCCCTGCCCAAGCAAGTCTCTTCTTCTTATTGGTAGTGTTTCTTTGCAGCAATTCGACCATGAAGGCCTGATTCACTCAGTCTCCTCTGAACAGTTGATGTTGAGATGTCTGTTACTTGAACTCTGTGAATGATTTATTTGGGCTGCAATCTGAGGTGCAGTTAACTCTAAGGAACGTGTCTTCTGCAGCAGAGGTAACTCTGGGTCTTCCCTTCCTGTGGTGGTTCTCATGAGAGCCAGTTTCATCATAGTGCTTGATGGTTTTTGCGACTGCACTTGAAGAAACTTTCAAAGTTCTTGACATTTTCTGTATTGACTGACCTTCTCTTAGCTTATTTGAGCTGTTCTTGACATAATATGGACTGGGTCTTTTACCAAATAGGTCTATCTTCTGTATACCACCCCTACCTTGTCACAACACAACTGATTAGCTCAAACGCATTAAGGAAATACATTCCAGAAATGAACTTTTAACAAGGCACACCTGTTAATTGAAATGCACTCTAGGTGACTACCTCATGAAGCTGTTTAAGAGAATACCAAGAGTGTGCAAAGCTGTCATCAAAGCAAAGGGTGGCTAATTTGAAGAATCTCAAATATAAAATATATTTTGATTTGTTTAACACTTTTTTGGTTACTACATGAATCCATGTGTTATTTCATAGTTTTGATGTTTTCACTATTATTCTACATTGTAGAAAATAGTAAAAATAAAGAAAAACCTTTGAATGAGTCGGTGTGTCCTAACTGTTGACTGGTACTGTACCGTTGTGTCTTCTTCTAATGCCTCTTAAGGGGAAAGTAATCTAAAAGTAACGGAAGGTAATCTGATTACGTTACAGAGATTGGGTAATCCAAAAGTTACATTACTGATGACATTTTTGGACTGGTAACTAGTAACTGTAACATATTACATGTCTAAAGTAACCTACCCAACTGGGGAGTATTTTTTTAGGATACAAATTAAATGTAATGGAGCTAAGCACAGGCAAAATCCTAAATAAAAATCTGGTTCAGTTTGCTTTCCTCCACACACTTGGAGATGAATTCACCTTTCAGCCTAAAACACAAGGCCAAATCTGCACTGGAGTTGCTTGTCAAGTAGACAGTGAATGTTCCTGAGTGGTCTTGGAGACTTACCCAGAAAGACTCACAGCTGTAATTGCTGTAAGGTGCTTCTACAAAGTATTGACTCAGGGGTGTTGAATACTTATGTAAATGAGATATTCTGTATTGGTATTTTCAATAAATTTGCAAGAATGTCTAAAAACATGTTTTCACTTTGTTATTATTGGGTATTGTGTGTAGTTGGTTGAGAATTTGTATATATTTAATACATTTTTTATTCAAATTGCAACACTACAATATGCAGACTAAGTCCAGGGGTTTAAAAACTTTCTGAAGGAATTGTATCTTGTAGCCTATATTCATTACCAAAACGGCCTTGCTTTAGTGTGTAGGGCGCCATCCATTGTGCTGATACAGTGCAGCAGAGATAGGCTACAGATTTCGCGCCAACCTGTCAATTAAAAGTCTCTGCATTTTAACTTTATTTTTATTGTGGTATAGTGTGATGTAAGCAGAATTCAATATAATTCCAATGCAAGAACCCCCTAAAATTGTTCCCCGTCACTGATTTCAACTACCCCGTTAGTCACTTTATCCTGGTCTGGAACAGCACCATCCTGATCTCAGCACCCTTCACCACGTTCTTTACTGCCCTGACTGCCTAGACACTCAACAAACCCAGATGGCCACCCCACTCACTGCAGCCACCCTGGCCCCCAGCCCCACTCACCCCGTTACCCACAACCTCCCATCACACCCAAGGCTCCAAGAACTCCACCGCCAGGCCCACCCATCTGCAGCACCCACAACCAGCCCGAACAGAAGCCCCAAGAAGTGGGTGCGAAGCACTGATGCGACCAGGCCATTAGACCCAGAAAGGACCTCTGCTATCCAGACCACTGAGACGGCTGTTACTCCTCTAAGTAGCCCAATGGCGGCCGCTGTGGCTCTCAACACCAGATAAACACAAAAGGTGGTAATCCAGCTGTCTTGTTGGTGGCAGTGACTCTGCTTCCACTGGACTCCCCTTCTCCTCTATGTCTTCCAATCCCAGTGCTGTCCATGCTTTAAGAGAGAGAACTCCCAGTAAGCTCCCAGTAAGGCCCTTACGAACGCCCTCTGACGTCCCATGATGCTTCTGCATCTACCCCCTCCTCCTCCTTCTATGTCCTCCTTGTGTTTTCGATCAGTCTCTCTCCGTTTCCTCTCCCATTGCATCTTTTTCATTAACAATACTTTTTTATTGAATGGCCTAAACTGTACAGTCAATGTGCGAGTTCAAGCAGATAATTTTTGTGAAGTCAGTGAGCATCGGTGATCATCACCGTTCAAAGTGTGTTGCATTATGGTGTAAAAAATAACCAGACTTGCGCCTACATGTCGACTGCATGAACTTTACAAAATGTGATCTAAGTTCATGAAGTTTTGACTGCAAGTTTCTGCAGTTGCATTTTACCAACTTCATCCTGCAGCCATTGCCTGCATTGTGGGAGGATCTATTTTCAACCAATCATTAAGTTGTTTTTGTTTGATCATGCAAATGAGACCAAAGACATGAATGTGATATTTGAGGCTCTCTGTCACTGATTGATTGTACAATGTAGACCTAAACACATATCATTTCAGTTTGTGAGTGTGTGATAATATTCTGAACAAAAATATAAACGCAACATGTGCGTGTTGGCTCCATGTTTCATGAGCTGAAATCCCAGAAATGTTCCATATGCACAAAAGGCTTATTTCTCTCAAATTTTGTTCACAAATTTGCTTACATCCCTGTTAGTGAGCATTTGCCCTTTGCCAAGATAATCCGTCCACCTGACAGGTGTAGCATATCAAGAAGCTGATTAAACAGCATTATTATTACACAGGTGGACTTTGGGCTCCCGAGTGGCACAGCATCTCATTAAAGAGGCGTCATTATAGTACTTGGTTCGAATCCAGGCTGTATCACATCCAGCCGTGATTGGGAGTCCCATAGGGGGGCGCACAATTGGCCCAGCGTCTACCTGGTTTGGCCGGAGTAGGCCGTCATTGTAAGTAAGAATTTATTCTTAACTGACTTGCCTAGTTAAATTAAAAAACATTTAACAAATTGTGCTGGGGACAATAAAAGGCCAGTTTAAAATGTGTCATTTTGTCACACAACACAATGCCACAGATGTCTCAAGTTGAGGGAGCATGCAATCATCATGCTGACTGCTGGAATGTCCACCAGAGCTGTTGCCAGAGAATTAAATGTTAATTTCTCTACCATAAACTGCCTCCAATGACGTTTTAGAGAATTTGGTAGTGCGTCCAACCGGCCTCACAACCACAGACCACGTGTAACCACGCCAGCCAAGGACCTCCACATCCGACTTCTTCACCCACGGGATGGTCTGAGACAAGCCACCTGGACAGCTGATGAAACTGTGGGTTTGCACAACCAAATAATGTCTGCAAACTGTTGGAAATCGTCTCTGCGTACTCGTCGTCCTCACCAGGGTCTTGACCTGACTGCAGTTCAGCGTCGTAACCGACTTCAGTGGGCAAATGCTCACCTTCGATGGCTACTGGAGAAGTGTGCTCTTCACGGATGAATCCCAGTTTCAACTGTACCGGACAGATGGCAGACAGCGTGTATGGTGTCGTGTGGGCGAGCGGCTGGCTGATGTCAACGTTGTGAACAGAGTGCCTCAATGGTGACGGTGGGGTTATGGTATGGGAAGTCATAAGCTAGGGACAACGAACACATTTGCATTTTATCAATGGCAGTTTGAATGCACAGAGATACCGTGACGAGATCCTGAGGCCCATTGTCGTGCCATTCGTCTGCTGCCATCACTTCTTGTTTCATCAAGATAATGCATGGCCCTATCTTGCAAGGATCTGTACACAATTCCTGGAATTTGAAAATGTTCCAGTTCTTCCACGGCCTGCATACTCACCAGACATGTCACCCATTGAGCATATTCGGGATGCTCTGGATCAACAGCGTGTTCCAGTTCGCGCCAATATCCAGCAACTTTGCACAGCCATTGGGACAACAATCAACAGCCGGATCAACTGTGTCACGCTGCATGAGGCAAATAAATGGTGGTTACACCAGATACTGACTGGTTTTCAAAAAACACGCCCCTACATTTTCTTAAGGTATCTGTGACCAAAATGCATATCTGTATTCCCAGTCATGTTAAATCCATAGATTAGGGCATTATTTATTTCAATTGACTGATTTCCTTATATGAACTGTAACTGTAAAATCGTTTATATTTTTGTTTAGTATATAAATATATATTATTTTATGAACAATGACACTGCCATGGTGATCTGAGCCTTGCTGTTGGAAAACCACATTAGTATCCAACTTTCGGGACAAGTGCCATCACTCCTGGGCCGCTGCCCTGCCACGACGCTCCTGCTCCCCCGGTCTCCTCAGGAAATCCTGGAGCCCGGATGTGCTCTCCTCCGCTCACCTCTGCTGCTGGGCTAGGAAGTTGGTAATGGAGGAGCCCTGGGAGGTGGAGCAGGAGAAGCGATGGCGGACGTCACGGGAGGTAGTGCGACCTGAGCAAGGGAGGGATTAAACTGTAGAGGGTCTGTGTTATTGGCTATCCTGGAGGAGGGCGTGTCCAAGGGGGTGGAGGGAGGTAAGAGCGGACGGGGTGGGGAGGGATCTGACAAAGGTGTAGAGCGGGAGGGAATGGGCGTGGGGTATTTGTATTTATTATGGATCCCCACTATTCTTCCTGGGGTCCAGCAAAATTAAGGCAGTTAAAACCATTTTAAAAACATTACAATACATTCACAGATTTCACAACACACTGTGTGCCCTCAGGCCCCTACTACACCACTACCACATATCTACAGTACTAAATCCATGTGTATGTATAGTGTGTATGTTATTGTGTGTGTGTGTGTGTGTATGCATGCATGTGTCAGTGCCAATGTTTGTGTTGCTTCACAGTCCCCACTGTTCCATAAGGTTTTTTTTGTTGTTTTTTTAAAATCAAATTTAGTGGGAGGTAGGATGGAACTGGGGTGAGCTTCAGAATGCAGGCGGTGATGGGGTTGTCATGGGGAAGGAGGGGCTTCTGCATGCTGGTTACTAGGGTAGGTTGCTGGTGGTCTCAGTGCAGATGGTGTCACCAAGCATGTCATCCATCATCTTCTGAGAGAGAGAGACAGAGTGCAAGAGAATGTTGAGATAAATGGGTCTTGTATTGAGGTGTTTTAACTATGATAATGTGGTTCAAATTCGCTAGCTGGCTAACCAACTAGCTAACAACTGTCACAATGTATTTGAGAGACAACAAGAGCTTATTGTGCAGACTAAAATATCGTTTTAATAATCCTATGATCCTTGCCAGGGAAGATGCATTTTATTTTGTGATAGCTCATAATTTCAATACAATTCTGATCTTATAGATAGTAATAGTATTTCTAATTTCTAAAGTGTGCAGATACTTTTTGTTTCTCCAGTTTTGCCTTTTGCCTCCAACACCTTCACTAGCTAATCAGCTCTGGGTGTGCGGTAGATTCTGCTACTATTTCTAAAGTAAAGGTTCCCGTGAGACAACACTGAAATATATGCTAACTCTGTCTGATTATACAGTACCAACAACTTACACAGTACGATGGGTTTGGTGGTGGTTTTAGTTGCCAGCCGCCCATGCTGTGTTGAATACCCTGCATGGTCTTCTATTGGACCGCCTTCTCCCGGAGAAATATCGTGACGAGCTGCAGACTCGGAGCCTCTTTTGCCAGAAAGCAGCAAAGATGATTCGTCTTCTTCGTCAAAGGACTCTTGAGTCTTCACTTTTCACAGTGATATTCAACGACATTACGCACTTTCTTGGCTATTGGATCGCTCAACCATGTCTAAATAGGCTGCCTATGTGGCTGTTTTAGTCTTTCAATTAGATATAAAGACATTTGCCTACAAACCCAACATAGGCCACTATTGCAGTTTTCGCATTCTCGAACCTGTGGCTTTACAACACGATGAAGAGAAATGTTTGCATCCTTTACCAAACATGTCGGATTCGCTTCTGGCAATTGTGGTACTGCCCTGAAGAGGGCGCTGCTGCTCTGTCTGATGATATTCTCCTCAACAGAACCACATTCTGGTAGGCTACACAGTCAAATAAGTATACCCACAGTATGTTGTACAATGTTTTATAAATTCATTAGTTAATTTTTGACAGAATCCCTGGACATAAAATCTAGTATGGCTTAACCAGAAGTAAGAAGCCTGGAAGGTAAGACTTTGCATGAAGAGTTAGCAAAGCAACATTTACTGTATGAAATGCAATGTTATCACCATCATTCTATTTCAATTATTATCACACACCCATTTTTGACTGGTAGAACAAATGAAAGAAATTCCTGAAAGGACTAGATGGAAAATAATGTACATGCATGGAAAATAAGATCTGTACAACTTGGTGTACAAGTCTGTATGAATGCTGTATAGAAGGACCAGGGCATGGTGAATATTCCCCGTTGTCTCATAGTGAGATAACAGTACAGACTTGATGAAGGCTCTACTGGCTGTTGGATGCAGCTGGATGCTGAAGTTGGATGCTGAATGTACTCTTGAACTCTCTCTCAAATAGATCCTTCAATCTTTCGCCCATCCCACGGAACTCTGCATTATCCTTCAGGAAAAAAAAAGACAGACACATTTGTATAGAAAACATAAAACAAATTAGAAATACAATAAATACAACTCATTTAGCCTAATGCACCTTTGTTATGGATTAAACAAAGGCACATTGTTAAAGTGTTATTCATGCATTAGCACAAGTAAAGTTGACTACCATAATTCCAAGATTTTCTTTCAAAATGTTAGCCCTGAGTCTTCACATTGGATACTGCAGTAATGTAGTCTTACCCTGTTAAATGTGGCACAGTTGGTGAAGATAAACATCACGTCAGACACAAAGTGGTGCACTGTTTTGTAGAGATTCTGCTGCAGCTTCTCCACAACCCTGTCCAGCCACATCGGAGTCTTTATCACACTTGTGTAGTTTCTCACCTGGCAATGAAACACATAGACGGAGATATATGTGAACTTTGACACACACACACACACACACACACACACACACACACACACACACACACACACACACACACACACACACACACACACACACACACACACACACACACACACACACACACACACACACACAGAGAGAGAGAACCAAGCAAACTTACATTGATGCAAGGATCCGTCACAAAGATGTTGTCCTCGTCCGCTTTGTACAGACACAGCAGGAGGTACTGGCATTCCTGTCAGAGTAAACGTGACTGGTCAGAGATTGTTTACATTTAATTCTGAATAATTATTTCATGTCAAGTATATAGTGATGCCTATAATGGACAGACAGACGGATAGGTTGAGTAATTGATTGATTGAAGGAAGTTGGAGACAATTGGCCCAATTGTAGCAGTCATTAATACAGGCTCCTCACCAGTAGGTGGTCAGAGATTCGGCAGGTCAAGGCTTCCTGGTAGGTCATTTGTTTGGGGTAGCGCCACAACTGACTGGCCCCCAGAACACAGAATGTACACATCCACGTACGATTATCCCTGTGATAACACACATTTCAATAGTGCACAAATTAGCTGACAGCTAAGTTTACCTACAAAGAACAAACAGACCTCTCTTGTATCAAATGTATTTATCTTACTCTCTCTCTCATCAACCCTCAACTACTCTTCTCACCCCAGCGTAGCATCATCCACATTAGGAAGATGACATCTCTGATGGAAGGAGCGAGGACACTTATCACAGCATATCAAGCTGCCCTGGCTTCTACAGATGAAGCAGTCGTCATCGTTATCTTGATCATGCTGCCAAGACAGAGAAGAGATTGGTTAACAATCAAGCACCAACTTCATGTTTGTGTGTTAACGAATTTCGTACAGATTGGTTTCCCACACCCTTGTGTGTAAAACAAGGAGACTCCTTATCACCGATTCTGTTTGCTATGTTTGTTAATGATTTGGCCAAATAAATTAAACAGTTAAATACAGGAGTAAGATATGATGTTGAAATGCGGATTATATTATTTTGATGGCAGAAACTGAACAAGACATGCGGAAAATGTTATTATGTGCAGTCAATTGGTGCAAAAGATGGAGAATCATGATTTTAATTTATTTAATTTTTTAATGCATTTTAGAAATCCAAGTACTAAGATAAGTTTTTCAGTTTTGTGGTGGTGATGAAATTTTTGAGTTTACTAGCAATTATAAATATTTGGGTCTTTATTTTGATGAACATACTGTATGACCTTTCAATATGGCACATCTGCCCTGGCTGACTCAGCATGGAGAGCTTTTGGGGGATTTATAGGAAAAACAAAAACACTCAAAGATATTGGTTATGCCACATATTCCAAACTTTATCAGACATGTGTGTCCTGTTCTGGACTATTCAGCAAGAGTGTGAGTTGCTAAGAGGTATCTCAAAGCAGTAGTTATTTTTTAGGTGTCCACAAGTTTGCGCCTATACTGGCAATAACTGGGGATATTGGCTGGGAACCCTATGAGGTGAGATGGAAGGCGTGTATGCTGAGACTTTGGAATAGACTGTTGGATATGCCAATTGCCAGAAAAGTTTTTCAATGGGATCTCTTCACAGGAGGAGCCTGGGCAACCGAAATGTCGGACCTTTTCCAGCAGTCTGACTTTGAACATTTGTACAAAAAACAAATGAAGGGAGACATAGACACTATTAAAAAACAACTGATGATGCAATATGAAATGAAATAGGTGGGGGAGGTTAATCATAAACCCAAATCGTGTGTGAGAGAGACAGTATATTATGTACAACCTATCTAAATGCAAGAGATGTAAGATCATGAATATTGCCCCTTTGTATTGAAACAGGTTGGTATAATGGTGAAATGGATGAGGAAAGACTATGTAACTATTGTGACCTCAAAGAAATAGAGAATAACATTCATTTTGTCATCTATTGCACTTTGTACCATGATATATACACTTTCCTTATTCCAGAAAGCCCACCAGATATACCTTGAAAATATGTGGCTGAGCGATGAGGAGAAACTTAAATGTTTTTTTGTCCATTGTGTATTTCTGTTTGCTGAATTTTTTGATAAAGCCTGGAATAAAAGAAAAAGTATTTAACTCCTATATAGCAAAGTGCACGTGTGTGTCTGTAGGCCTGTCTCACACTTGAATCTTCTCTTTGTGCGAGACCAGGTTTAAATACCTTCTGTTGAATTTTCCGCTATTTATTTTTTATAATTTTTACTGATCGAGGGTTCTTATTATTATTGCTAGGAACCTTATCTACTATTATGCACTGATTTCTTTTTTCATTATTTATGCGGTGCGCACTTCGCAGAACACCAGAAGAATTATCACTGAATTATCACTGTGAATCATTGAAATGTTTGTTATATGTCAATTAATCCTGTAAGGGATGGGTTGCCAACTGATGATTTCACACGAAAATGTCATTCATTCATTCCTTATACAGTAATGTTAAGAAACATTTTGGAATTTCATTTTTACAACTGAAGCATTCGTTTAATCAATGTGATTGGCTGATTGGTAAGTGGGTGCCACCATGTTCCCGAGGGTCGAGGGGGAAACTTACCTGGTCTTTGACCGTGGAGCTGCACAGCTTGCACTTACACAGGAGAGAGTGGATGTGCAAGAACTTACTCTGAAAATTTGAAACAAACAAAGACAGTAGTAGAACTAATAAAACGTTTTCGAAGAAGGGAAATGTTTTCATCACAGGTCCTTAAAGACCTGCCAGACTATCTTAAGCCATTCCTGGTACTGTAGGTTGGTAAGTGCCAAACACACATATTCTTTCTCTCTCATCTCTCTTCCTCGCTCTCTCTCTGTTCTCTTTCCCTCTGTACCTCGATGAGGACGCTGAGTGGTTTCCCGTCACACTGGATGTCTTTCTTCCAGGAGGGATCTTCCAGAGCTGACCCCTCCGTCACAAACTTCACCGGGGTCATCCAGCACAGCTCCGTACGGATGCTCTTTCCACACGACCCTGGGGCAACAGAGAAGATAAGGGCAAAAGGAAAAACTCAAATGAGACCCTATTATAACCCTAGTATAAATCCAATATGGGTCACTACAGCTGACCAGAGTGACATAGGGCTATGGAAAAATAACCTGTAGTGTATTGTCGACAATAGCTAAAATTGTGTAATTTACTTTACTTTATTACGTTTATTTTTGCAGGGACATTTTCATTAAAAGTGCCAGTTTTAGCCAGTCAGCTAATTTTCAACCGTAGTCGCTGGGCAGTACTGTCACGCCCTGACCTGAGAGATCCTTTTCATGTCTCTATTTAGGTTTGGTCAGGGTGTGATTTGGGTGGGCATTCTATGTCTGTTTTTCTATGTTTGGGATTGCTTTGTTTCGGCCGGGTATGGCTCCCAATCATGGTTGTTGCTGATTGGGAGTCATACTTAGGTAGCCTGTTTTTCCTTTGGGTTTTGTGGGTGAATGTTTTCTGTTTAGTTTTGTAACCTGACAGAACTGTTGCTGGTCGTTTTTGGTTTATTTTGTAAGTGTTCATTCGGTCCATTAAAATCTTTCAAGATGAACACATCCTCCGCTGCACCTTGGTCTCATTTTGACGACGGCCGTTACAGATTCACCCACCATAAACGGACCATGCAGCGTGAGAAGAAGGAGCAGAGGGTTCAGGATTCGTGGACGTGGGAGGAAATACTGGATGGAAAGGGACCATGGAGGCAAGCTGGGGAATATCGCCGCCCGAAAGAGGAGCTGGAGGCAGCGAAAGCTGAGAGGCGGTGGTATGAGGCAAGGGAGCGCAACAGGCACGAGAGGCAGCCCCCAAAATTTTTTTTTGGGGGGGCACACGGGGAGTGTGGCAGAGCCAGGATGGAATTCTGGGCCAACTTCCCGTGCTTACCGGGAGCAGCGTAGTACTGGTCAGGCACCGTGTTATGCGGTGAAGCGCACGGTGTCTCCAGTACGTGCTCATAGCCCGGAGCGCTACATGCCAGCCCCCCGCAAGTGCCATGCGAGAGTGGGCATCGAGCCAGGGCGGATTGTGCCAGCTCAGCGCGTCTGGTCTCCAGTGCACCGTTTCGGTCCAGGCTATCCGGCGCCAGCTCTGCGCACTGTGTCTCCGGGGCGCTGGGAGGGCTCAGTTTGTCCTATGCCTGCGCTCCGCCCGTGCCGGGCTAGAGTGGGCATTCAGCCTGGAGTAGGGGTGTCAAGCATACGCACCAGAACTCCAGTGCTCCCCCACAGCCCGGTCTATCCTGTGCCTCTTCCTTGGACCAGGCCTCGAGTGGGTCTCCCCAGCCTGGTCTATCCTGTGCCTCCTCCTCAGACCAGGCCTCCAGTGGGTCTCCCCAGCCTGGTGAGTCCTGTGCCTGCGCCCAGAGCCAGGCCTCCTGCATGTCTCCCCAGCCTGGTGAATCCTGTGCCAGAGCCGCCCGCCAGTCCGGAGCCGCCAGAGCCGCCCGCCAGTCCGGAGCCGCCAGAGCCGCCCGCCTGTCCGGAGCCGCCAGGGTCGCACGCCAGCCGGGCGCAGCCAGGGTCGCCCGCCAGTCCTCCGGTGCAGCCAGGGTCGCCCGCCAGTCCTCCGGCGCAGCCAGGGTCGCCAACTAAGTGGGCTGAGCCAGTGGTGGAGCGGGGTCTGCGTCCCGCTCCAGAGCCTCCACTGCGGAGAAATGCCCACCCAGACCCTACCCTATAGGTTCAGGTTGTGCGGCCAGAGTCCGCACCTTTGGGGGGGGGGGTACTGTCACGCCCTGACCTGAGAGATCTTTTTATGTCTCTATTTAGGTTTGGTCAGGGTGTGATTTGGGTGGGCATTCTATGTCTGTTTTTCTATGTTTGGGATTGTTTTGTTTCGGCCGAGTATGGCTCCCAATCAGGAACAGCTGTACATGGTTGTTGCTGATTGGGAGTCATACTTAGGCAGCCTGTTTTTCCTTTGGGTTTTGTGGGTGAATGTTTTCTGTTTAGTTTTGTAACCTGACAGAACTGTTGCTGGTCGTTTTTGGTTTATTTTGTAAGTGTTCATTCGGTCCATTAAAATCTTTCAAGATGAACACATCCTCCGCTGCACCTTGGTCTCATTTTGACGACGGCCGTTACAAGTACAGACAGACAATGAGCACATACAGAGCAGAGAGCAACATATGACAACTAACACTTAGTACGCAGACAGACAGAGCAATGACACAAAAAGCAACCAAACAAAAGACAGAAAATGAACAAACAATATCTACACACCTCACAAACTACAGACAGGTTGTGTGTTGCACAGTTACATGTGTCTGAAGGCAGTGAGTTCCAGACATGGGAAGCTCTCACGGTGAAAGCCGTCTGACTGAAGATGCTTTTCCTTAAAACCTGTTGAGGCCACGGGTTAGCAATGAACCCTGAGACGGGATTGCTAGCAAGGCTGGAAATTCAAAACATCAAAAATCTAATAATTTCAATTTCTCAAACAATCAACTATTTTACACCATTTAAAAGATAAACATCTCCTTAATCTAACCACATTGTCCGATTTTCAAAGAGGCTTTACGGCAAAAGCATAAAGTTAGATTATGTTAGGACAGTACATAGCCACAAAAGTACAAACATCCATTTTCAATTCAAGGTCAGGCGTCACCAAAAGCAGAAACCAGCTAAAATTATGCACCAACCTTTGACAATCTCCATCAGATGACACTCCTAGGACATTATGTTATACAATACATGCATTTTTTGTTCCATTAAGTTCATATTTATATCCAAAAACCGCATTTTACAGTAGCTGTGAAATTCTGATTTTTTTCTTCTCTGAAATGCTTCCGGTGAACAACGTTACAATTTTCAAAATTACTATTCGAAAACATTGGTAAATTATAATATTGTCATTCAAATAATTATAGTTTAACATTTCGTAAATGATACTGTCTTGCCAGATTTCAAAATAACTTTACTGGGAAATCACAAGTTGCAATAAACCAGGTGCTGTGCTAAGAACAATAAGCTAGCCTAATTAGCTTAGCATCATCTTGTAACCATGTAATATCAATAATACTATTGTCAATAATCCATTACCTTTGATTATCTTCATCCATTGGCAGTTCCAGGAATTCCAGGTCCACAACAAATGTGGTTTCTTTTGACAAAGTTCATAATTGATGTCCAAAGAACTCCAAGTTGTTCCATGTTGTTAGCGCTTCGGTGGCTACTAAAAAGTAGCGCGGGGGGGTGTGTGAAGTCACGGCAAAAAGTTAAAAAAGTTACAAAAATAATCTATTTATGTTTGTTCAAACATGTCAAACGTTGTTTAGCATCAATCTTTAGAGCCATTTTTAACGTGAAACATCAGTAATGTTTCAACCCGACCTCACCTGTGTCTAGAAAAACGTTTTTGAAAAATGTCCCGTGTCTCATGATTGCGCAGGTGCAGGCCATAATGGAAGTGACGACATCCCACGGACGTCAACTTCAATGCATTCTTATTTGCTCCCTGTTAATCATGGAAGCTTCAAACAACTTTATAAAGATCGCTGACATCTAGTGGAATCCGTAGGAGTTGCGAACTGAATCCTTTCTCACTATGGTATCTAATAAACAATGACACTAAATAGTACAGCCACAAAATTCTCATTTTTTTTTAAATCTATTTTTCTCAGGTTTTTGCCTGCAATATGAGTTTTGTTATACTTACAGACACCATTCAAACTGTTTTAGAAAATTCAGAGTGTTTTCTATCCGAATGTGTTAATAATATGCATACCCTAGCTTCTGAGTTGGTGTAGGAGGCAGTTAAAAATGGGCACGTATTTTTTTCAAAATGCTCAATACTGCCACCGTGGCCCGTAGAGGTTAAGGGAACTATACAGTCACATCTCATGGCAGACCTTGTGGATCTGCTGCCATGGGTTTTCTGCTTGATAAAAGCACTAAGTGGGAGCAGTATTTGCGGTGCAGCCAGAGAAAGAGGGTTGACAACATGTAAAAGTGTCTCCAGTACCTCCAATAGTTTTGGAGACATGGCAATAGCTATAGGATTTTCTTATGTTTGTTAAACCCTGGGAGAATAAAAAATGTACCTGATGCAAACCGATCCTTATGTAGCATTCCATTGATGGCTCCACAGGTGACTTTGAAGACACACTTTTTCACAACACCATGGCTGACTCCTGTACTGCTCTCTCCTCCAGCAGTATTTGCCTGCTCTCCTCTCTCTCCTTCCTCTCTTTCCTGCTCAGCTTCTTCTTCCTCCTCTTCCTCCTCACCATCATCCTCCTCAGATTCTGAAGTAAAGATAAACAAAGACGTTTAGGGTCAAAAACCTTATGGCAACAAAAACACATGGTTAGACAGACATCATCCCCTTTACCAGATAGTCATGTCTAAAGGATTCAGAAAGATTCCATTGAGTTGTGATTGGTGTACATACCTGTGATTGAGCCCGCTGATTGGTTGGAGGGAAACAGTGCTCTCTTGGCCTAGAAAGGAGAAAATAGACAGACCAGTTGTACATATATCAGTCACATAATAGACTTCTTTATCTAATATGGTAAGGTCATGGACAAAGAAAATTATCATTGGTCAAAGTATGATCACGCCCAAGAAATATAAATTCATGCCCGTATAAACATCACAATATCGACGGCTAAGGCTAAGCCATTGTCAAGCTTAGATGTTGCAATAAAACTGAATCATGACTAACATTCATAAACAACATGTATTCAGATGCTATGACGATGCAGCACTTTCTTTGCATTTTCAATGGTCCCACATCTTTCCATTTATGATGTGGATGTAGTAAGCATTTGAGGGCATTTGTACAACTAAATAGTCTAATTAAATTTGGCTGTTAATCCAGATGATGTGGTATGTTGAAAGATTGGTCTCATACCTGTTCACTCTTTCTTCTTTTCAAGTCTGGTGCAGTTAAATGTCCTTCCTGAGGTGGGTAGGATGGTGATGGGAGGGGGTTGAGAAAGGGAGACAAGACATTGCTTTTTAGTGTTGAATGGCTGAATGGCATATCGGTGAAATACCTGTACAGTTAGTTTCTTTACAGAAAAACATAAAGGGTATAATGTATAGCTATAGTTTGTTGTTACGTCTGGCCAAATTTTCTGGTATATGTAATGATAAACCGATATGCTGTGGTAAGATTAGGGGAGACTGGGGGTGGTTGCCTCACGGGGTGGTTGCCTCACGGGTTGGTTGTCACAGTGCTAACTACTACCAATCTAAATGGCGCTGTGTAATGTTTAAGTTAAAATGTGTGAATTCTTCGAAAGAACTCATTCACCTGGTCAATTCATGTCAGCACGACAAAACATTGAGGTGAGGGGAATTTATGTTTCATTTAGGTACAAGGGGGAAAAAAGTGTGATATTTCTTCGTAAATGTTTTCATTATGGTATTATCCATGAACACGTACGTTTGTTGAAAATTGGAAAGGGAGAGCTATATTTCAAACCTATTTCTGAGTCCCTAGGTCAAGCTACGTGAACTAGCATCTTAAATGATTTAGTCGTTATCCCAGTTTATCTATTTACTTATGGCCCTGCCTACACCGAACGACTTAAAAAAAAGAAATCTATGAACCAAAAAATATTCCACTTTATTTGGAATGGCAAGCAACGCAAAATTAAACATGCCTATTTATATAATGAATATGAATTCGGAGGGCTGAAATGATTAAATATTAAAGCATTGAACCTCTCTGTCACATGGATGACGCTGGAGAGACGAAGCAGGTACGGTGAGTCAAACATTTAAGAAATAACGGACATGGAACGAGACAGGAACAGCGTCAGCATACAAGAAAACAAAGACAAAAAACAATCAATGCAGAAGCGGGGAACAGAGCTGGGGAACTGACAAATATAAGAGAGGTAATAACAGGTGATGAGTGAGTCCAGGTGAGTCCAATATCGCTGATGCGCGTGACGAGGGAAGGCAGGTGTGCGTAATGGATGATAGGAGCACGTGATGCAGGGCAGCCTGGCGCCCTCAATCGCCAGAGGGGGTGGGGAAGAGCGGGAGCAGACGTGACAGTACCCCTGCCCCCCCCCCACCCCCCAGGGGCGCCACCTGGACGAACCGGCCGAGACATGGGTGCTGGGCAAGTCGGTTGGGGCGTAGAAGCCCAACGAACCGGCAGGAGCGTGATAGCCTGGCGAGCCGGCTGAGGCATGGAAGCCCGACGATCCGGCTGAGGCAAGACGCCTGTTAATTCAGCTGCAGAGAGGGAGCCCGATGATCCGGTGGAGTGGGATGGGAAGCCGCCGAGCCAACCGAGGCAAGGAAACCTCTCAAGCCAGCCAGGGCGTAAAAGCCCGACGGGCTGGCTTAGGCACCCCCGGTTCCATCGGCGCGGAATCCACCCCGACGTCACCAACAAAACGAACAAAAAACTCCTGACCGGCTGGGTGAACAAAAACTGACGTTCCGGCTGAGGCCCGAACGTGGGATGGGCGCCATCCAAGCCAACTGGGGCAAGGAAACCTCTCAAGCCAGCTAGGGCGTGGAAGCCCGACGAGCTGGCTAGGCACCCCCGGTTCCATCGGTAGCGACCCAGAACTCCCCGATGCTTCGTGTGGTTGGCTTCTGCATTCTGTCACATGGATGACGCTGGGAGGGGTTTAGATATGGATATTAAGATACCTTGATATTTAAACTATTCGCACTCTTCAAAATAGTTATTCATGAGCTGATCTGGTCATCAACTAATCATCAACAAGACTTTGCCAAAATATTCTGACATTCGTTTATTATTAGGTTATCTAGCCAGCTTAGCAACTATGGTCATTTGAATTCTCATTTGACTGCTGTTTGTATGATTTGACAACGCTATAGTCGGGATGTGCTCTGTGCGTCCTGAGTGAGCTCTGTGTCGTGAATTAATTGAGGAAAATGATAACGCTCAGAATTTATGAATGGCCTGTTTTGCAATTCACAACGCCATTGGCGATCAAAGATCATTCTATGAAGGCGTCACTACAGATCCGGGTTCGATCCTGGGCTGTGTTGCAACCGGGAGACCCATGAGATGGCACACAATTGGCCCATCGTCGTCTGGGATAGGGGTAGGTTTGGCCAGCTGGGATGTCCTTGTCCCATCGCGCTCTAGCGACTGTGGTGGCCGGGCGAATGCACGCTTACTTCAGGTCACCAGCTGTACGGTGTTTCCTCTGACACATTGGTGCGGCTGGCTTCCGGGTTAAGCGAGCAGTGTCAAGAAGCAGTACGGCTTGGCGGGTCGTGTTTCGGAGGACGCGTGGCTCTCGACCTTTGCCAGTCCCGAGACCGTACGGGAGTTGCAGCAATGGGACAAGACTGTAACTACCAATTGGATATCACGAAATTGGGGAGAAAAAAATGGATAAAATCAATTAAAAGTTGTTTGTATGTGTGTGTCAAGGAGTCAGTGTAAGTATGTGTGAATGTGTGGTTCCAGGTCCAGGTTAAAAATGGATAAAATCAATTAAAAGTTGTTTGTATGTGTGTGTCAAGGAGTCAGAGTAAGTATGTGTGAATGTGTAGGTCCAGGTCCAGGTTGTGTGCATAGAATCAGTGCAAGAGAGTTATTGCAAAAAAGGGTCAATGCAGGTAGTCTGAGGGCTTTTGCCAAATCTTTTCAGCCTCCTCAGGGGGAAGAGGCATTGTCGTGCCCTCTTCATTACTGTGTTGGTGTGTTTGGGCCATGATAGATCCTTAGTGATGTGGACACCGAGGAACTTGAAGCTCAGGACCGGCTCCACTACAGCCCTGTCGATGTGAATGGGGGTGTGCTTGGCCTTCCGTTTATTGTAGTCCACGATCAGTGTCCTTTGTCTTGCTGACGTTGAAGGAGAGGTTGTTGTCCTAGCACTACACTGCGAGGTCTCTGACCTCCTCCCTATAGGTTATATCAACGACGTCGGTGATCAGGCCTACTACCGCTGTGCTGTCGGCAAACTTAATGATGGTGTTGGAGTCGTGCGTGGTCACGCAGTTGTGGGTGAACAGGGAGTACAGGAGGGGATTAAGCACACACCCCTGAGGTGCCCTGGTCTTTAGGGTCAGCGTGGCAGATGTGTTGTTGCCTACCCTCACCACCTGGGCGCGTCCATCAGGAAGTCCAAGATCCAGTTGCAGAGGGAGGTGTTCAGTCCCACAGTACTTAGCTTAGTGATGAGCTTCGAGGGTACTATGGTGTTGAACGCTGAGCTGTAGTCAATGAACAGCATTCTCAAGTAGGTGTTCCTTTTGTCCAAGTGGGAAAGGGCAGTGTGGAGTGCAATAGAAATGGCGTCATCTGAGGATCTGTTGAGGCGGTATGCGAATTGGAGTTGGTCCAGGGTGTCTGGGATGATGGTGTTGATGTGATCCATGACCAGCCTTTCAAAGCATTTCAGGGCTACAGATGTGAGTTCTACTGGGCGATAGTCATTTAGACAGGTTACCTTGGCGTTCTTGGGCACAGTGACTATGGTGGTCTGATTGAAGATACGTAGGTATTACAGACTGGGTCAGGGAGAGATTGAAAATGTCAGTGAAGACACTTGCCAGCTGGTCAGTGCATGCTCTGAGTACGCACCCTGTGGCCTTGGGAATGTTAACCTGTTTAAAGGTCTTACAGTGACTCCATGTTGGAATTAGATATGAAGATAAAAAGGGTCAGTCCACATTTCAACCCAAGACCTCTGTGTTTCTCCTAATATTGAAAATAGTTTTGTAAGATATACTAGTGCTGAGAAACACACACAAGAGTAAAAAGTGTGACAACCAACCCCAGTCGCCCCTATATGATATTGTATATGATACAGACTATATGATACCGACCTATATATATCCCAGAGTGTAGTGTATGGCAACATTGTCCAAATGACATAGGCCTGACTAGAGTATGAAAAGTGACCAAGCTGTTCAACTTTCCTGTTATCACGTCTGGTTGAATTGTGCTTTTTAAATGGTCAAATAAATTAAATAAAAATATATGCTGTACCTGGATCAGTTTTTCCAGAGTGGTGTCTCTACAGTGGATACTGTACTTCCAGTTCTTACAGCTCTTCTTCCCCCCAAACTCCTCAAAGCCACTTGGGGTGAACCAGCGACCCTGGACCACAATGCACATCTCCCCTGAGACAAACCAATAAGGAAGTCAGACATCAACCAGCAACCCTGAACCACAATGCACCTCTCCCCTGAGACAATCCAATGAGGAAGTCAGACATCATACACACCACCACAAATTAAAACCATGCAAAGTCAAATAGACTGTAGTACACATGTGCCTGACAGTGATTAAAACCTGGGTCTCCTGCACATCACAATACTGTGTTAACCCACTAAAGGCTATGCATTAGATCTGGGCCCGTATTCACAAAGGGTCTCAGAGTGGAACATTTATTGTAAGTGCTGATGGGTAAAAAAGAAAAACTATCCTTAATCATAAAAGTTACACCTAGTCAACAGATTTTTAGGACACCTCATGAGCTGTCCTAACAAGTTAAGAGTTACCAGCAGGTGTCTTGATAATAGAAAAATGCAGCGAGTCAGTGGTTCCAGCGCCACATGCAATTACTTTGGAGTTGTTAAAATAATGTTATGATATTTCAACTGTATATGATCAATCCATAAATGATCTAGACCTACTGTACATGTAACAGTATCTCTTGAGCATTTGACAATGATTTCACATGAGGCCTATTCCACAAGTATATGCTTAAATACTTATAAACATTAGGCTAATAAATAAACAAGTTTTTCTTTTGATTATTTATTTACCTACATCATGTTATTTCAAGTTATCCAACATCACTTTGTTAAAAAATATGTTAAAATTGGGCATGCCTATAAATTGGGCAATTGATGGCATCTAGGGCTTATGTTAAATTTGATTGTGTTCGATGAAAATGATAGACCTTTCAAACGCTATTTACAACGTTGTATGCAACATTATCTGCAAGTGACTTGATGCCTTGTGTGCCAAAGCGATTCAGAGTTGTTAAATGGAAGTGACGAGTGTGTTGATATAACGGTAATATTGTCAAAATTACACTTTAAACAACCATCAGAATTGGTTAAAAAAATGATGCATGCCAACATATTAGAGTAGGCAACAGTGGATGCTGCTGAGGGGAGGACGGCTCATAATAATGGCTGAACGGCGCAAATGGAATGGCATCAAACAGATGGAAACCATGTGTTTGATGTTTTTAATACCATTCCAATCATTACCACGAGCCCTTTCTCCCCAATTAGGCAAAGTGATCGTGCCAGGTGAAAATAATAACCTACTTTTTACCATTGCAACATTTGATGTAGGCTACAGTCACATTCACTATGGTTGCGTGTTACCTATAGAGTTAACAGGCAAGGACTGACCATCCATGCTATTAACAATATAGCTTTAACCATGTTTTGAGGGTACAACCATTGGAGTAAAACAAGCGTATACAGCATTTTGTTCTGATGGGGTAAAACAGTTGAACTAAGCTCATGAGGTAATAATAAGTTATATTCTTTAAGAATCAATGGGTACATATCATAAATGTATAAGTCCAAAAATGTATGTAGCAACTGCAGATTGCCACTTTTAAGGTCTCAGGCAAGGTTATTCAGCCAAACCACATCCATCATTACACACAAACACATCATATAAAGTCCTTGTTATGACCTACCTTTGGCCAGCTTGTCCCTGTTGAGCATGCCTTCTTTGTCCCCACAGGTGACTGGGAGCTGGCTCTTGTAGATGGGCCAGGTCCAGATGTCAGCTTTCTCCCCCTTCCTGAAAGGAGAACCTGCATGGGGACACGTTGGGGACAGTCATTAAGATTGGACTTGAAATAAAAAATAAATATACACTGCTCAAAAAAATAAAGGGAACACTTAAACAACACAATGTAACTCCAAGTCAATCACACTTCCAACAGAAGTGTGATTGACTTGGAGTTACTCCAAATCAAACTGTCCACTTAGGAAGCAACACTGATTGACAATAAATTTCACATGCTGTTGTGCAAATGGAATAGACAACAGGTGGAAATTATAGGCAATTAGCAAGACACCCCAATAAAGGAGTGGTTCTGCAGGTGGGGACCACAGACCACTTCTCAGTTCGTATGCTTCCTGGCTGATGTTTTGGTCACTTTTGAATGCTGGCGGTGCTTTCACTCTAGTGGTAGCATGAGACGGAGTCTACAACCCACACAAGTGGCTCAGGTAGTGCAGCTCATCCAGGATGGCACATCAATGCGAGCTGTGGCAAGAAGGTTTGCTGTGTCTGTCAGCGTAGTGTCCAGAGCATGGAGGCGCTACCAGGAGACAGGCCAGTACATCAGGAGACGTGGAGGAGGCCGTAGGAGGGCAACAACCCAGCAGCAGGACCGCTACCTCCGCCTTTGTGCAAGGAGGAGCAGGAGGAGCACTGCCAGAGCCCTGCAAAATGACCTCCAGCAGGCCACAAATGTGCATGTGTCTGCTCAAACGGTCAGAAACAGACTCCATGAGGGTGGTATGAGGGCCCGACATCCACAGGCGGGGGTTGCGCTAACTGCCCAACACCGTGTAGGACGTTTGGCATTTGCCAGAGAAAACCAAGATTGGCAAATTCGCCACTGGCGCCCTGTGCTCTTCACAGATGAAAGCAGGTTCACACTGAGCACATGTGACAGACGTGACAGAGTCTGGAGACGCCGTGGAGAACGTTCTGCTGCCTGCAACATCCTCCAGCATGACCGGTTTGGCGCTGGGTCAGTCATGGTGTGGGGTGGCATTTCTTTGGGGGGCCGCACAGCCCTCCATGTGCTCGACAGAGGTAGCCTGACTGCCATTAGGTACCAAGATGAGATCCTCAGACCCCTTGTGAGACCATATGCTGGTGTGGTTGGCCCTGGGTTCCTCCTAATGCAAGACAATGCTAGACCTCATGTGGCTGGAGTATGTCAGCAGTTCCTGCAAGAGGAAGGCATTGATGCTATGGACTGCCCGTTCCCCAGACCTGAATCCAAATGAGCACATCTGGGACATCATGTCTCGCTCCATCCACCAACGCCACGTTGCACCACAGACTGTCCAGGAGTTGGCAGATGCTTTAGTCCAGGTCTGGGAGGAGATCCCTCAGGAGACCATCCGCCACCTCATCAGGAGCATGCCCAGGCATTGTAGGGAGGTCATACAGGCACGTGGAGGCCACACACACTACTGACCCTTCTTTTGACTTGTTTTAAGGACATTACATCAAAGTTGGATCAGCCTGTAGTGTGGTTTTCCACTTTCATTTTGAGTGTGACTCCAAATCCAGACCTCCATGGGTTGATAAATTGGATTTCCATTGATTATTTTTGTGTGATTTTGTTGTCAGCACATTCAACTATGTAAAGAAAAAAATATTTAATAATATTATTTCATTCATTCAGATCTGGGATGTGTTATTTTAGTGTTCCCTTTATTTTTTTGAGCAGTATATTTCACCCCGCCATAAAAATAAACCTACTTCCTACCCTATGAATTCAGGAGTCAATATTTACTCAATAAAATGTCAGTTTGAAGTTAGAGGTACTTTAGACTTTCCTACTCAAGGCCTCCTCTTTTCCCCAAGGGAACATAAGCCGGGGACTTACAGTATTTGAGCCTCTGGACTTTCCTCTTCTGACTAGGGGTGGACTGGGTGGATGTGCTGGGCTGCTCCTCCTCCGCACTCGCACTTCTCTTTTTCTGGTTCCTCTTTTTCCTTCCTGTCTTCTCCTCCTCCTCTTCTCCTTCCGCTGAAGCCTTCTTCTTCTTATCCTCCTCCTCTTCCTTCTCCACCTTCTCTGGCAGTTTCTCATAGAATGTGAATGACCCTACAAGGGATTGGTGGCAAAACTGAGCAAACCATGCAACCTAATTCATGTACACCTAATAAAAAATTATTATAAATACAAATTAGACAGGGCTTTGAACCTTAACTTCAAAGTATCCACCATTGAGACTACATTTATATTATACTATGAGTTAGAATTATATATAGATATTAGCCTATCCATACAAATGCCATAATAAGAGAATAGTAAGAGTGAAGGCTACAGAACTGACCATCCAGCAGGCGGTTTCGTAGCAGGCGTAACGTTGGGTACTGCTGCAGGAGGTGGTCCCTGAACACACAGTTCCAGAACACCTTGATGCTGTCGGGCCTCTCTGCCTCCACCCAGTCCAACACCTGGTACACACCCTTCTCCCTCAGCTCCTTACTCCTAATCAAAATCAACTTCTGCAGGAGGGGTCAAATACAAAACCATGGTCCAATTTGTGGGGGTTAACAAATTGCGGCTGGAGTAGAGTGATAGACTTGATTCTCTAGAAGCAACTACCATCCCAGTCAGTTCATGTGACAGACAGGAATTCATGGACACACATCAGGCATTACTAATCAATGATCATCAACTCCAATGTCCACTCTTACAATTAACATTCAAAGACTTGTTATTTATATTGTTTGTACCCAGCTAGTAATAGGACAGTGAATGGTATTAGTGTACACAGTACACTTTTAGAATTAGTGTTGACCCAATGAACCCTGGAGAACCTCAAGGAACCTCTAGCGGTCAAATTATTACAATCGTTTTCCAATCAAATCAAATCAAACTTTATTAGACACATGCGCCGAATACAACGGGTGTAGACCTTACAGAAAAAAATCCTTACTTACGAGCCTCTAACCAACAGTGTAGGTTAAAAAAAATACGGATAAGAATAAGAGATAAATGTAAGAAGTAATTAAAGAGCAGCAGTAAAAAATAACAATACATACAGGGGGGTGCCAGGAACAGAGTCAATGTGCGGGGGGCACCGGTTAGTTGAGGTAGTATGTACATGTAGTTAGAGTTAATTAAAGTGACTATGCATAGATGACAACAGAGAGTGGCAGTGGTGTGGAGGGGAGGGGGGGGGCAATGCAAATAGTCTGGATAGCCATTTGACTAGGTGTTTTGGGGTCTTATGGCTTGTGGGTAGAAGCTGTTTAGAAGCCTCTTGGACCTAGACTCCGGCACCGCTTGCCGTGTGGTAGCAGAGAGAACAGTTTATGACTAGGGTGGCTGGAGTCTGACAATTTTTATGGCCTTCTGCCTGGTATAGAGGTCCTGGATGGCAGGAAGCTTGGCCTCAGTGATGTATTGGGCCGTTCGCACTACCCTCTGTAGTGCCTTGCGGTCTGAGGCCGAGCAGTTGCCATACCAGGCAGTGATGCAACCAGTCAGGATGCTCTCGATGGTGCAGCTGTAGAACTTTTTGAGGATCTGAGGACCCATGCCAAATCTTTTCAGTCTCCTGAGGGGGAATATGTTTTGTTGTGCCAACATCATGACTGTCATGGTGTGCTTGGACCATGTTAGTTTGTTGGTAATGTGGACACCAACGAACTTGAAGCTCTCAACCTGCTCCAATGCAGCCCCATCGATGAGAATGGGGGAGTGCTTGGTCCTATTTTTCCTGTAGTCCACAATCATCTCCTTTGTCTTGATCACGTTGAGGGAGAGGTTGTTGTCCAGGCACCAAACGGCCAGGTCTCTGACCTCCTCCCTAAGGCTGTCTCGTTGTTGTCGGTGATCAGGCCTACCACCTGTGTAATCGGCAAATATAATGATTGTGTTGGAGTCATGCCTGGCCGTGCAGTCATGAGTGAACAGGGAGTACAGGAGGGGGCTGGGCACGCACCCCTGAGAGGCCCCTGTGTTGAGGATCAGCGTGGCGGATGTGTTGTTACCTACCCTTACCACCTGGTGTTTAGGTGTTCAGTCCCAGGGTCCTTAGCTTATTGATGAGCTTTGAGGGCACTATGGTGTTGAACGCTGAGCTGTAGTCAATGAATAGCATTCTCACATAGGTGTTCCTTTTGTCCAGGTGGGAAAGGGCAGTGTGGAGTGCAATAGAGACTGCATCATCTGTGGATCTGTTGGGGCAGTATGCAAATTGGAGTGGGTCTAGGGTCTCTGGGATGATGTTGTTGATGTGAGCCATGACCACGGGTCGGTAGTCATTTAGGCAGGTTGCCTTTGTGTTCTTGGACACAGGCACTATGGTGGTCTGCTTAAAAAATGTTGGTATTATAGACTCAGACAGGGAGATGTTGAAAATGTCAGTGAAGACACTTGCCAGTTGGTCAGTGCATGCTCGCAGTACACATCCTGGTAGTCCGTCTGGCCCTGTGGCCTTGTGAATGTTGAACTGTTTAAAGGTCTTACTCACATCGGCTGCGGAGAGCGTGATCACACAGTCTTCCGGGAAACAGCTGGTGCTCTCATGCATGTTTCAGTGTTATTTGCCTCAAAGCGAGCATAGAAGTAGTTTAGCTCGTCTGGTAGGCTCATGTCACTGGGCAGCTCTCGGCTGTGCTTCCCTTTGTAGTCTGCAATGGTATGCGTCTCTGTGTGTGGAGTAAAGGTGGTCCAGTTTTTTCCCCTCTAGTTGCACATTTAACATGCTGATAGAAATTTGGTAAAACGGATTTAAGTTTCCCTGCATTAAAGTCCCTGGCTACTAGGAGCGCTGCCTCTGGGTGAGCGTTTTCTTGTTTGCTTATGGTGGAATACAGCTCATTCAATGCTGTCTTAGTGCCAGCCTCAGACTGTGGTGGCATGTAAACAGCTACGAAAAATACAGATGAAAACTCTCTAGGTAGATAGTGTGGTCTACAGCTTATCATAAGATACTCTACCTCAGGCGAGTAATAGCTCGAGACTTCCTTAGATATCGTGCACCAGCTGTTATTTACAAAAATACATAGTCCCACGCCCCTTGTCTTACCAGACGCCGCTGTTCTATCCTGCTGGTACAGTGGATAGCAAGCCAGCTGTATGTTGATAGGTCTACCTCTGCACAGCAGGGCCGTAGCTACATATAAAGACACCGAGGTCCGGACCTCACCTTGAAACTTGGTTGTACATCAGCAGTTTTCCTCGTTATCTCACTCACTGACAGTCACTTAGTTAACTTTTAAAACTGCAAAAACTTCTCCCCACCAAAGGGCAAATGTATAATTGAAGGAAATTAGCTGTAAAACTGCAACAACAACAAAAAGTTATGTTAAGCAAATGTATTTGTTGACCTTTTGTTAATAAAATATATTTTTTTGCTAACAGATCCCTCTGTACATATTAAATTGTCGATTTTAAACCCGGTGCTGAGTTAATGTGAGTTAATGTATAGCGGCTAATTGTATAGTCAATAGGCTATGTCTTTGTAGATCACCTTAGGGGACTGAAGCTCCAGCAACCGATGTGATAATGGTTGTTGTTTTTTGGCTTTCTCTTTTTTGGCTTTCTCTCTTTTGTTTTTTTTCTGTTCTCCAAATAGAATTTTGTATAGAAATGCAGTAAATGAGCTTCAACTTTCTTAAAATGTCTAAAACTCAGATCCTGGCTACAGCCCTTCACATCAGCTCCAGTACTCCTACAAACCAATACGAACCAGGTTTGATACTCTGATAAACCAGGTACACTTGTAACTATTCAGCAAAACTTACATAAGGTCTACCATTGTGTAAGATACACTAAACAAACCTATTGACAATACATATTTGATCAGTTATTACATTACATTACAGTTTATGGGTATTTACATGGCCAACATTTTACAGTCAAAATCACTGCTTTAAACATATGTAAAGGCGAATGGATAATGGTAAAATCATCTGTGAAATAATCTTGATCAAGTATATCCATAACCCAACATAAGGAGCATCATGGATTCAACACTGTAATAGAGATCTGTAATTTATACGGTAATTTGAGGCATTATCAAGAGTAAAAAAAAACTGAAACATTTTACTGCAGCATACTATAAAATGGTGCATTTTAGCAGAATTGCTGTATATTGAATGGTACTGTAATTCCCCCCCCAGAAAATGTTTTGACCAATTTTGGGTCTATGGTAGTGTTGTTTCTGTACCGTTAACTTATTTCGAGGCGCACCTTGTAAGAGGCTATATTTATTGCATCCGTGATTGAGAATGCTGTACCAATTTAACTCGTATGTGGTTATAGTGTCCCATCAATTTAAAATGTGGGGGTTCAGATTGGAGTTGCAGCTAGTCTTAAACCTTAAATGGTTGAGCAAAAGGCATTTGCCATGTCCTTTAGGTCTGCTTTGCCCTGAAGTTGCTGCCAATTTGGAAGCCTTTCTTAAGGTCTCTAGAAGTGCAAGTGACATAAAACACTAGTGATGGGAAACCGATGCTTTCTGAAGGCTTCGGCGCTTTCACCAAAATGTACCGAAAAACGGATCTTCATTATCTGTTCACAATGCACATTAGTGACATCTGCTGGTTAGAAATAAACAGCAGTGTATGATTATCAGATAGACGTTGTTTTAATCCACTGCTTTCATCTGAACTCTGTGGCACAGCGGTAAATTGTTGGCTTCAGTAGCCTATAATCAGTTGGAATACCAGCTTCGCATCTTTACTGTTTTTCAAAAACTGAATCTATGACATTATTTAAGATGCTTAAGACAGAAGTTTATACTATACTAAATAAATACAAATATTTGAACAGTGCAGAAAGTGTTTCACATAAAACCATTTTCAAAATAGTGTGCCTTCAACAGGATTCCAACTCATACCTTCACAACCCTGAATGTTCTCTACTCTACCAGGTAAGCTACCAGTCAGCTGAAACTTTTTCTACAAGATCCTAACTATATTTGAAAGTACGTGTCTAGTACAGGTCGGTGTTTGAAAGCAGCTTGGAATCGAAGACAGCACCGGAACCACAGAGAAATCAGTGGGATTTCGTGTTTTGTAACACACGGTTTGAAAAAGCATGTGATGAAATGAAGCTTCGGACGTCATTGATGACATACTCCTGATAAAGTGATACACACATCAGCACACTTCTTTGAAGTAGCTGCTTAGCGATTTTGACACATGCCTCAGAGCTCCGGTATCAAACGTAACACTATAAAACACCAAATATCAATTCATATGCTTTAGGGGAGAGTGGGGTAAGTTGAGCATTTTTTACATTCAGCATCACTCCGTCAAGGGAAATATAGTGTTCTTTCTAACAAAGATATCTACATATATTTCAGGATGTTGTGTATCCTCGGACATAATCAGAATTCAAGAAAACATAACAATTTTGAAAACATAGCTAGTCCCAAAAAAGTGGTCTCTTGGCACAACTTATGAGGTAAGGTGAGCTGTGGAACAGGGTAAGTTAAGCCTCCTAGAAATGTCTACTGAATGAAATATTGCCACTACCTTTTAAAAACCATGTCTATCTTTATATCCCAAATACAATTCACAATCACTTTTTGTCTTTTAATAATTTCAAGCATCTTTTAACACAGGCTTAACACCTAACAAACACTTTTTTAAAACACTTTTAACATAGACCAGGCCCTATTGTTGCCTCATATGCCAGCAATAATGCCTTGCATTACACCTGGGAAGAAAACACTTCAAATTGCTCAACTTGCCATTGGCTCAACTTACCCGATGGGAAACATTTTGACTATATTAGCCCACACAGCTACAAGGATGCACTTTTATGCTAGGTTTAGGATCTCATATTGAAGCTTATAGAGACTCCAACTGATGTACAGAACAATCTTATAATGATCTACTTTGGTTCAGATAAAAGCATCATGATACCTCTAACACAATAAATGTATTTGACTTGTTGAAAATCTGTTTTTTGGACTTAACACTTTCTTCCTTCACAGACACCATCAGATGATGACCTCTTCCTAAATATTTGGTCAAATCTTGCACCAATCCCTTGTAATTACAGTAAAATACTAAGAAATTCAAACTCTCACCTCAATAAATGTAATTCATTCATCCAATCATTCATTCCTTTCAATGATAGTAGCATTTACAGTATAGGCCTAATACAGTACATTTTACGGTATTGTACTGTGTCATTACACAGTACTTGCTATGATTCTGTATTTATATTACAGTACCTGTACTTTAATATTAAATACAACATTTTACTTGCCACCGAGCTGCCTATAAATTACTGTCAAATTCATGAGGACCCCTTTAAAGTAAATTAAGGAACATAGCCTATTTTTTTAACGAGGCAAGTCAGTTAAGAACACATTCTTATTTACAGTGACTGCCTACACAGGCCAAACCCAGACAAGGCTGAGCCAATTGTGCCGCCCTATGGGACTCCCAAACACAGCCAGTTGTGATATAGCCTGGAATCGAACCAGGGTGTCTGTAGTGATGGCTCAAGTACTGACATCCAGTGCCTTAAACCTCTGCGCCACTAGGGAGTTCATGTAAACTAGACCCTTTAAACATTAAACTAAATATGTAAACATTTCAACAATCTATTTGTTTTTTAAGCTGTTGAATACAGACTTCTGGTGTAAAAGTAGGTCTAAACCTTGGAGATTTATCCTTGTCTTGTGACCATTTTGAGAAATCTAATGAAACTTCTCTGAATCATACTTCACCTTAATAATGCATAATATATTACTTATTTGTTAAGTACAGCTTTAATGTATTTAAAGCCTGTAAACTAGGACCTACAAAAGTTTGTTTCGGTATTGTGACCGATGGGATTAAATTGAACCTTTGATTGGGCGGTTATGTCTATAGAAATTTGGCGGTCTCTACTGCTCTCACCTTGTACATGTTCTCCGGAATGAGGTGGTGGTCACGGAGCTGGTTCAGAAAGGTGTGTGGTTGCACCATGCACGACATCTCTGTCCTATTACAGCGTAAAAACTGCAGTAACTGCTTATCTGTCAGAAAAGCCAACGGGTCCATTGGCGCCGATCGCAACTGTAGTTCACCTCTTCAATTCAGTTTTCTTTGTTGAAAAAAATCCAATATTTACCAAGTCACTGAATATATTAACAGTTTAATAATTAATGAACAGGCTAAAATTGGGTTGCACGTATAGATTCATAAATTAAAGTATGATTGTAGGCTATTTACATTTCAATACAGGCCCAGGGTGGAATGATTCATTCAGACGATAGACGCGCAAAAGCAATCGAGACGAAAATAGCCTACATTCCAGTTTGGACGATGGACGTAATCAAAAAGTTTTCAGTTGTAGGCCTACAACATGTTGCTATTGTTATTTTCGAAGATAAAATAGATCTCCCGCCTGCACTGAAACCCACCTCAAATGACGTTTGGAAAGTGAAAGTGCTCATGTGACCGGCCGGTCCCGGCCGCAATAGGCGATACCACAAAATTGCCGCCCCTTATCAGAATAGTCCCAGTAAGCAAAATTACGTTAAAAAGACGTCTACAATACGTATTTTCAAGACGTTGAAGTTAGGTTCATTGTAGGTTCTGAATGAAAGGTGGAAATACGTATTTTCCAGATGATGAAATCAGGTTCAAATCAAAATGTATTTGTCACGTGCGCCGAATACAACAGGTGAAGACCTTACAGTGAAATGCTTACATACAAGCCCTTAACCAACAGTGCAGTTTTTTAAGTAAAAAAATTGATGAAAGTTGAAAATACGTAATTTATAGACGTCTACGTTTGGGCCAAATCAAGGCTGGTCCAGATGGCACCAAAAAAGACATCTGGACAAGACCAAAAAAATGCATCCAAAAGGCATCAGTGTCGGTCAGTGCTTACTGAGGTATAGCTTACAATGTCGCCTGAAATTGAATTTTAGGAATTCTCATCTATGTGGTAGGCTTACCATTTGTAAAACACAAAAAAGACTGCAGGTCCGGACAAGAACAAAAAAAAGATGTAAAATAGACGTTGGCCCGTTGGCCCGTGCTTACTGGGGTGTAGCCTACCATGTCGGCATGCAATGGAATTTTATGAATGCATCGATATGGTAGACCCACAGTTTGTAAAGCAGGCCTTTGCATTGGCTTTATTAGTCCGAAAGGGATATTTAAACTCTGAATATCAGCTACCCAACTTTATCAGGAGGAGTTATCCTGAGCCTATTTGCAATGTGTTGACACTGTGGGAAATGCAGAAGTATTTTCTTTTTCAATAAAAAATAATTATGGACACAAACTTGAAACCACTGAGCATGACAATTTAGTCCATGGGATGAAACTAATGGACAGCAGTTGTGAGTAGCCTGATTGTCCATTCCGTATTGTCAATTTTACTTTTACCTGTCCTGTTTTTAGGACATGTTGTTTGTTAACATGTCAGCACATTTTTTATTTGATTGGGCACCATTTTGGTTAGGCTATTTGATCGAAGAATCCTAATGTAAAAAGTTTCCATCTCATTACAGTTTCATACACTATCACCAGCCTGTAGGCTACAGAAAAGGCCACATACTCATTCTACCATATGCTATATCTGCTACACGATTTATGTTAGATTTGTTTTTTTGCGTTTCCATCAGCACCCTGGAGATGCAGGCTAGGAATGGATAAGATAAATATTTTGCATCCTTGCCTTTGACAAAGTGGACACTGCTTATCACAGGGCGGCATCAGCGCTCACCTAAAAAGCCCATATGCCACTGGTCGAGAGAAATTGTCATTGTTTCTGGGCAGAATTATGTGAGGTCTTATGTGTTGTTGGAGGTACAACTTGGTCAGTTTAGCTAAAAAAATAAATGCCGCCCTCGTCAATCTGCCGCCATAGACCTAATTTACATTTTTTGTATTTTTTATTTCACATTTACATTTACATTACATTTAAGTCATTTAGCAGACGCTCTTATCCAGAGCGACTTACAAATTGGTGCATTCACCTTATGATATCCAGTGGAACAACCACTTTACAATAGTGCATCTAAATCTTTTAAGGGGGGGGGGTTAGAAGGATTACTTTATCCTATCCCAGGTATTCCTTAAAGAGGTGGGGTTTCAGGTGTCTCCGGAAGGTGGTGATTGACTCCGCTGTCCTGGCGTCGTGAGGGAGCTTGTTCCACCATTGGGGTGCCAGAGCAGCGAACAGTTTTGACTGGGCTGAGCGGGAACTGTGCTTCCTCAGAGGTAGGGAGGCGAGCAGGCCAGAGGTGGATGAACGCAGTGCCCTTGTTTGGGTGTAGGGCCTGATCAGAGCCTGAAGGTACGGAGGTGCCGTTCCCCTCACAGCTCCGTAGGCAAGCACCATGGTCTTGTAGCGGATGCGAACTTCAACTGGAAGCCAGTGGAGAGAGCGGAGGAGCGGGGTGACGTGGGCTAGTTGTGAACAAGTTCTCATTTACAACTGCGACCTGGCCAAGATAAAGCAAAGCAGTGTGACACAGACAACAAAACAGAGTTACACATGGAATAAAATGGAATAAACAATAAACAAGTTAATAACACAATAAACAAGTCAATGGCACAGTAGAAAAAGAAAGTCTATATACAGTGTGTGCAAAAGGCATGAGGAGGTAGGCAATAAATAGGCCATAGTAGCGGAGAATTACAATTTAGCAGATTAACACGAGTGATAAATGAGCAGATGATGATGTGCAAGTAGAGATACTGGTGTGCAAAGAGTAGAAAAGTAAATAAAAACAGTATGGGGATGAGGTAGGTAGATTGGGTGGGCTATTTACAGATCGACCATGTACAGCTGCAGCGATCATTTAGCTGCTCAGATAGCTGATGTTTAAAGTTGGTCAGGGAAATATAAGTCTCCAGTTTCAGCGATTTTTGCAATTCGTTCCAGTCACTGGCAGCAGAGAACTGGAAGAAAAGGCGGCCAAATGAGGTGTTGGCTTTGGGGATGATCAGTGAGATATACCTGCTGGAACGTGTGCTACGGGTGGGTGTTGTTATCGTGACCAGTGAACTGAGATAAGACGGAGCTTTACCTAGCATAGACTTATAGATGACCTGGAGCCAGTGGGTCTGGCGACGAATATGTAGCAAGGGCCAGCCAACTAGAGCATACAGGTCGTAGTGGTGGGTGGTATAAGGTGATTTGGTAAAAAAAAACGGATGGCACTGTGATAGACTGCATCCAGTTTGCTGAGTAGAGTAGTGGAAGCTATTTTGTAGATGACATCGCCGAAGTCGAGGATTGTCAGTTTTACTAAGGTAAGTTTGGCGGCGTGAGTGAAGGAGGCTTTGTTGCGATATAGAAAGCCGATTCTAGATTTGATTTTGGATTGGAGATGTTTAATATGAGTCTGGAAGGAGAGTTTACAGTCTAGCTAGACACCTAGGTATTTATAGTTGTCCACATATTCTAGGTCAGAACCGTCCAGGGTGGGAATGCTAGTCAGGCGGGCGGGTGCGGGCAGCAAACGGTTGAAAAGCATACATTTAGTTTTACTAGCGTTTAAGAGCAGTTGGAGGCCACGGAAGGAGTGTTGTATGGCATTGAAGCTCGTTTGGAGGTTAGTTAGCACAGTGTCGTCTGCGTAGAGGTGGATCAGGGAATCACCCGCAGCAACAGCGACATCATTGATATATACAGAGAAAAGAGTCGGCCCGAGAATTGAACCCTGTGGTACCCCCATAGAGACTGCCAGAGGTCCGGACAACAGGCCCTCCGATTTGACACACTGAACTCTGTCTGCAAAGTAGTTGGTGAACCAGGCGAGGCAGTCATTAGAGAAACCAAGGCTGTTGAGTCTGCCGATAAGAATACGGTGATTGACACAGTCAAAAGTCTTGGCCAGGTCGATGAAGACGGCTGCACAGTATTGTCTTTTATTGATGGTGGTTATGATATCATTTAGTACCTTGAGCGTGGCTGAGGTGCACCCGTGACCGGCTCGGAAACCGGATTGCACAGCGGAGAAGGTACGGTGGGATTCGAAATGGTCAGTGATCTGTTTATTAACTTGGCTTTTGAAGACTTTAGAGAGGCAGGGCAGGATAGATATAGGTCTATAGCAGTTTGGGTCTAGAGTGTCACCCCCTTTGAAGAGAGGGATGACCGTGGCAGCTTTCCAATCTTCAGGGATCTCAGACGATACAAAAGAGAGGTTGAACAGGCTGGTAATAGGGGTTGCAACAATGGCGGCGGATAGTTTCAGAAAGAGAGGGTCCAGATTGTCTAGCCCAGCTGATTTGTACGGGTCCAGGTTTTGCAGCTCTTTCAGAACATCTGCTATCTGAATTTGGGTGAAGGAGAAGCTGGGGAGGCTCGGGCGAGTAGCTGCGGGGGGGGGGGGGGGGGGGGCGGAGCTGTTGGCCGGGGTTGGAGTAGCCAGGAGGAAGGCATGGCCAGCCATAGAGAAATGCTTATTGAAATATTCGATTATCAACGATTTATCGGTGGTGACCGTGTTACCTAGCCTCAGTGCAGTGGGCAGCTGGGAGGAAGTGCTCTTGTTCTCCATGGACTTTACAGGAGTTAGAGCTACAGGATGCAAATTTCTGCTTGAAAAAGCTAGCCTTTGCCTTCCTGACTGACAGCGTGTATTGGTTCCTGACTTCCCTGAACAGTTGCATATCGCGGGGACTATTCGATGCTTTTGCAGTCCGCCACAGGATGTTTTTGTGCTGGTCAAGGGCAGTCAGGTCTGGAGTGAACCAAGGGCTATATCTGTTCTTAGTTCTGCATTTTTTGAAAGGGGCATGCTTATCTAAGATGGTGAGGAAATTACTTTTAAAGAACGACTAGGCATCCTCGACTGACGGGATGAGGTCATTATCCTTCCAGGATACCTGGGCCAGGACGATTAGAAAGGCCTGCTCGCAGAAGTGTTTTAGGGAGCGTTTGACAGTGATGAGGGGTGGTCGTTTGACCGCGGACCCATAGCGGATACAAGCAATGAGGCAGTGATCGCTGAGATCCTGATTGAAAACAGCAGAGGTTTATTTGAAGGGCAAGTTGGTCAGGATAATGTCTATGAGGGTGCCCATGTTTACGGATTTAGGGTTGTACCTGGTGGGATCCTTGATGATTTGTGTGAGATTGATGGCATCTAGCTTAGATTGTAGGACTGCCGGGGTGTTAAGCATATCCCAGTTTAGGTCACCTAACAGAATGAACTCTCCAATTTGTAAGTCGCTCTGGATAAGAGCGTCTGCTAAATGACGTAAATGTAAATGTAAATGAAGCTAGATAGGAGGCGATCAATTCACATATGGTGTCCAGGGCACCGCTGGGAGCGGAGGGGGGGTCGATAACAGGTGGCAACAGTGAGAGACTTATTTCTGGAGAGATTCATTTTTAAAATTAGAAGTTCGAACTGTTTGGGTATAGACCTGTAAATTATGACAGAACTTTGCAGGCTATCTCTGCAGTAGATTGCAACTCCTCCCCTTTGGCAGTTCTATCTTGACGGACAATGTTGTAGTTGGGTATGGAAATCTCTGAATTTTTGGTGGCCTTCCTAAGCCAGGATTCAGACACGGCAAGGACATCAGGGTTGGCGGAGTGTGCTAAAGCAGTGAATAAAAGAAACTTAGGGAGGAGGCTTCTGATGTTAACATGCATGAAACCAAGGCTTTTTCGATCACAGAAGTCAACAAATGAGGGTGCCTGGGGCCACGCAGGGCCTGGGTTTACCTCCACATCACCAGAGGAACAGAGGAGGACTTGGATGAGGGTACGGCTAAAGGCTATCAAAACTGGTCGTCTAGAGCGTTGGGGACAAAGAATAAAAGGAGCAGATTTCTGGGCGTGGTAGAATAGATTCAGGGCATAATGTGCAGACAGGGATATGGTGGGGTGCGGGTACAGCGAAGGTAAGCCCAGGCACTGAGTGATGATAAGAGAGGATGCATCTCTGGACATGCTGGTTATAATGGGTGAGGTCACCGCATGTGCGTGAGGTGGGACAAAGGATGTATCAGATGTATGATGAGTGGAACTAGGGGCTCCATTGTAAACTAAAACAATGATAACTAACCTAAACAACAGTATACAAGGCATATTGACATTTGAGAGAGACATAAAACGAGGCATAAAGCAATCTCAGGTGTTGATTGGGAGAGCTAGTTAAGACAACAACAGGTCAGACAACAACAGCTAATCAGCTAAAACAACAACATCAGGTAAAATGGTGATGAATGGGCAGAGAGGGTCGGTTAACTACACACAGGGCCTGAGTTTGCGGCTGGGGCTGACAGATAAACAAATTATAAACAGAATGGAGTACCGTGATTAATGGACATTCCAGCAGGCATCAGCTATGTAGCCAAGTGATCATAGGGTCCAGGGGACAGCAAAAGACGGAACAGTGAAGCCGCGAAGTAGTCGCACTACGCTAGCACGCGGGCGACACAGCGTTTAAAGTTAGCAGCCCGGGGCAAGTAGAAGCGTATGCTCTGACATCCGACGGAGGCCGGTTGAAGGCACAGCGGATGCAGTATTCATCGGCAGACCAGTTGTGGTGGTGCGACAAAGGATCCAAGCCAGATGGCGAAAGAGGTATTGTAGTTGTAGTGATTTAGTTTGCTAGCCGGGAGATGCGCCTGGCTCACGGCTAACTGGTGCTAGCTTCGGGACAGGGGCATTAGCCACTATAGCCACTTGGTAGCAGCGGTGATCCGGTGCCAAGGTCCAGAGCTTACGGCAAGGATCCGATGGAGTAGTGGATTTTAGCTGTGTTTGGGTGGAGTCCGGGTGAACAGCTGTGTAGGCCGGGAGGTGGGCCTAGCCTGGCTCAGGTATAGCTTCGGTACTGGGTCACTCGGTGGCAGCTAGCTAGCTGTGAAGATCAGGGGTAATGGTCCAGGGTTTATGGCAGGAATCCGGCGATGTAGTGGAGAAACAGTCTGATACTGGTAGGCTGGCGAGTATTATCCAGGCTAAAAAAGGGCCGGTATCTGTGCAGAAGGTAAAGGCCGCTAGCAGTGGCTAACAATGACTAAATAGCTTGTAGCTAATTAGCTGGTTAGCTGGTGGTTCTGGCTATAAGGTCTAAAAATAAAAAAATGATAGCGGTTCCGTAGAACGGGTCGGCAGATTTCAGACGTCCCTCCCACAAACAGGGCAATAATACAATCGCACACTCAATTTGTGCAAATATGTACAAAAAAGTATTTCAGCAGATTTCGTGCATTTTTGTTTGTTTTCGTGTGGCTTAATTCTTGTGAAAAGACACACATTTTTGCGCGACTTCATTCTGAGGAAAATACATTTTTGGGGGGCAAACTTCAGAACAATCTTTTGAAAGTTATTAGAGTAATGGTGATCTTCTACACTGCCTTTTTTGTGTGTCCCACATTATTTATATAAAAACGTGTTAACAACCCAATATTGTTAATCAACCAGGTTGTCACAGAAATAATTATAATTACGAGTTTTTTATTTTATTACACCCAATACTGTTTTCTATGCCTGTTTTTGCTTAATACTTTGTGATACTGGTGCACTTGTAGACAGAGAGGTCATTTTTTTTATGTAGGCAACAGTAGGCCTACACAATTTTATTCATAATGCATTTAATACAAGGCTCCACTTTTTCATGTACATTACACAATTTGTTTCATAATGCATTTTATGAGGTTTTCCAGATTGGAGAAAAAAATATATTTTTATTTAATTTTTTTGTGGTATCGATGAAGGTATTTTATTGGGGAATGGGGATCCATTTTTATGATGGGAAATTATTACACACAAACACTTACACACATATAAACACAATCACTTTGTTAGTACTCATGTTATAGCCAACTCTTGACTTTTGTATGAATTATTTGTATCTAGTAGTCATGTATTCATTATCTTTAACTGGTTAAATGTTTGTAGTTTGCATGTTTCAGTAATGATTAACATGCTTATATTTTGCATTTTTATACATATTCTGTATTTCCACTGAAGAAAGCAATAATTAATCAACACACTACTGTAAATAAATGGACACTAGCTGTTATAAAATGGAAATTGCTCTCCGGAAATAAATTGTGAGAAATGCTCAGTCTGAAGCCATTCGGCTGTGGATTTCACAGCCCTATAATAATGACACAAGTTATATCAGCTTAAAAACGGTTTATTTACAACCTATGGGTATAATATGTTGAGAATAATGGAATAGGAGAGTCTGAAATTAATTAAATACCCTAACCCTAAGCTATGTTCAATGTCAGCAGCAATTTCCAGTGAGAAATGCTTAGTCTGAAGTCATTGGGCTGTGGGTTTCACAGCCCTATAATAATGATGCAAGTTATATCAGCTTTAAAAGGGGTATAACATGTTGGGCAAAGGGGTATAAGAGAGTCTGAAAAATAACCCCTAACTTGAGTTCAGTCTTCGCCAAAGAGAACCAAGAGGGGCCTAGCTTCGTCCTTCATGACTGGGAAAGGCCTCAATTCTAGGTCGTAGAAAATCCTACAGCTATCTCATTAGATCAGAACAGGATGGATCAACAGTGATATTACTGGTTTGCATCCTAAAAAAAGGATAGTTGTGTTTTGCATAACACACTAACATTATTTGTCTACCTATATGATGTGGATCATTGTCAGGTTATTTGATATTTATACCATGGGTAGGTCTAATCCTGAATGCTGATTGGTTAAAACCGCATTCCAGCCAGTGTCTATTCCACAAGTTACCACCGGCTAAATCTATGATGTTAAAATTACCATTTACTCTGACTGCGCAATCCACGCTTCTCATTAGCCCAGCCAAGCAATTTATAAACTTGATCTCCACTATAAAAAGCATCTAGACTTTCTCACATTTCCTTTAGACTAACATTTCGTTTTCAAAAGATGAGATTTGTATAAACATTTCTGTCAGTCTCTCCGACATTTGCAACATTGTTTCAATATTCAAATTTGATCTCTAGCTGTCCCATAGTAATGAACGTGTCGGGAGTCGGGACGAGACAGGCAGGCAGCGTTTCTCAGCCAGTCAAAATCATGAATCAGATGGCATAATGTTTTGGATATATACAAAGAAATGAAATGTCAATTGAAAAAAGGTCAAAACAAAACAAAGTGCAGCTAGTTTGCAGTCTTTCCAGCTTCAGTTTGAAGTGATTGTGTTGTTGGCTAGCTCCTCTGAACAAGTGCCCTATGCCATTTTCTATGCTATGCGATATCACGCCTCATTAGCTCATTGTTATGGATGCATCCAAATAAATGTCACTAGAAAACAGCTTAAACAAATGCAAATGCAGCTACTTTGCTGTTATTCTAGCTGCATGTGACTGTAAGTTAGCTGTAGTTGGCTAGCTAGCAAGCAAGGGATAATAAAGTTGCCAGCCAGTATGGCAATGGACCATTTAGAACGAACGACTGGGTCGCGCCCATAGATACAGAACAAAAAGACTGAACGACTGGGTCGCATCTCTGGCAACTGAACCAATAGAACGAATGACCAGCCGGCTTGGGTAGCAACCCTAGATTTGTGTTGGGACTATATCTTGTGGAAGGATGAAATAGTATGAATACATTTATTAAAATAAGGTTTTTAATGAAAATATGTCAATCATTATTTGAATATGTTGGTAACCCTGTCACACCCTGATCTGTTTCACCTGTCTTTGTGCTTGTCTCCACCTCCCTCCAGGTGTCGCCCATCTTCCCCATTATCCCCAGTGTATTTATACCTGTGTTTTCTGTTTGTCTGTTGCCAGTTCGTTTTATTTCGTCAAGCCTACCAGCGTTTTTCCCATGCTCCTGTCTTTCTCTAGTTCCTGTTTTCCCGGTTTTGACCATTCTGACTGCCCTGACCCTGAGCCTGCTTGCCGTTCTGTACCTTGTCACACCAACCTGGATTACTGACCTCTGCCTGCCCTGGCCCTGAGCCTGCCATTCAGTACTTTTCGGACTCTACTCTGGATTACTGACTTCTGCCTGCCCTTGACCTGATGTTTGCCTTCCCCCCTGTTTTTGTAATAAACTTTTGTTACTTCGAAACTGTCAGCATCTGGGTCTTCTCATGAGCCTTGACACAACCGTTGTATAAAAATGAGAATGCCCTCGAAAGCCGGTGTTTGGAGGATATATATGCATGGTTGGGCTGTTATGGTGACCGTATTACTGCCACACCGGTGGTCACGAGTCATGAAGAGTCAAATTCCACATGACCATTTAGTTACGGTAACTAGTCTTCTCCAAGCTCTGATGCTGCTGATGTGTAGCCTACCAACCTTGCTAACTGCCTGGTACTCAGCACTCTATTGTCCCTCTCATCACTCTGACATCGATGCAAATGTAATCAAAAATCTAATCAAACACTTCACGAGAGCCCATGAGCTCATGTCGCGCAGCATTTCTATAGGCTATGCAATTGCGTGAGAAAACATAGTGATGGCCTCTATTAAAAAGAGGTGGATCCCATCAGCTTTCTTAGGCTAGGCATACTGTATTTATTTCTCAACATTCTTAACATTAAGCACATTTCCTCTCTTTACAACATGAGTATAGCCCACCTGTCTGTTATGGAAATCCTCTTCGGGATCGGATCCCGCTAACGGGATCAAATTCGACAACATCCAGTGAAATTGGAGCGCACCAAATTCAAATTACAAAATCGTAATATTAAACATTCATGAACATACAAATGTCTTACATCATTTAAAAGCTTAACTTCTTGTTAATCCAACCGCTTTGTCAGATTTCAAAAAGGCTTTATGGCGAAAGCATACCATGCGATTATCTGAGGACAGCGCCCCACATCAAAATACTTTTTCAACCAGCACAGACTTAAAAAAAATCACAAATAGCGATAAAATAAATCACTTACCTTTGAAGATCTTCCTCTGTTTGAAATCCCAAGGGTCCCAGCTACACAATGAATGTTCGTTTTGTTCGATAAAGTCCTTCTTTATATCCAAAAAAGTATGTTTAGTTGGCGCTATTGATTTCAGTAATCCACTCCTTCAACATGCATACAAAGGAATCCAAAAAGCTACCGGTAAACTTTATCCAATCAAGTCAAACAATGTTTCTAATCAATCCTCAGGTACCCTAATGTGTAAATAAATGATAATATTTCAGACAGAAAGAACGGTGTTCAATAGAAAAGGAAAATAACAAAGAGCCCACCCTCATCAAAAACCTACCTTTCCAGATGAGAACGCCTTGGATAAACTACAACTACTTGTTAATTTTTCAAGAAACAAGCCTGAAACCCTGTATGAAGACTTTTGACATCTAGTGGAAGCCATAGGAATTGCAGTTTGGGAGCTATTTTTTTTGTATATCCCATAGGCTTGCATTGAAAATACCTAATTTCCGGATAGATTTTCCTCCGGTTTTTGCCTCCCATATCAGTTCTGTTACACTCACAGACATTATTTTAACAATTTTAGAAACTTCAGAGTGTTTTCTATCCAATGCTACCAATATGCATAGCTTAGCTTCTGGGCCTGAGTAACAGGCAGTTTACTTTGGGCACGTCAGTCAGCCGGAAATTCAGGATACTGCCCCTTAGCCTTAAGAAGATTTATGGAAATGAACCACGGGAAAAGCGTCCTCCATTTGCTATTTACGTGCATAGATGAAATGCATTTTTTCACTTGCCCCTGTTTCGAGACAGGTGCATGATAATTGTCTATTCCTAAATCAAAACAAATTTCACACATATATTATTTAGTATATGTAAAGACAAGATTAAATCAAGAATAGTCTGATGGGTAACAATATTAGCCTATCACTTTTGAATGATATATTATCACTTGTGAATGATGCCCAGCATAAGGCAAGAAACAATGCATTCCTTTTTTTGCAGACCTTTTCCAAATCATATTCACACACCTCATGTAGCCTAGCACATAGGGCTATATGTTTAGATTTTTTTATTTGATTTTTGGTTTGTATCACAAATAAAGTGGCCAAATAACTTCTTAAAATGAAGCACATTAATCCGCTTTACAACGGGTGTAGAACATAACTGGTATACATACGCAGAACATGAGTTTCAAGTTTGGGGAAGATCACCTGTTTTGAGCCCCACCTGTTTAGCTAAAAAATAAAATAAAACAATATATATTTTTTGTGTGTGCCTGTTTTGCATGTTATTTTGACATTAATACGTGTCACATATCAGTTTGCAAACAATGTAAAAATAAATCATTGAGTTAATAAAGCCGCATCTCTTTTTTGCTTTCTTGAGTAAGGCAGCTCCAAAATGCAGGTGTTTCAGCTGGGGCAGTCAGCAGAAAATATGGAGCGTAGGGTTTGGTAATGTTCTTTAGTTGTGCCGTGATTGGCTCAGTGTTCTGTCACTCATGGGGACACAACGTCACTGCAAAATCTACAAGTAGAGCTTGGAAATTCAAGCCCCTTGGGTGCGCCATAGAGTTGCATTAGAAGTGCCCATCCAAGAATGCTCAAGGTCATTGTCCACAGTTAAAATGACAAATCATGTTATATCTACCGTAGCTTTGAATGGACTGATCATGTCAACATCATACTTTCAAAATCTTAGCTAGCAAGCTAGCAGTCATCATCATGAATCAAGTTGACAATCTACTGGCAAATCCTTGTCATGTGAAGAGAAATTATAGATAAAACGTATCGGTGCTCATCGGCCATTGGACATAAACATTACACAACAACTTGGAAATCGCAAATTCAACAATGAGTGGTTTGGAAGGAATCAGTGGCTAGCAATCACTAGCCTGCTATTCAGTGGAGTGGGTGTGTGGTCCAAGTCTGGGTTTAAGGCTCTCTTTACCAAGCTTAAAATGATAAACATTCAATATGATGGGCCAGAAAAGGTTCAATACATTAGCCATGCTGTCAATCCAGCATGACTTCTGCTGTGTTCAAGGCAACTGGAAACTCAAATTAGCAAATTAGCTCCGACTGAATTCCGACTCGGAATTCCAAGTCGGGAACTCGGGCCTCTTTTTAGAGCTCAATCATTGATATCATGATTGAACCTTGTTTTTTTTGTCTTGAAAGCACCACAAATCCAGAAAATGCAAGAATTTGTGTCACGCAACTTGGGTCAATATCTGTTTCTTGTTTTGCTCTTAGGAATAAGGCACTATTGAAAGGAGTGATTTCTGAAGAAGAACCACCGCACCACCTTCATGTTCAAGTGAGCACAGCACAACAACGTGAGTCCAAAAATGTCTCGTATGCTGCTGCATAAATGATGTAGTATGCCAGGGAGATATATATACTGTAGCTAAGAAAGTAATGCTAAGTGTATTTTGTGTACTAAGCTGTTAGTTGCCCATGTGCCTCACCCTAATAATTTGGTCCCTTTCCCCCTCCTGACTTAGCCTACTGTTTTGGCTTGGTGGTGCACATGTAGCCTGTTTTAGTCATGATATTGTTAGAGCTTCATTGTCTGCTTATATGTACCCTTTATTTATTCACGGTTCTGACTTGGTGTACAGGGCGAACACTGTAAGAACGGCCCATGTTCTGAATTCTGTCGCTGTACATTTCAAAAGTGCTGAACAAATGACTACATCCATCCTAGCTCGCTCATTAATGTCTTAATCGAAATTACAGATTGCCTCTTATCCGGACGTTGTCACCTTATGCCATAGTTTGTACATCTCAATTGTCAGTTGAAACCACATTTATTTAAGCAAGTCTGCCATATCAGCTGTGTTTTTTAAAAGGCAGTAAATGAGGCTGAATGAAATGTTTCGCTGCCAGACAAGGCTCCGCTAATAGCCAGGTGTAGCAGTGGTAAGTGTTGGGATTCGTTCCTTGTTCGTTGTTAATCATTGGCTCATTGGTGAAATTAGCATTCTGACAATATCTTTAATTAAATCATTCAAAAACCTTTATTAATGCTATTGCAGACAGAAGTTGACAACAGGAACATAGCACGCATGTTTCCGAGTAAGTTCTGCAAAATAGAAAAGGTCCCAAGTTATTTTATTAAACCCGAAGTCCAGCCCTAGTGATGTCACTGCATACGTCATTACCTTCTACTCATCAGACCAAACCCATGCATACACAGCTATACAAACTTGCAAGAGAGATACAATAGTTCCAGTGTTTTCTAAGGGCTAAGCAGTAAATGTCCACTCCCCAAGTTGATTTATTGTGGAATGTCTGACTTGTAACATGGGTCGTCTAAAGGGGACCAAGGCGCAGCGTGTAGAGTGCTCATATTTACTTTATTAATGAAACGCGTAGCAAAAACAACAAAACGATCACCAACAGTTCCGTCAGGTAACACATACAAAACGGAAAACAACTACCAACACCCACACATGAAAAACAGGCTGCCTAAGTATGGCTTCCAATCAGAGACAACGATAGACAGCTGCCTCTGATTGGAAACCATACCTGGCCAAAACATAGAAAACAAAAACATAGAAATAGAAATCTAGAAAACCCCACATAGAAACAGAAAACCAAAACCACCCAAAACACCCACCTGTCACGCCCTGACCACTCTACTATGGAAAATGACCTCTTACAAGGGTCAGGACGTGACATGACTAGTCTCTTATCTCTTACACTCCCCTGCAGAGTTCTGTCTCAGTCACACATTTCTCAGACCGTTTCTTTAAGAGGCAGAGAGACTAGAAAACAACTGTGGAACAATATTAAACCTCTATAATGAATATATATATTGTTAATCTGTAGTCTAGGACCCTATAAATGTAACCCCTCCCCTTCTATTAATACAACATAAGCATTATCAATTATTATAATACATTAAACATTTGGTACATCCCCTATAATGACCCCTAGGTGAACCCCTGACATAAAGATTCACTCCATTGTGCTGAAAAGATAGTTCTGCTGTTGGGACAGCTTTATGTAGGCCCTAACAATTTGTGTGCACCGTTTGTAACCGTTACAGTGCAATTAATGTATTGTTTAGTGTCGTGTTGTGTTGTGTTGTGTAGTGGCTTTGCTGGCATGCATCTAAAAAAAGTTTTTGAGTTTGCCCCACCAACATTTAAAAGCTTAAATCGCCACTGGGGAAGATATTTTCACCATAAAAGGCTCCTTTATAATAAAATAATTACATGCATAATCACATTTGCGGTCACTTTTGATGATGGTGTTTTCCCTCTAATGGACATTGTGCACATTGTTACCTTAGTCTTCCCTGTGGCTCAGTTGGTAGAGCATGGTGTTTGCAACACCAGCGTGGTGTGTGCAACGCCAGGGTTGTGGGTTTGATTCCCACGGGGGGCCAGTATAAAAAAAATGAACAAATAAATGCATGGTATGAAATGTATGCATTCACTACTGTAAGTCACTCTGGATAAGAGTGTCTGCTAAATGACTAAAATGTAAAATGTATAATGTTAAAAAATAGCCTAATAGTTTATCAACGTTATAAATGTTCTGATCTGTTGCGTTATGCTAGTGGTTGTATTAATTTGGAATATTTCTTCCTCGAATAGAATAAGTCAACTTTTGAATATGGGGGACAGTAGATTGACATAGGCTAGTGCTTTTGCTGTTCGTTAGGCCTACTGATCTTATTGGCTGACGAAAAGTAAATGTGGACAGTTCTTACAATATCTTCGGAAAAGAACTCGAGCAGTCACGTCCCGGATGTGTCTGTCTTCACTTGTAGCCTGTGAGAAAGACCCGATCACGTGACGGGAGAGGTGCTTCGAAGCACGCAGCATGCAGCCAGGAGAAGGGAATTATAGTTATTATATTCAGCCTATGGGCACAACGGCCACTGGCTGCAAAAGGCATGGATTTTTTTAAGGGGCAGTGCGGCCACACAAAGGGGATGCCGGTGTGACATTTTAGGCATTATCAAGTGCTTGTTAAATTGTGAATGAGAGACTCATGAAGTGTGTACAGCCTGCGCAAATAAAGCAGAGCTCATGCCGTTCATGCAACTTTTTCATGCAAATCATCATTAGAGTCGCATCATGCAGACTTAGAATGTATTAAAAATCTATAGCCCGATGTTTTGTATCACAACTAAAGTTTCATAATAACTCTAAATTAAGCATATAAGAGTACCTGTTTCTTTGTTAACCACTCAACACAGAATAGCTGCATGTGCGCACCCCCTGAAATCATTTGAAGAAAATATATTTCCTATTTTATTCAGCTTTGTTAAATTGTATTGTTCATACTATAAAATAATATCAAATAATGCTGCGGAATTCTAAGCAAATCTTGTCTGCTAAATGAACTAGTGTAGCCCACAGCTATATGGCATAGCCAGATCAGGACCTATCATACGGACAATTCAGAGTATGCTATTCCGTTCTTTTGAAGTAGACTACATTTTCTTCGTATCATGTTTCTTTAGACCTGTCTAAAATAAATATTGTGACAGTGTAGGCTATATTACATAGATTGATTAGACTTTTTTTTTAATGTAGATGTTCCAAAGGTCTGCATCAGTGGCTTGTAGGCGATGTGTGGAAGCCAGGAGATGCTAAATGTGTTTATGTTAATTAACGGTCAATTACTGTGAGACCTGCAGTTATTTGCTTGACAATCACCGGCTGACGAAATTGTGACCGCCACAGCCCTACACCCAAGTACTTCTCTGCAATGGTCACCTACACTCATCAAAACCCATATCTGTTTCTGCCTATGCCAACAGCCTGGGAGGATGGGACACCACCCCTCAACAAACCCTGTAACCCTGTCAAATCTCATATACCCAAATACTTCTCTGCAGCTGCCACCACAACATCTATTTTCTGTGGTTAACTTTCAATTTCTGTGGTACAGTTGAAAACCCTTGCTATGAATGCTAAGAAGCCAACCTTACTGAAGCATAACTCACTCATTACCCTATCCCTTTGTACTGGCACAAATCTACTACTCACTGGGATCCTCTCAGGATCCATCACCCTTGACCCATCCTCCACACTAATCTGCCTCTCTCGCACCGGACACTTACGATCCCCAGCATCATGTGCACCCCTACAATTGACACACACAACTTTATCCACTGAAAATACACAATCCTCTGTTGCATGCCCTCCAGCACACTTCCCACATCTTGGAATCTCCCACTTACACACTTCTGCAAAATGACCAGAATTGTTGCATCTGAAACAGTGCAATGGATTCTGCACAAAAGCTCTAACAGGATAACTAATATATCCTAACATGACTTTGAGACTGACTCAAAACTCAAAAGGACTGACAATTACTTTTTCACCACGCTCCCCACCTGGTCTGCATCGCACCAAACGGGATGCATCACAAAGACCAGGAATTTTCAACTTCAATTGTTCCACCTTCACACTTAACGCTACCCCAGAAATCACTCCTTTCAATAGTGCCTTATTCCTAAGAGCAAAACAAGAAACAGATATTGACCCAAGTTGCGTGACACAAAGTGCCTTCTCCCTCTGGCCAGAAGTAACACACACAAATATCACAAGTCCACTGCAGACTACCTTCACTGATTCAACTGCACGCAACTCCTTTCTCACCCACCCTGTGAAACCACAAATGGATCAACCAAAAGGCAAGCGTCCGAAAAGGCAGGCTGAGTGACAACTCTTTGAAAGGCCTATGTCAAGCAACTTGGATTCAGTGAGCAGCAATGCAGTGAAATCATCTCAAACAACATTGAAATTGCATCAAAGATATATATTATTTATATACACATCTCCCATTTGGCATGCTTCTTGTGATGCGCTGACGAACTTTGGGACTGGTAGGGACATCTCTTCTCCTTGTATCTGTCAGGTGAAGGTCAGGTTTGGCAAGGTACAAAAGGAAAGTTGTTACATTTTTTTCTTTCTCAGCTTGATTTCATTAAAACAAACTTTAATGAATTAAAAATGTAAAGAAGTAAAGAAAAAAATTATAAAATAGAGGAGGAGGGATTGGGTAAAGCATACAAACCCAGTTTAGGATAAAGGTTTAGGTTTAATAAGGCAGGGTTCCCAAACTCGGTCCTCTGGACCCCAAATAATCAACTAATCATCAAGCTTTGATAATTTGAATCAGCTGTGTAGTGTTAGGGCAAAAACCAAAACTTGCACGCCTTGGGGTACCGAGGACCGACTTTGAGAAACGCTAGTTTAAAGGGATGTGTTGGAAATAGGATACGGGTCTAGTTTAGGGTAAGGGGTCTTGGGTTAGGGGTAAATAACTTTATTAAAAATAGAAAGTAGGCAATGAAAACCTGTTCTTCAGAATACTATGGGGGGAGTGGTGGTTTGTGATTTTTAAGCCGTGGGATGAATGGTCGTGGTTATTGCTGATGTTGTTTGGGATGAATGGCTGTGGTTACTTGTTTCAAGACATTAAGTTAAATATGTATTTGCATGTTATTAAAAAAAGTGATGCCTCATTATCATATAATGTGATGTAGCAGTGGCTGATGTTAGTTGATAAATGTACTATACTTTTATATAATACATTCTAATTAAATTATATCAATAAAAAAGAGAGAAATTACAAAAACATGAAGTTAAAAAAATTCACCATATAGTAACCTAAACATTATACTGAAACATTACATTACACTATCAATATTGAACTGTCAAATTATTCAGATGAGTGATGTGGTGTAAACCATTGCCTGGCTTGGATCAGAAAAATAGCCCTAGAGAAAACAATTTTAACAAGAAAAAGAGTGATGTATTCACAGAAGCCCAATTCTCAAGGGATGAAAGCAGTGTTTTGTGGAGGCAGGGGGTTCTGTTGAAACCCTGTTCCCATATCGTCTCACTCAGGACCCTTTGGGTAGATCACAGTCTGTAGAAACAACACAGTACATAATAGGACAGATATGTCCCAAATGGCACCCTATTCCCTATACTTAGTGCTCTATCTTTAACCAAAGCCCGCACCCTATACCCTAAGTAGTGTACTATATAGTGATTAAGATGCCGTTTCGGTTGAAGACTATGATAGAAATTATACAATAGAGAAATGTTAACAAAAAAGCTACAGTACACATGCTCAGTATTTACAATTTAAACTGATTACTTACTAGGTTGAGCCTGTAGTGTCAATATTGCATGATCATCACATCCTTGTTATTATATCATTTTTAAGTTTTAAGTTATATCTATTCGTTTTTCAATGTTTATTTTTAATTCAGTTCAGTTTCAGTTCGTTTTCAGACCTTTATTGTTCGTTTTTATTTAGTTTAAGTGATATATATATATACATTTACATTTAAGTCATTTAGCAGACGCTCTTATCCAGAGCGACTTACAAATTGGTGCATTCACCTTATGATATCCAGTGGAACAACCACTTTACAATAGTGCATCTAAATCTTTTAAGGGGGGGGGTTAGAAGGATTACTTTATCCTATCCCAGGTATTCCTTAAAGAGGTGGGGTTTCAGGTGTCTCCAGAAGGTGGTGATTGACTCCGCTGTCCTGGCGTCGTGAGGGAGCTTGTTCCACCATTGGGGTGCCAGAGCAGCGAACAGTTTGGACTGGGCTGAGCGGGAACCGTGCTTCCTCAGAGGTAGGGGGGCCAGCAGGCCAGAGGTGGATGAACGCAGTGCCCTTGTTTGGGTGTAGGGCCTGATCAGAGCCTGAAGGTATGGAGGTGCCGTTCCCCTCACAGCTCCGTAGGCAAGCACCATGGTCTTGTAGCGGATGCGAACTTCAACTGGAAGCCAGTGGAGAGAGCGGAGGAGCGGGGTGACGTGAGAGAACTTGGGAAGGTTGAACACCAGATGGGCTGCGGCGTTCTGGATTAGTTGTAGGGGTTTAATGGCACAGGCAGGGAGCCCAGCCAACAGCTAGTTGCAGTAATCCAGACGGGAGATGACAAGTGCCTGGATTAGGACCTGCGTCGCTTCCTGTGTGAGGCAGGGTCGTACTCTGCGAATGTTGTAGAGCATGAACCTACAGCATCGGGTCATCGCCTTGATGTTAGTGGAGAACGACAGGGTGTTGTCCAGGATCACGCCAAGGTTCTTAGCACTCTGGGAGGAGGACACAAGGGAGTTGTCAACCGTGATAGCGAGATCATGGAACGGGCAGTCCTTCCCCGGGAGGAAGAGCAGCTCCGTCTTGCCGAGGTTCAGCTTGAGGTGGTGATCCGTCATCCACACTGATATGTCTGCCAGACATGCAGAGATGCGATTCGCCGCCTGGTTATCAGAAGGGGGAAAGGAGAAGATTAATTGTGTGTCGTCTGCATAGCAATGATAGGAGAGACCATGTGAGGATATGACAGAGCCAAGTGACTTGGTGTATAGCGAGAATAGGAGAGGGCCTAGAACAGAGCCCTGGGGGACACCAGTGGTGAGAGCGCGTGGTGCGAAGACAGATTCTCGCCACGCCACCTGGTAGGAGCGACCTGTCAGGTAGGACGCAATCCAAGCGTGGGCCGCGCCGGAGATGCCCAATTTGGAGAGGGTGGAGAGGAGGATCTGATGGTTCACAGTATCAAAGGCAGCAGATAGGTCTAGAAGGATGAGAGCAGAGGAGAGAGAGTTAGCTTTAGCAGTGCGGAGAGCCTCCGTGACACAGAGAAGAGCAGTCTCAGTTGAATGCCCAGTCTTGAAACCTGACTGATTAGGATCAAGAAGGTCATTCTGAGAGAGATAGCAGGAGAGCTGGCCAAGGACGGCACGTTCAAGAGTTTTGGAGAGAAAAGAAAGAAGGGATACTGGTCTGTAGTTTTTGACATGGGAGGGATCGCATGTAGTTTCTTTCAGAAGGGGTGCAACTCTCGCTCTCTTGAAGACGGAAGGGACGTAGCCAGCGGTCAAGGATGAGTTGATGAGCGAGGTGAGGTAGGGGAGAAGGTCTCCGGAAATGGTCTGGAGAAGAGAGGAGGGGATAGGGTCAAGTGGGCAGGTTGTTGGGCGGCCGGCCGTCACAAGACGCGAGATTTCATCTGGAGAGAGAGGGGAGAAAGAGGTCAAAGCACAGGGTAGGGCAGTGTGAGCAGGACCAGCGGTGTCGTTTGACTTAGCAAACGAGGATCGGATATCGTGAACCTTCTTTTCAAAATGGTTGACGAAGTCATCCGCAGAGAGGGAGGAGGGGGGAGGGGGAGGAGGATTCAGCAGGGAGGAGAAGGTAGCAAAGAGCTTCCTAGGGTTAGAGGCAGATGCTTGGAATTTAGAGTGGTAGAAAGTGGCTTTAGCAGCAGAGACAGAAGAGGAGAATGTAGAGAGGAGGGAGTGAAAGGATGCCAGGTCCGCAGGGAGGCGAGTTTTCCTCCATTTCCGCTCGGCTGCCCGGAGCCCTGTTCTGTGAGCCCGCAGTGAGTCGTCGAGCCACGGAGCAGGAGGGGCGGACCGAGCCGGCCTGAAGTATAGGGGACAGAGAAAATCAAAGGATGCAGAAAGGGAGGAGAGGAGGGTTGAGGAGGCAGAATCAGGAGATAGGTTGGAGAAGGTTTGAGCAGAGGGAAGAGATGATAGGATGGAAGAGGAGAGAGTAGCGGGAGAGAGAGAGCGAAGGTTGCGACGGCGCAATACCATCCGAGTAGGGGCAGAGTGAGAAGTGTTGGATGAGAGCGAGAGGGAAAAGGATACAAGGTAGTGGTCGGAGACTTGGAGGGGAGTTGCAATGAGATTAGTGGAAGAACAGCATCTAGTAAAGATGAGGTCAAGCGTATTGCCTGCCTTGTGAGTAGGGGGGGAAGGTGAGAGGGTGAGGTCAAAAGAGGAGAGGAGTGGAAAGAAGGAGGCAGAGAGGAATGAGTCAAAGGTAGACGTGGGGAGGTTAAAGTCACCCAGAACTGTGAGAGGTGAGCCATCCTCAGGAAAGGAACTTATCAAGGCGTCAAGCTCATTGATGAACTCTCCAAGGGAACCTGGAGGGCGATAAATGATAAGGATGTTAAGCTTGAAAGGGCTGGTAACTGTGACAGCATGGAATTCAAATGAGGAGATAGACAGATGGGTCAGGGGAGAAAGAGAGAATGTCCACTTGGGAGAGATGAGGATTCCAGTGCCACCACCCCGCTGGCTCGATGCTCTAGGGGTATGCGAGAATACGTGGGCAGACGAGGAGAGTGCAGTAGGAGTAGCAGTGTTATCTGTGGTAATCCATGTTTCCGTCAGCGCCAGGAAGTCTAGGGACTGGAGGGTAGCATAGGCTGAGATGAACTCAGCCTTGTTGGCCGCAGACCGGCAGTTCCAGAGGCTGCCGGAGACCTGGAACTCCACGTGGGTCGTGCGCACTGGGACCACCAGGTTAGAGTGGCAGCGGCCACGCGGTGTGAAGCATTTGTATGGCCTGTGCAGAGGGGAGAGAACAGGGATTGACAGACACATAGTTGACAAGCTACAGAAGTGTTGTTTCTTGTATTATTGTCTCTTGTGTCTTTAGAGAACTGTTTCACTTTGATATCCTTTTTCTTCTGTCCTGATTTTCTCTTTCTTTTCTTCTGTTAACTAGATATTCTTTGTTATTCTTCGTTAGCTAGCTAGCTTCTTCCAAAAGAGTCCCTAGCAACTGCTTAGCAACTGGTAAACAATTCAGCTAGCTAAGATAACTACAATTTTATGAAAAATAGTAACTTTTTTCAAAAGCCTATCTTCTTTGTTTGTTGCTTGTTTTTTCTCCTATTCAGTCTTGCAGTTTTCTTTTGATTTTTTCCGATGTACTTCACTCTAAAAACCATGTAAATTTCAATATTTGTAGGAGCTCATTTTTCAGCTGCTGCTGCTCAAATTGGAATTCCGTAAATATATAGTTATATATATAGTTCTATATTATTTATTTGTATTTGTTTTGTTACATGCTAACAGTGAAATGCTTATTTACAGGGCATTCCCAACAATGCAGAGAAAAATAATAAAATCAGGAATAAATACACAATGAGTAACGATAACATGGCTATATACACGGGGTACCAGTACAGAGTTGATGTGCAGGGTTACGAGGTAATCGAGGTAGATATGTGCATATAGGTAGGGGTAAAGTGACTAGGCAACACGATAGATAATAATCAATATCAGCAGCGTATGTGATGAGTCAAAAGAGTTTGTGCAAAAGGGGGTCAATGCAGATAGTCCAGGTAGCTTTTTGGTTAACTATTTAGCAGTCTTATGGCTTGGGAGTTGATGCCGTTCAGGGTCCTGTTGGTTCCAGACCTGGTGCATTCAAACCGCAGTAACAGAGAAAACAGTTTATGAGTTGGGTGGCTGCAGTCTGGATTATGTTTAGGGCCTTCTTCTACCACCGCCTGGTATAGAGGTCCTGGACTGCCAGGTCACTGACCTTCTTCTTATAGGCTGTTTCATTGTTGTCGGTGATCAGGCCTACCACCGTTGTGTCGTCAGCAAACTTGATGATGGTGTTGGAGTCGTGTGTGGTCATGCAGTTGTGGGTGAAAAGTGAGTACAGGAGGGGACTAAGCACACAACCCTGAGGGGCCCCTGTGTTGAGAGTAAGCGTGGCAGTTCCCTACCCTCACCACCTGGGGCGGCCCGTCTGGAAGTTCAGGATCCAGTTGCAGAGGGTGGTGTTCAGTCCCAGGGACCTGAGCTTAGTGATGAGCTTGGAGTGCACTATGGTGTTGAACGCTGAGCTATAGTGAATGAACAAATCTATTTTTATTTGTCACATGCACGGAATACAACTGTACACCGTGAAATGCTTGCTTATGAGCCCTTCCCAATGATGCAGAGTTTAAAAATTACAATAAAAAATATAACAAATACACAATAATGGAGTTAGATACAGGGAGTACCAGTAACAGATAAATGTGGAGAGGTATGTACAGTTGAAGTTGGAAGTTGCATACACGTAGGTTGGAGTCATTAAAACTCATTTTTCAAACACTCCACAAATTTCTTGTTAACAAACTATAGTTTTGGCAAGTCGGTTAGCACATCTACTTTGTGCATGACACACGCAAAATGGATTAAGGATAACAAAGTCAAGGTATTGGAGTGGCTATCACAAAGCCCTGAACTCAATCCCATTGAAAATCTGTGGGCAGAACTGAAAAAGCGTGTGCGAGCAAGGATGCCTAGGAACCTGACTCAGTTACACCAGCTCTGTCAGGAGGAATGGGCCAAAATTCACCCAACTTATTGTGGGAAGCTTGTGGAAGGCTACCCGAAACGTTTGACCCAAGTTAAACAATTTAAAGGCAATGCTACCAAATACTAATTGAGTGTATGTATACTTCTGACCCACTGGGAATGATGAAATAAATAAAAGCTGAAATAAATCATTCTCTCTGCTATTATTCTGACATTTCACATTCCTAAAATAAAGTGGTGATCCTAACTGACCAAATCTACTAATTATATGCATATTCTCGTTTCTGGGCAATTATATGCATATTCTCGTTTCTCTCAACCAGGTGAAGCTGGTTGAGAGAAGAGTGTGCAAAGCTGTCATCAAGGCAAGGGGTGGCTAATTCAAAGAATCTAAAATCTAAAATGTATTTGGATTTTTTAAACACTTTTTTGGTTACTACATGATTCCATGTGTGTTATTTCATAGTTTTGATGTCTTCACTATGTAGAAAATAGTAAAAAATAATGAAAAATCCTTGAATGAGTAGGTGTGTCCAAACTTTTGACTGGTACTGTAGGTGTTCCTCTTGTCCAGGTGGGAGAGGGCAGTGTGGAGTCCAATAGAGATTACGTCATCTGGGGATCTGTTGGGGCGTTATGCGAATTGGAGTGGGTCCAGGGTGTCTGGGATAATGGTGTTGATGTGAGCCTTGACCAGCCTTTCAATGCATTTCATGGCTACATATATGAATGCTAAGGGGCAATAGTCATTTAGACAGGTTAGTTTGGACTTCTTGGGCACAGGGACTATGGTGGTCTGCTTGGAACATGTATGTATTACATACTGGGTCAGGGAGAGGTTGAAAATGTAATTCAAGACAGTTGCCAGCCGGTCAGCGCATGCTCTGAGTATGTGTCCTGGTAATCCGTCTGTGAATCCTTGAATGTTTGAATGTTAACCTGTTTAAAAGGCCTTACTCACATCGGCTATGGAGAGCGAGATCACACAGTCATCCGGAATAGCCGGTCATGCATGGCTCAGTGTTGCTTGCCTCGAAGCGAGCACAGAAGGCATTTAGCTCATCTGGTAGGCTTGCGTCACTGGGCAGCTTGCGACCGGGTTTCGTTTTGTAGTCCATGATAGTTTGCAAGCCCTGCCACATCTGACAAGCGTCAGAGCCGACGTAGTAGGATTTGATCTTAGTCCTGTATTGACATTTTGCCTGTTTGATGGCTCTTCAGAGGTGGTAGCGGGATTTCTTATTAGTGTCCCGCTCCTTGAAAGTGGTAACCATAGCCTTTAGCTCAGTGTGGATGTTGCCTGTAATCTATGGCTTCTGGTTGGGATATGTACAACAAATCTAAATCAAATCAAACTGTATTTGTCACATGCGCCGAAGACAACAGGTGTAGGTATACCTTAAAGTGAAATGCTTACTTACAAGCCCTTAACCAACAACGCAGTTCAAGAAACAGAGTTAAGAAAATATTTTCTAAATAAACTAAAGTAAAAAATAAAATAATAAGTAAGACAATAAAATACAGAGTCTATATACAGGGGTGTAGGTTGGTCAAGGTAATTTGTACATGTAGGTGGGGGTAAAGTGTTAGTGTAAATAAGGGGGGGGGGGGTGTCAGTGTAAATAATTGTTCAGCAGTCTTATTGCTTGGGGGTAGAAGCTATTAAGGAGCCTTTTGGATCTAGACTTGGCGCTCTGGTGCCGCTTGTCATGCAATGGCAGAGAGAACAGTCTATGACTTGGGTGACTGGAGTCTTTGACAATTTTTGGGGTTTTCCTCTGACACCGCCTAGTATATACAGTGGGGAGAACAAGTATTTGATACACTGCCAAAAGGAGGGGGTGGAGTGTCAATGTAAATAGTCCGGTGGCCATTTGATTAATTGTTAACAGGTCTTATGGCTTTGGGGTCTGGAGAAGGTCTGTATGGAGGAGTGGGCCAAAATCCCTGCTGCAGTGTGTGCAAACCTGGTCAAGAACTACAGGTAACGTATGATCTCTGTAATTGCAAACAAAGGTTTCTGTACCAAATATTAAGTTCTGCTTTTCTGATGTATCAAATACTTATGTCATGCAATAAAATAAAAATCATACAATGTGATTTTCTGGATGTTTGTTTTAGATTCCATCTCTCACAGTTGAAGTGTACCTATGATAAAAATTACAGACCTCTACCTTCTTTGTAAGTAGAAAAACCTGCAAAATCGGCAGTGTATCAAATACTTGTTCTCCCCACTGTAGATCCATACATACAGTGCATCGACGACAACAAATCCCGGAACATATTCCAGTCTGTGCTAGCCAAACAGTCTTTAGCTTAGCATCCGCTTCATCTGACCACTTTCGTATTAAGTTCATTACTGGTACTTCCTTTTGAGTTTTTGCTTGTCAGCAAGAACGAGGAGGACAGAGTTATGGTCAGATTTGCCAAAGGGAGGGCGAGGGAGAGCTTTGTATGTAATTCTGTGTGTGGAATAAAGGTGATCAAGAGTTTTGTCCCCTCTAGTTGCACAGGTGACATGCTGGTAAAAATAAGGTAAATCTGATTTCAGTTTCCCTGCGTTAAAGTCATTTTCTTGTTTTCTATACAGGTCATTGAGTGTGGTCTTAGTGCCAACATCGTTTGTGGCTGTAAATCACTGGAGGCTGCTGACGGGAAGATTGTCACAGAATGAGTCGTACGGGAGAGAGAAGGACCAAGGCGCAGCGGAAGTGTGGACACTCATTCTTTTAATTGGTAAAAGGCAAAGCATCCACCAGAAAACAAAACAATAAATGATACTCACACCATGGACAGTCTCACAGGCTATGCAAACGCAGTGCAAGAACAACCACCCACAACCCCAAAGAAAAACACACACACCTATATAGGACTTCCAATCAAAGGCAACTATACACACCTGCCTTCAATTGGAAGTCCCAATCATCCACACAAACATTCCCAACACAAACATGCCACGTCCTGACCCCAAAACTAAAACACTAGCTCCATCTGCTGGTCAGGACGTGACAGTACCCCCCCCTCAAGGTGCAGTCCCCGGAATGCACCTACCAACAGAAAAACACCAACAAAAAACCCATAAACAATAACCCCTAAACAATAAGGGAGGGAAGGGAGGGTGGCTGCCGTCACCGACGGCACTGTGCTACACCCTCCCTCCCCAACCCACCTATCCTGGAAGTGGCTCAGGTGCAGGCCGTTCCTGGCTGTCGGGGCGGTCTGGCAGCTCGGGGCAGTCTGGGCAGTCTGGCAGCTCGGTACAGTCTGGGCAGTCTGGCAGCTCGGGACAGTCTGGGCAGTCTGGCAGCTCGGGACAGTCTGGGCAGTCTGGCAGCTCGGGACACTCTGGGCAGTCTGGCAGCTCGGGACAGTCTGGGCAGTCTGGCAGCTCGGGACACTCTGGGCAGTCTGGCAGCTCGGGACACTCTGGGCAGTCTGGCAGCTCGGGACACTCTGGGCAGTCTGGCAGCTCGGGGCAGTCTGGGCAGTCTGGCAGCTCGGGGCAGTCTGGGCAGTCTGGCAGCTCGGGGCAGTCTGGGCAGTCTGGCAGCTCGGGGCAGTCTGGCAGCTCGGGGCAGTCTGGGCAGTCTGGCAGCTCGGGGCAGTCTGGGCAGTCTGGCAGCTCGGGGCAGTCTGGGCAGTCTGGCAGCTCGGGGCAGTCTGGGCAGTCTGGCAGCTCGGGGCAGTCTGGCAGCTCGGGACAGTCTGGGCAGTCTGGCAGCTCGGGACAGTCTGGGCAGTCTGGCAGCTCGGGACAGTCTGGGTAGTCTGGCAGCTCGGGACAGTCTGGGCAGTCTGGCAGCTCGGGACAGTCTGGGCAGTCTGGCAGCTCGGGACAGTCTGGGCAGTCCGGCAGCTCGGGACAGTCTGGGCAGTCCGGCAGCTCGGGACAGTCTGGGCAGTCCGGCAGCTCGGGACAGTCTGGGCAGTCCGGCAGCTCGGGACAGTCTGGGCAGTCCGGCAGCTCGGGACAGTCTGGGCAGTCCGGCAGCTCGGGACAGTCTGGGCAGTCTGGCCACTCCGGCAGTTCAGGGCAGTCTGGCCGCTCCGGCAGTTCAGGGCAGTCTGGCCACTCCGGCAGTTCAGGGCAGTCTGGCCACTCCGGCAGTTCAGGGCAGTCTGGCCACTCCGGCAGTTCAGGGCAGTCTGGCCACTCCGGCAGTTCAGGGCAGTCTGGCCACTCCGGCAGTTCTGGGCAGTCTGGCCACTCCGGCAGTTCAGCGCAGTCTGGCCACTCCGGCAGTTCAGCGCAGTCTGGCCACTCCGGCAGTTCAGCGCAGTCTGGTGACTGTTGACTGGCGGGCAGCTCCGACTACTGTTGACTTGCGGGCAGCTCTGACGACTGTTGACTGGCGGGCAGCTCTGACGACTGTTGACTGGCGGGCAGCTCTGACGACTGTTGACTGGCGGGCAGCTCTGACGACTGTTGACTGGCGGGCAGCTCTGACGACTGTTGACTGGCGGGCAGCTCTGACGACTGTTGACTGGCGGGCAGCTCTGGCGACTGTTGACTGGCGGGCAGCTCCTGCCCCGTCACACAGCCCTTGTGCCCCCCCCTAAAAATTTATTGGGGGTGCCTCTCGGTCTCCCAGTCCTCGCCAGCCTTCTTCCGCTGCTTGGTCCTGTGTAGGTGGGTGGTTCTGTCACAGAATAAGTTGTACGGGAGAGAGAAGGACCAAGGCGCAGCGGAAGTGTGGACACTCATTCTTTTAATTGGTAAAAGGCAAAGCATCCACCAGAAAATAAAACAATAAATGATACTCACACCATGGACAGTCTCACAAGCTATGCAAACGCAGTGCAAGAACAACCACCCACAACTCCAAAGAAAAACACACACACCTATATAGGACTTCCAATCAAAGGCAACTATACACACCTGCCTTCAATTGGAAGTCCCAATCATCCACACAAACATTCCCAACACAAACATGCCACGTCCTGACCCCAAAACTAAAACACTAGCTCCATCTGCTGGTCAGGACGTGACAAAGATGGCTCATAATAATGGCCGGAATGGAGCAAATGGAATGGCATCAAACACCTGGAAACCATGTGTTTGATGTATTTGATACCATTCTACTGATTCCGCTCCAGTCATTACCACAAGACCGTTCTCCCCAATTAAGGTGCCACAAACCACCTATGTGGTAAACAGACAGCTACGAAAGAAATAGATGAAAACTCTCTTGGTAAATAGTGTGGTCTGCAGCTTATCATGAGGTATTCTAACTCAGGTGAGCAAAAACTCAAGACTTCCTTAACATTAGAGATCGCGCACCAGCGGGAGTTAACAAAGAGACACACCCCTCCCCCTTAGTTTAACCCGAGGTTGCCGTTCGTTCTAAATGATACATGGAAAAACCAGCAAGATGTATCTTATCCATGCCTTTGTTCAGCCACCTCTCTGTGAAACATAGAATATTACAGTTCTTCATGTCCCGTTGATAGGATAGTCTTGTGTTCTAATGATTGTACATTCGCCAATAGAACAGGGGTTAGGGGCGGTTTATTTGCTTGCCAACATAGTCTCATCAGGATGCCGGCTCATTTGCCTCTTTTAAATCCCAGGGATTAGGGTCTGGTCCGGAGAAAGCAGAACTGCCGACTTGTTGAAGTAGAAATTGTCATCCAAATCGAGGTTAGTGATCGCTGTTCTGATGTCCTGAAGCTGTTGTCGGTCATAGGAAATTATGATGGAGACATTATGTACAAAAATAGTTACCATCAGCGTAAAAAAAACCCACACAAAATAGCAGAATTGGTCAGGAGCCCGTAAAACATCTGCTATCCACTGCAGTGCCATCTGGTACCCAGAAAGCATGGTCATAGACAAGTCATAGACTATTTTCTCTGCTACGGCAAGCGGTACCGGAGCGCCAAGTCTAGGACCAAAAGGCTCCTTAACAGCTTCTACCCCAAAGCCATAAGACCTGTTAACAATTAATCAAATGGTCACCGGACTATTTACATTGACACTCCACCCCCTCCTTTTGTTTTGTACACTGCTGCTACTCACTGTTTATTATCTATGCATAGTGACTTCACCCCTACCTACACGTACAAATTACCTCAACTAACCTGTACCCCCACACATTGACTTGGTACCGGTACCCCATGTATATAGCCTCGTTATTGTTATTTTATGTTGTTACTTTTTATTATTTTTTACTTTAGTTTATTTGGTAAATATTTTCTTAACTCTTCTTGAACTGCACTGTTGATTAAGGGCTTGCAAGTAAGGTCTACACTTGTTGTATTCGGCGCATGTGACAAATAAAGTTTGATTTGGGAGCCATTTGGGTTGGATAGTTATTGTGTGTTTTTTGGGATGTCACTTCTTGCAACTGACGGGCAGTAAAACATAAGGTGATGGGTTTGGTTAGCCGTTCTCATGACCCCAATGCTATACATTGGAGTCATTCTACGTCCCTTTTTGTTGAAGAAATTGACCAACACACCCATGACTGTATTTGTTAGTGACAGAGATGTGTATGTTGGAATCGTTCATTTTCACTCCTGTGGCCTTTACCAAGTGAGTTCCTATGCAAATGTTATCATTAGAATTAAACTGAATGAAAACACATTATAAATCTCATAAGGCCTTATTTTCAGTGGCCTGAAACACATGGCTTAAAGGCCACATCAGGCCTGCAAGTAAGGTTGCAAAAAATCCATTTACATTAACAAATTTCCCAGATCCTGGTTGAAGGATTTCCAGGAATCTTACAACCGACATTTCTGGAAAAACTGGGAAATGTACCCAAATTTTGCAACCCTACCTGCTAATCACATTATGCTGACTTGCAATGTGATGTGTAATTCTTAACGGAATCCAGCCAGAGTTATGCTATCCACCAGTTTAACGTTTGAATCACCCCCAACCTGAATTCATAATGACTACCAGGGTTAGGAACAGTGTGAGGAGACAACCTAAGCCATTTAATAAACTAGAACAACCATTTCAGTAATGGGACCAAAAAAATCTAACTAAATGATTGGATTAGTTTAGAAAAATGTATGTAATTTATCTTTGTGTAGCATAAGTTAAAGCAATTAATCACTCAATGTACATGCATTGGGGTGGCAGGTAGCTTTGATTAGCAGATGGTGCCATTTGACTGTTGTTAAGGTGTTGGAAAAGTGTTCTATACAATGATGTATATAAACCCTGGATTACTGGTGCTATGTATTGGCCATTGAGAGCTTTCACACCACCGAACAGTGGTATTGGCACTCCCCATTAGGAGCAGTCCTCCATACGAATGAATGGAATTATACAGTATTTCAATTAAATGTTTCAAGGACAAAATTACACATATTTGTGTTGTTGTAGGGGGGGACAGTAACATTAGTACTCTCTAAAAAATATTTGAAGGAAAATGTTTTTATATATTTACAAATGTTTATTTTTAGCTCACATAATATAATTATGAAAGTATGCATTAAGGTGTCTGTAATATAATAAACGTGTCAAAAACGAATGTAGACATTAATAAATGTATTTCTGTAGCTTCCAAAATCTTTTTTTTACATTGGAGCAGGAGTGCCAAGATGGCTGTGCCCGGTGGCTTCAATACAGGGCCCCCTATCAGTCAACCAGGGGTTATACACACCATTGGTTCTATCGCTTCTAACTACGTCGACGATTTTAATGAGCTGATATGGAATTTCAGCTGGATATACTGTAATCACGACCACCTGGTGAGTTTAGCATAGAGCTAAATGTACCAGGTTATGTGATGGGAACAGCTAACATGTAGCCTTTGATCACGTGCAACTAGGTCAATGATTTTATTTGGCCGATGCTTAAACTTAAACTAAACATTTTCGAATGTTCGCAAGTACAGCCCCACAGAATTCTACACAGTGACCAACGTTTTGATTACACATTTTTAAATGAAAGTTTTTGCAGTGGAAGTTTTTTAAAATTACTCCAGAAACTCAGTTACTAGGACACTGTTGAGATATTCTACATTTTAATTTGAGATAATGAGCAGCCTATTTTATATGGCAACCCTGCAATTCAAACTCCAAATATGTCATACCTCGTAGTTGTTCTGAGGAGGGAAAGGTGCGTTGCTTGGAGTCATGCTGCCATGAGGTACCGGTATTTGATTCCCAATGACGAACACTTGCTAAAAGACAGACATGTACATTTTAAGTCCATTTATATAAATTGCTTATCAAATATGCAGGTGTCATGACTGCTCAGAGCTCTTACAGTTGCAGAACAAACACTATATAGACAAAAGTATGTGGACACCCCTTCAAATGAGTTGATTCAGCTATTTCAGACACACCCGTTGCTGACAGGTGTATAAAATCGAGCACACTGTCATGCAATCTCCATAGACAAACATTGGCAGTAGAATGGCCTTACTGAAGAGCTCAGTGACTTTCAACGTGGCACGGTCATAGGATGCCACCTTCCCATCAGTTAATCAAATTTCTGCCCTGGTCAACTGTAAGTGCTGCTATTGTGAATTATACAACGGGCTAAATCTATGCTGTTAAAATGCCTATTTACTCTGTTCCATCTGACTGTGCAATCCACTGTCTCATCAGCCCAGCCAAGCAATTTATAAACTTGATCTCCACAATAAAAAGCATCTAGACATTATCTCACAAAGACCACTCCTTCAAACAGAATCCTTCCAGATCCTTGAGATCCTTAGTCTGCGTTTATGGACTGCCCTATTCAATTCAACCCACATGTTTTCAATGGATTTTAAGTCCGGAGACAGAGATAGACATTGCAAAATGTTGATTTTGTGGCCAATTAACCATTTCTTTGTTTTTATATTTATTCTCCGTAATACCAATTACCCCACCGAAGACATTGTTTAAAAAAATATACTCGCCATGACAGAATTTATATGGGTAAATAAAACTCATAGAATAAAAAGGAAAGTTTGACATCTTCCAAAGTCTGAGGGTGGTTTTAACCTTCCAGACTTGGAATTGTATTAACTCGCCACACAAGGCTTTTACTTGTAACATATTGTTTAGTGCACTAAAGAAGAACAATGGGTACATATTGAAGTTGTTCATGCTAATCCTCAGGATCTTTTCACAAGTCTATTTTCAAACGATAAAGAAGAACATGAACATTTTTATAGTTAAGAACACTATAACAATATTGAAGAAAATGAAATGCTGTCACGTCCTGACCATAGCAAGCTGTTATTTTCTATGGTAGAGTAGGTCAGGGCGTGACATGGGGGTTTCTAGTTTAGTTTTTCTATGTTGTTATGTTCTAGTTTTGTATTTCTATGTTGGGTTTTGTTTGGGATGATCTCCAATTAGAGGCAGCTGGTCCTCGTTGTCTCTAATTGGAGATCATACTTAAGTAGGGTTTTTTCCCACCTGGGTTTGTGGGAGATTGTCTTTGAGTTAGTGTATGTTTCACCTCTGCGTCACGGTTTGTTGTTTTGTTATTCAGTTTATTTATATGTATTGCATAGTTTCACAGTTCAATAAAAATGTGGAACGATAATCATGCTGCACTTTGGTCCACTTCTCCTTACGACAACCGTGACAGAATCTCCCACCGCCATAGGACCAAGCAGCGTGGTATGGACCAGTGGACATTTGAGGAGATAAGGAGGAGTATATCCAGGGCTTTGGAGGAATCAGGGGCAGGAGAAAAGTGCCTCCCATGGGAACAGGTGGAGGCAGCGAGAGCACGGCAACGAGGGAAGCACGAGAGGCAGCCCCCCAAAATTTCTTTGGGGAGAGGCACACGGGGAGATTGGCAGAGTCAGGTTGGAGACCTGAGCCAACTCCTCATGTTTACCGTGAGGTGCATGTCACCAGTCTGGCGCCACCTGTGCCAGCCCCACGCATCAGGTCTCTAGTGCGCCTGCCCAGTCCAGAGCTTCAGGCAACAGTTCCCAGTCTAGAGCTTCCGGCGACGTCCCCCAGTCCGGAACCTCCAGCGACGTTCCTCAGATCAGTGAGACCTGTTCCGGCTCCACGTAAGAAGCCTCCAGTGATGATCCATGGTCCGGAGCCTGTAGGGATAATCCATGGCAAGAAGCCTGTAGGGATGATCCATGGCCCGGAGCCTGTAGGGATGATCCATGGCACAAAGCCTCCAGTGGTGATCCATGGCACGGAGCCTGCAGTAATGATCCATGGCATGGAGCCTGCAGCGACGGTCCCCAGCCTGGAGCCTCCTGAAACGGCCCGCAGCCCGGAGCCTCCTGAGACGGCCCGCAGCCCGGAGCCTCCTGAGACGGCCCGCAGCCCGGAGCCTCCTGAGACGGCCCGCAGCCCGGAGCCTCCTGAGACAGCCCGCAACCCGGAGCCTCCAGCGGCGGCCTGCAGTACAGAATCTCCGGCGACGATCCAAGGTCAGGTGACACAAAAGCAGAGGGATCAGCGGGCGGAGCGGGGGTACGCCCCGAACCGGAGCCGCCTCCTCTGCTGGAGGATCCGCGGGATGAGAAGGTTCTGAGTACTGCACCAGAGCTGCCATATACATTTGTTCACCCTCCCTTACCCTCCCTTTATTTTTTTTGTGTGTGTTGGTGCGTTCGGAGTCCGCACCTTTTGGGGGGGGGGGGGTACTGTCACGTCCTGACCATAGAAAGCTGTTATTTTCTATGGTAGAGTAGGTCAGGGCGTGACAGGGGGGGTTTCTAGTTTAGTTTTTCTATGTTATGTTCTAGTTTTGTATTTCTATGTTGGGTTTTGTTTGGGATGATCTCCAATTAGAGGCAGTTGGTCCTCGTTGTCTCTAATTGGAGATTATACTTAAGTAGGGGTTTTTCCCACCTGGGTTTGTGGGAGATTGTCTTTGAGTTAGTGTATGTTTCACCTCTGCGTCACGGTTTGTTGTTTTGTTATTCAGTTTATTTATATGTATTGCATAGTTTCACAGTTCAATAAAAATGTGGAACGACAATCACGCTGCACTTTGGTCCGCTTCTCCTTACGACAACCGTGACAAATGCATACTAAAAGAACCAATATCACTCCCTAAAAACACAACCCTATGGAACAATCCTTGGATAGCTTTTCAGAGTTCACCGATAAATTGGCCCCATAGAAAACTAAAGGCATAAGAAATAAAATGATTTCCATTACAGAATTAAAAAGCAATTTTAGACTGACTAATGTAGACATTTTCAAATACACGCAATTGAAAAGTTCTATACACAAAATTTCTATCTGAAATCTTTTGGACATCAAAGAAATGTTGAGGGAATCCTATCTGACTCAGAAAAGGATACACATAGAGTATGATAGGTAATATAAAATGTTTAGATCAAGATTTAAAAAGAACTGATATTGACACAAGATGAAGGGAGTGTTGGAACATAACTAATCAGCACATCCACCAGTGCTGCTGTGAACCGCATCACAAGAGACATGCTAAACGGAAGACGTATAATTTTTTTTAAATATTTGATGCGATTTCAATGTTTTAGTTGCTTTGTGTGCCACCAAATTTGCTTGAGATGATTTTACTGCAACACTGCTCACTGAATCCAAGTTGCTTGACATAGGGGTTTCAAAGAGCTGTCAGTCAAGGCGAGCTCAAGAATATAAGCTCCCTCTCACTCAGCCTGTCTTTTCAAACTTCCTGGCAGTTACCATGAGATAAAAAGTAATTTTAAGAATGACTGTTCAGGACCTTTAAGTGTACAACTAGCAAGGACTCAATAATTCATGTCTTCTGGGAGTGCTATAAAGTCAAAACATTATAGATGGAGTTAGAAAGTTGGCAGCCAGAAGTTTTACAATGTAAGTTTACTTTTAATCCATCTATATGCATATTTCAAGACATGTCATATGAGGTTGTGGTGAAATACTCAATGGGGTGGACCATACTTTTCTCTTCAACGATTCTGAAAAACTTCTCATAAACTGGTACTGTACATCTTTCGTTCATGCTGGGAAAAGAGAGAGTTGCTCCCAAGAATCAGAAATTCTTCCTAGGTTTGAGCTCACGGCTGCTGTGTTGGCAGAAAATTGTCATGCCAAATTGTCATAACAAAAGTAAGAACTGTGAGCTCTCCCACCGAACACCTGTGCCTTTATATATCACCTGGTGTGTTTACCAAAACCATTTGTCTGCCCCCTAGTGGTCGGGAGTGTAATTGCCCAAATAATACCATAATATAAGATACACCCAAATTGGCTCCTACACTGGCTAAAGTTCATGATGCCATTGACCTTAACAAGGGGCCCAGGACCAGTGGAAGAAAATTAACCCCATAACGTCAAAGATTCACCAATATATTTTACGGTAGATATGGGGTTATTTTCTGTGCATTCTCATTTCGATGCCAAACCCACCACTGGTGTGCATGGCCAAAGCTATTTTCAAAGGATATCAATGATCTGGAAGGATTCAGTACAGAGGAATGGTCTAAGATCCCTCCCAATGTGGTCTCCAAATCATAAAACATTTTAGAAAAAGTGTCAGTGCTGTTATCCTTGCACAGTGAGGTATTGAAAACAGGGGTGTCATTAATTGTGACCCATACAATGTAGCTCAGTATTGAATGATTTATTTTATACAGTCATTTTTGCTCATTTTTATCAAGGGTGTCAATAATTTCAGACCACACTGTATGCGGAGCTAGATTTCTGTTTAAATCTTGTACCACCTTTTGACAGAAATCTATGTCCACAGACTCACCTCAGGGGTGGAACGGCAGCACTGGCAGACAGCTCTGCAGGCGAATGGCGAGACACAGATGGACACTATAAACTCCAGCATGGAGAAAACAACCTGAAAACACCTGAAATTCCCTGGGACCTGACCTATAGACAGAGAGTAACAGGAAACAGCAGTTAACTAGACTACACTGCGATTTTGGAGCAATTATGTACAATTAAACTTTGACTCCCGTTTCAGCGTGGGCTAACAAGAAGTATAAATTAACTCAATAGCATCTAATTCACTATTGCTTGCATGTTGGAGATGTCACATATATGCTACAAATGGTGTATAATTTAAACGAATAAAAAACATTCAACAGTATGTACAAAAGTCTAGAAATACGATTATAGATGATAAATACCCCTATACCGATTTACAAATATGTCCTGACCAAAGGAATAAGCATTTGGTATGTACCCAATACTGTTGACAGACATAAGATGGAGGGTAGTATGGAGGATAGTCTGGATAGTCACAGTAGTAGTTATAAAAGATGATCCCAGCACTGTCTAAAGAATGCAGAATGGTGCCAGTAAGAGCAGTAACCGTGGCGACAACATTCATTCCAAGGGAGCCTGTTACCTAAGGGACAGAGAGCAGAAAGAGGACATGGGGATGAATGATACAATATAGAATACAGTGTGTTGACAATCATTATTACATGTCTTTATTAATGGTGCAATCTGCAGTTGCTGAATCGCCAGTGCCCACCCCACTGCTTGTGATGTGGGAGGAAAACAAGCAGGTTGAACGAAAAAATTAGGGCCTATATATAAAGTAGATTCTGTTTTGAAATAGAGTGGAACTTTATAAATCAAAAGCCTAAACTTTATTGAGGAAAAAATAGTTGACACTGACCAGACGTGTTCAATTTGTTGTCAGCAGCAACAGTTAGAGAGCCTGCAATGACATACTGAGAAGGAACAAGGAAGGTATTAAACAAGGGTGCGTCCCAAATGGCATCCTATTCTCTACATGGTACACTACAAAAGTAGTGCACTATATAGTGAGTAGGGTACCATGTGGGACAAACATATTTCTACAGTATGACCAAAGTTAAAATTCAAGTTTAATTACTCCCACATAGAAGTCAATACAAACTGAGTGTATAAATGGCGTAGGCCTAGCCAAATACATATACAGTGATAAAAGTCATTAGTTAAGTGATTCGTTATAAAGCATTACCTTAAATTAAAGATTTTATATTTTTTTCATTTTTTTACATTTGTTTTTAATGCATTTCTTTTCAAATTGTGACATGATTCAATTATTAGGATGTTTTGTTTGCGTCAAGAAAGACAGGAAATGTAGGGTAGGATTGTTAGACAGAACAGTTCACTCACAATGATAGATCCCCAGACAAATATTCCGCTAATTACTCCAATATTGTCTACTTGTGGTCCTGTAGCCATCACGATTCCTGTCAACAGCATCATCAAACCAACCATGATCTGTACGGTCTGTGAGAGAAAAACAAAGTACAAAGCAGAAAATTCATTTTTCTCTTCTTCCAATACATTCAACCAAAATTGTCTTTTTTTTTATTTCAAAATCATTTTCAAATGATGTAAAACAGAAATTCTTACCCCCAGCGCTTTTGGTTGCCCTGCCCGGAAACTTCCCGGCACTGAGGAAACCGTCTGTCCCAAACAGTGAGGGGCAGAAGCGACCCTCACAACCCCCATCCTGTTCCCAGTGGGGTGTACATGGGTGATGACCACCACCCCGTTAGTGGTGGTTGTTACAGAGCTGGACATCTTCACAGAGGAGAGACGGATGTTTGTAGTACAGTAAGAGGTGATACGGCTGGTCAGTGGTGTGTTGTTGAGCCTCATGTAAAGTTTATACTCTACCTGGGACTTCCAGATAATAATTTACTTGGGACTGTCATGCATAATAGGTGTCTGCCACTCATTAGACTTTGAACTCTCCCCATTAAATATTTATTTTACTTCACCTTTATTTAACCAGGTAGGCAAGTTGAGAACAAGTTCTCATTTACAATTGCGACCTGGCCAAGATAAAGCAAAGAAGTGTGACACATACAAAAACACAGAGTTACACATTGAAATATGGGTGGGCGGTAGGCTGTTTGTCTTTGTGGTTGCTGTATCATCTGTTTACTTGAATCATTTCGTCATTGTTGAGCGACATTTAGTTCCTTCTGTATTATCATAACTTCCCATCATGGGCTTGAAGTTGTTTGCCTTCAGAACACAGGCTATACAAGAAACTCATACACTTCCATGAAAGTGTGTATAAGTTTCTCTTTCATGTTACATAGCATGGAAGTGTATACATTTATTTTGTTTCTGTGCTGTAGAGGCAACCATCTTTAAGGTGTGGTATAATAAAGTAATTTAATTTAAACAAAGACTTTTCCCCTCTGTGGGGAGACATCCTGAATTAAAGAAGAAGTAGGTGAAATAACCAGAATAACGGTTTATTAGTGAATGTTGAATTATTGTTAAGTGGATGTTAGATAAGCATGACAAACAGAAAAGAGCTTAGTAAAGTGTATATACTGTAAATGTTGAGATATCATGTAAACATAAGCTCTTCATGTCTACTCCTGCATCCCTCTCTTCCTCTCCCCATCTTCTCTCCTCCCTCTTCCTCTCCTCATCTCTCTTCCTCTCCTCATCTTACTTCCTATTCTCCCCTCTCATCCTCTCCTCCTGTATATGCCTCTCCTTCTCTCTTTTCCAAGATTATTATAGTTATTAGTTTTTAATTCAATTCATTTTTTGATTTTTCTTTGAAATTCAGTTTAGTTTGCCTTTAGAGTTTCTATAAATGTTTTGTTTGATAAAAACATTACTATTTCAATTTATGTTATTTAGTTTCAGTTTAGTTTTAGCAGTAGCAGTGCATGGGTAAAATCACTGGGGAAGCCAAGCACATGCCCCCCCAACTACACCTTTGTTTTATTACAAAACCAGTATACATTGGCTTCAAAAAGTATTCCTACCCCTTATTCCACCTTTCTCACCCATCTACACACAATACTCCATAATGACAAAGTGAAAACACGTTTTTTTTAAATGATGCAAATTTATTGTAAATTAAATACAGAAATATCTCATTTACATAAGTATTCACACCCCTGACTCAATACATGTTAGAATCACCTTTGGCAGCGATTACAGCTGTGAGTCTTTCTGGGTAAATCTCTAAGAGTTTTGCACACCTGGATTGTACAAGCTTTGTCAAGTTGGTTGTTGATCATTGCTAGACAGCCATTTCCAAGTCTTGCCATATATTTCCAGTGGCGATTTTAGCATGTAAATCTTGGTGGGGGAAAACTCAAGTAATTTTTTGGGATGCATGCCAGCAAAGCCACTACACAACAATTTATCATTTTACTAGGCCTACAGTTTATTTGGAAAGTATTCAGACCTCTTCACTTCGATTCAATAGTTTTTTCCCTCTCATCAATACCCATTGATGACAAAGCAAAAATGGGTTTTTAGAAATGTTTGCACATTTATTAAAAGTAAAAAACTGAAATATCACTAGTACATAAGTATTCAGACCCTTTACTCAGTACTGTGTTGCAGCACCTTTGGCAACCATTACAGCCTCGAGTCTTCTTGAGTATGACGCTACAAGCCTGGCACACCTGTATTGGGGGAGTTTCTCTCACTCTTCTCTGCAGATCCTCTCAAGCTCTGTCAGGTTGTATGGGGGAGCGTCGCGGCACAGCTTTTTTCAGGTACCTCCAGAGATGTTCGATCTGGTTCAAGTCTGGGCTCTGGCTGGGCCACTCAAGGACATTCAGAGACTAGTCCCGAAGCAACTCCTGCATGGTCTTGGCTGTGTGCTTAGGGTTGTTTCCTGTTGGAAGGGGAACCTTTGCCTCAGTCTGAAGTCCTGAGTGCTCTGGAGCAGGTTTTCTTCAAGGATCTCTCTGTACTGTGCTCCGTTCATCTTTCCCTCAATCCTGACTAATCTCCTAGTTCCTGCCGCTGAAAATCATCCCCACAGCATGATGCTGCCACCACCATGCTTCACCATAGGGATGGTATTGGCCAGGTGATGAGCGGTGCATGGTTTCCTCCAGACGTGATGCCTGGCATTCAGACCAAAGTGTTCAATCTTGGTTTTATTACACCAGAACATCTTGTTTCTCATGGTCTGAGAGTCCTTTAGGTGCCTTTTGGCAAACTCCATGTGGACTGTCATGTGCCTTTTACTGAGGAGTGGCTTCCGTCTGGCCACTCTACCATAAAGACCTGATTGGTGGAGTGCTATAGAGATGGTTGTCCCTCTGGAAGGTTCTCCCATCTCCACGGAGGAACTCTACAGCTCTGTCAGAGTGACCATCTGGTTCTTGGTCGCCTCCCTGACCAAGGCACTTCTCCCCCGACTGCTCAGTTTGGCCAGGTGACCAGCTCTAGGAAAACTCTTGGTGGTTCCAAACTTCTACTTAAGAATGATGAAGGCCACTATGTTCTTGGGGACCTTCAATGCTGCAAAAATGTTTGATACCCTTCCCCAGATCGGTGCCTCGACACAATCCTGTTTCGGAGCTATACGGAAAATTCCTTTGACCTCATGGCTTGGTTTTTGCTCTGACATGCACTGTCAACTGTGGGACATTACATGGACAGGTGTGTGCCTTTCCAAATCATGTCCAATCAATTGAATTTCCCACAGGTAAATTGGTCAAGTAGTAGAAGAATCAAAAAAATTATCAATGGAAACAGAATGCACTTGAGCTAAATTTAGAGTCTCATAGAAAAGGGTCTGAATTCTTATGCAAATGTGGTACATCTAAAAAAATGTTTTTACTTTGTCATTATGGGGTACTGTCTGTAGATTGATGAGCAAAATGTTTTATTTAATACATTTTAGAATAAGGCTGTTAACATAAAAAAATGTGTAAAAAGTGAATGCTCTGAATTCTTTCCAAATGCACTGTATGTGGTCTAAAAAGGAAGGAAAATAAAATCACGAGTATCCAGTTCTAAAGACAATATACCAACACACAGACAGCGCATTGCGCAAACAAAACAACCCTCACGATTTCACCTGGAATTAATTGGGTCTATTACTGAACTTTTTGTTGAAGAGACACTGGAAGAGACTGCCACTGGCAAACATGGTTACAGTCCCAACAACATTATATAGTAACCCCTCCTCATGAAGAAAAGCACATGAGCTAATTATAATACACAAATTAAGAAAAACAATGAAATCATTCCAACATAATAAAATTACGAATAAGATACTAATGAGATAGACCTATATACTGTAAGCAATATAACAATTGAGATGTACAAACTATTACATAAGGGAATGATGAGCGGATAAGAGGCAAACCATCATTTTGTTTAAGACATTAATGAGCGAGTAGTCGATATACAGTAACTATTTGTTCAGCGCTTTTGAAATGTACAGTGAAAGAATTCAGAACAGGGTCCGTTCTTACAATATTCTCCCTGTACACCAAGCCAGAACCATAGGATAAATAACGGACTTCAGTGCGTTCAAGACGACTGGGAACTTGGAAAAAGATTAGCTCGGACTGGGAAAATTGTTTTGAACGGTCATCCAACTGGGAATTCCAAGTCGGGAACTCGAGAGTTCCCAGTTGTCTTGAAAGCACCATAAATCCAGAGAACCGGACTTTGATGACAAAGTTTGATGGCAAGGTTTGCCCACAAGAAGGACCGCTGCGCCACTTTCAAGTGAGCACAGCACAACAACTGTGAGTCCAAAAATATGTATTGTATTCTGCTACATAAATTATGTAATATGCCAGGAACTGTAGCTAAGAAAGTAATACTAAGTGTATATTGTGTAGTAAGCTGTTAGCAGCCCATGTGTCTCACCCTAAGGATTTGGTCCCTCTCCCCCTCAGAACTTAGCTTATTGTTCTGACTAGTTGGTGCATATGTAGCCTATATCCTGTTTTGGATAAATTTCATCATTGAATATTGTAAGAGCTTCGTCCTTCATGACTGGGAAATGCCTTGATTCTAGGCCCTAGGAAATCCTATATCCATCTCATTAGATCAGAACAGGATGGATCAACCGTGATTCATATTACTGGTTTGCATCCTATAAAAAGGATAGTTGTGTTTTGTGTTTTGTTACACACTAACATTACTTGTCTACCCATTTGATGTGGATCATTGTCAGGTTATTTGATATATAAGCTTCAGTGACAAAATAACACCATGGTTGTAATAACACTTTAAACAGGTGTAAAATGTGTTTGTTTTGGGTCTATACTAGTAAGTTTAACTTATGTCATGTCTAGTCACAGAGGAATTTCTTCTGAATAACTGGTCAGGGCTCAGCAGCTCCAATTCAGATTCAGGCAATTTTGATGTAAGGCTTCATCACACCTATAGTGACTGCTTCTATCCGTCACACCCATTGTTGCTTATCCATTGTTCACTAGATATATCAATGTAATTACACCCAACACAATGCTGAAAAACAGAATGCTTCCCACCACTAGATCACATAACTAGACATGAGTTGGACGTGATCCCAACGCTGCCACCAATGTAGTGGAAGAAAGTGAAAGCTGCAACAGGGACTTTAAACAGGGCTCATACATGGCAAAGTGAGCACTAATGGCCTAGTAGGCCTCTGGGCAGAGGCAGTAGGCCTATAATGCTGGCATATGCTTTGTTACAATAGCTTAAGTATATAACATGATTGACATGACCATAATAATCATCATGGAAGTGCTTCTAGTTTTAAAAATCCACCTTTCCAGAAACAAGTCTCTCACAGTTGCCGCTTGCTATAGACCACCCTCTGCCCCCAGCTGTGCCCTGGACACCATATGTGAACTGATTGCCCCCCATCTATCTTCAGAGCTCGTGCTGCTAGGTGACCTAAACTGTGACATGCTTAACACCCCGGCCATCCTACAATCTAAGCTTGATGCCCTCAATCTCACACAAATTATCAATGAACCCACCAGGTACAACTCCAAATCCGTAAACTCGGGCACCCTCATAGATATCATCCTAACCAACTTGCCCTCCAAATACACCTCTGCTGTTTTCAACCAAGATCTCAGCGATCACTGCCTCATTACCTGCATCCATAATGGGTCTGAGGTCAAACGACCACCCCTCATCACTGTCAAACGCTCCCTAAAACACTTCAGCGAGCAGGCCTTTCTAATCGACCTGGCCCGAGTATCCTGGAAGGATATTTACCTCATCCCGTCAGTAGAGGATGCCTGGTTATTCTTTAAAAGTGCCTTCCTCACCATCTTAAATAAACATGCCCCATTCAAAAAATTTAGAACCAGGAACAGATATAGCCGTTGGTTCTCTCAAGACCTGACTGCCCTTGACCAGCACAAAAACATCCTCTGGCGTTCTGCATTAGCATCGAACAGCCCCCGTGATATGCAACTTTTCAGGGAAGTTAGGAACAAATATACACAGGCAGTTAGGAAAGCTAAGGCTTGCTTTTTCAAGCAGAAATATCCATTCTGTAGCACAAACTCAAAAACGTTCTGGGACACTGTAAAGTCCATGGAGAATAAGAGCACCTCCTCCCAGCTGCCCACTGCACTGAGGCTAGGAAACACGGTCACCACCGATAAATCCACTATAATTGAGAATTTCAATAAGCATTTTTCTACGGCTTGCCATGCTTTCCACCTGGCTACCCCATCCCAATCAACAGCCCTCCACCCCCCACCGCCCAAGCCTCCCCCACTTCTCCTTCACCCAAATCCAGTCAGCTGATGTTCTGAAAGAGCTGAAAAATCTGGACCCCTACAAATCAGCCGGGCTAGACAATCTGGACCCTCTCTTTCTAAAATGATCTGCCGAAATTCTTGCAACCCCTATTACTAGCCTGTTCAACCTCTCTTTCGAATCGTCTGAGATTCCCAAAGATTGGAAAGCTGCCGCGGTCATCCCCTCTTCAAAGGGGGAGACACTCTAGACCCAAACTGCTACAGACCTATATCTATTCTACCCTGCCTTTCTAAGGTCTTCAAAAGCCAAGTTAACAAACAGATTACCGACCATTTCGATTCTTTGACCCACCGCTACGCAGATGACACCATTCTGCATACCTCTGGCCCTTCTTTGGACACTGTGTTAACTAACCTCCAGACGAGCTTCAATATCATACAACTCTCCTTCCGTGGCCTCCAACTGCTCTTAAATGCAAGTAAAACTAAATGCATGCTCTTCAACCGATCACTGCCCGCACCTGCCCGCCCGTCCAGCATCACTACTCTGGACGGTTCTGACTTAGAATATGTGGACAACTACAAATACCTAGGTGTCTGGTTAGACTGTAAACTCTCCTTCCAGACTCACATTAAACATCTCCAATCCAAAATTAAATCTAGAATCGGCTTCCTATTTCGCAACAAAGCATCCTTCACTCATGCTGCCAAACATACCCTCGTAGAACTGACCATCCTACCGATCCTCGACTTTGGTGATGTAATTTACAAAATAGCCTCCAACACTCTACTCAACAAAATGGATGCAGTCTATCACAGTGCCACCCGTTTTGTCACCAAAGCCCCATATACTACCCACCACTGCGACCTGTACACTCTCGTTGGCTGGCCCTCGCTTCATACTCGTCGCCAAACCCACTGGCTCCAGGTCATCTACAAGTCTCTGCTAGGTAAAGCCCCTCCTTATTAACATGATTTCAACAAGAAAAATAGCAATGTATTCACTGAGGCCCGTTTCTCAGGCAGTGTATTGAGGAGGCAGGTGGTTCTGTTGAAACCCTGCTCCCTCGGGACCCTTTGGGTAGTCCACAGTCTGTAGAGAATACAACACAGGACATCATAAGACATGTATCACCTTGACTATGGTTATGTCCCAAATTGCACCCTATCCTCTATATAGTGCACTACTTTTGACCAGAGCTGTACCCTATCCTCTATACTGCACTGGTCAGAAATAGTGCAGTATAGGGAATATGATGCCATTTGGGATGCATCAAATGATAGACACTCTGTAAGAGTGATATTAGCACTCAGTGGTGTAAAATAACCCCCAGTGTTGGAGTTAATAACCATAGTTATTGTTTTACACTGTGGAGAGTAGTGATGGGAAATCAAGGATTTCTGAAGGCTTCGGGGGCTTTTACCAAATTGTGCAGAAAAATAATTCATTACTCAGAACTTCATTATCGGTTCACAATACATTAGTGACATCTGCTGGTCAACAATAAATAGCAGCGTTTCATTAACAGACATCCCCCCCACTATTTCAATCAAAACTCTGTGGCGCAGCAGTAAATGGTTGGCTTTAGTAGCTTACAATCAATTGGAAACCAGATTCACATCATGCTTCTATTTTTTTGCATTCAAGTTGTCTATTTTTCAAAAACTGTGAATCTATGGCATTATTTAGGATGGTTAAGACAGAAGCTTATACTATACTAAAAAAAAATATTTGAAGTACAACGCGCAGAAAGTGTGGTTTCACAAACAGCGTGCCTTTACCGGAATTCGACCTCATACCTCATGTCAGATGAAACTACAAGTACAAAACCTGAACTATATTTGTAAGTCCAATGTCCAGCAACGCTCCCTCAAATCGGCAATGACAAATTTCAGGTCTGCTGAGCGCAAACTTCTGAAAGTTCTGTGCAACTTCCGGCTCACGTTTACTGTGAACACTGAGCCTGTGTCTGCTTTAAGTTACAGTTTTAACAGTGGTTAAGTAAGCTACTGTGGCTATTTGATCATAATGTACAGTTTGAAAAAGGATGTGATCAAACGATGCTTCGGACATCATTGATGACATACTTCTTATAAAGTGATACAGGCACCGACACACTGCTTTGAAGTAAACTGCTTTTCGATGTCAACGCAAGCCCTGGAGCTCTGGTACAAAAATGTAATATCACTAATAATTAAGGCCACTTAATAATATAAGTGCATTTGGAAAGTATTCTGTCCTGTTGGAAGGTGTTCGCCCCACTCTGATGTCCCGAGCAGGTTTTCATCAAGGATCTCGCTGTACTTTGCTCTGTTCAGCTTTCCCTTGATCCAGACTAGTCTCCCACTCCCTGCCACTGAAAAACATCCCTACAACATGATGCTGCCACCACCTGGATTGTGCCAGGTTTCCTCTAGATGTGATGCTTGGCATTCAGGTGAAAGATTTCAATCTTGGTTTCATCAGACCAGAGAATCTTGTTTCTCATGGTCTGAGTCCTTTAGGTGCCTTTTGGCAAACTCCAAGTGGGCTGTCATGTGCCTTTTGCTTAGGAGTGGCTTCCGTCGGCACAGTAAAACATATACAGTATGTACCAGGTATGCGCCGGGTGGCGTCTCTACGGGGTGGTACTGTCACGCACTGATCTGTTTCACCTGTCTTTGTGCTTGTCTCCAGCCCTCTCTAGGTGTCGCACATCTTCCCCGTATCCCCGTATCCCCTGTGTTCTCTGTTTGTCTGTTGCCAGTTCGTTTTGTTCGTTCATACCTACCAGCGTTTTTCCCTTGCTCCTGTCTGTGCTTTAGTGCCTGTTTTCTAATTTCCCGGTTTTGACCATTCCTGCCTGACCTGACCCTGAGCCTGCCTGCCATCTTGTACCTTTGCCCCACTACTCTGGATTACCGACCTCTGCCTGACCTGACCCTGAGCCCGCCTGCTGTTCCGATGCCTTACACCCTCTTTCGATTATTGACCCCTGCCTGCCATGACCTGTCGTTTGCCTGCCCCTGTTTAAAGAATACACTTTCGTTTCTTCAACACTGTCTGCACCAGGGTCATACCTTAAAAAGTGATAACAATAAAGAGTTGTTAACAACAAAAAGTTATTTAATGTGGCAACCCTGCAATTCAACCGGCAAAGATGTCATGTCTCGTAGTTGTTCTGTGGAGGGAAAGGTGCGTTGCTTGGAGTCATTATGATACCATACCTGCCATGAGGTACCGGTATTTCATCCCCAATGATGGACACTTGCTAAAAGACAAACATGTCCATTTTAAGTCCATTTCAAGTCTTCGCTTAAACAAAAATACAGTGTATTGATGTAAACATGATAATAACAGTTAGTTTCATTCAGCTTGATTGTTCTCCTTCTATTTGAGGTGCCGTGCTCAGTACTCTTACAGTTGCCAGAACATACTTGACTTAGTTTTATATTTATGTTTACATTATGATAAGACTTATATGTAGATCTGTTTCAATGACTTATTCTGTGAGATTTTGTTCCGAAAGTCTCAACTTGAAGTAGCCAATCACAAATGTCTGTTGGAGACTAGGATAGCAGCAAATAGGGTGCGCCCTTAACCTGTATAAAAGCGATACTCTCCCACTCACTGTCCATGTTCACTTCCTCATTGAAGAGCTCTACGCGACTGGTTCTCGATTTTCTCCACTTACCAAAGTGTTCAGAGAGCATTTCGTATTATTCTGTACGTAAATCCTAGACACTTCAATTAGTATGATATGTTACGTTTCATATTGTATGTATTGATTTGTGGATGTCCATCATCCATTTCGTATGATATGAATTACAATTCACATGAGATAGAAGGCAATTGCAATTCGTACATTATGTTACGAATTGTGGCTAACATTAGCTAGGTGGCTAACACTAACGTTAGCTAGCACTATGGGTCAGGGTTAGGTGTTAAGGTTAAGCTTAAGGTTAGGAGTTAGGTTAAAGGGTTAGGGTTTGGTGAAGGGTTAACTAAAATGGTACATTTTAGGGTTGGAGGAAGGGTTAGCTAAAAGATTTAGGGTTAGGGGAAAGGTTAGCTAACATGCTAAGTAGTTGCAAAGTAGCTAAAAAGTAATAAGTAGTTACAAAGTTGGTAAGTAGCTAAAATTACCCATGATGAGATTTGAGCACGCAACCTTTGGAACAATAGATATTCATGTCATATGCCCGCTCATCCACCCCAACCAACCACCTTCCTTTTGTTTTTGCCTTCTATCTTATGTAACCATACCAAAGGTAACATATCATACTAATTTGAGTGTCCTGGATTTATGTTTACTATGTTACGTATAGTCTATGAGACTAGTCTGACTCAATAGTTCACAGGCAACCTGTGGAAATCTATCGCTAATTGGATGGAAACCTAGCTATTGAGGCACAAACTTTAGAAAAATCTCCAGCCCAGCAGAGGCTACCATCCCCCGGTTTCACACCTCTGGCCCTGGCTACTGTGTTGCTAGGAGGTTGCTTAGGGCCCTTCCAGAACACTCTTCCCTGGCTAGGGTCATGTGACTTGGCCAACAAATCATAGGCTTTACCTGGTGGGGATCTCAAACCTCCAACACAGTCTGCGCTTCAGTTGGACACAGGGGTGCAGAGAGACAACAGGTCAGAAGAACTCTGCACCACCTCAACACTGGACCCTTCCTATAAGGACAATCCTCCACTCTGGACTTCCCAACCATGTGTTAGTGATTATATGGTTCGTGACGCACTATCAATAACTAGTCTCCTCTTCTTGTTTGCTGTGTGTGCCTGTCTGTTTCGGTGTGGCAATAAAGTATACGTTGTATCCCTATCTCCTGCTGGTCATTATCAGTCCTCTTTCTGGGACTCTGGGATAGTTGCACGTATAATCAAAACCAGCAGCTCTATTGGAGACCACCACATGGTGGTGCTCTTCTTCACAAGCTAACTTAGCTAACTCGCTGCAAAGCAAACTAGCTTCGCAATTCTACCTGCAAAACGGTGGTATTGCTTGTGTAGAAAGAAACCCTCTTTCTACCTCTCGGTCACCTCCGGCTAGCTACTGTAGCTAGCTAGTGGGACTCGAGTAGCCCACGCGGCAAGGCTCAGGCTAACTGACCACACAATTCTACCTGCAACATGGTAGCTTTGCTAGCTCTCCCCCTCACCTAGTTAACCTGCATTCAGTCTCAGGCACTAACTAGACCGTAGACACAGTCACATGGCTCTGCGGTCGCGGGAGTAAGCTAACCTAAGGGGTTAACACTATCCTATCCCAACCACTCTAGCTAAGCACTGAGCTAGCTACAGCACACCTTTGGGTAGCTGTTAGCTAGCTAACGCATCTCAACCCTGTGGCTATAGCGTTCTCTACTGTGCTAACCACTACTATTATTCAAAGTTTTACAATTTTTACTGCATAATTGCTATCCCTGATGCAGTAAAACAATTTAACATTGAATAATGAAGTAAGCTTTATACAACATAATTTTGAGCGTGAACCCATTACACCTCTTTGTTTGTCTCAATTCACAGGTTTGGGGAGCGTGCTGCATTGTCTCAAGAGGGCTACCTCACTGGGATGGGAGAGCCGGTTTGCCCATAGGTCTTCCTTCACCCATGGGACCTTGCACCTTTCTACTTTAATTCCATACCATCTCCGTGCCTCTGAAATTTAGGCTTGCACTTTGCCCCACAAGCCCGTCTTGATAAAAATGTATAAATATAAAAATAAGTCGTGACAGGGAGTAGGCACGCAGCTGGCTTAATGTTTAAAAAGAGCCTGACCTCTGACTGGCAGCTGTAGTGTCGCCGGTCGGGATGTGAATGGCAGGAGCATGGCTGCCTTTGACAAAGCGACATATTGCGAGCGCCTTGTGAATGAGGCGATGGGCAAAAATATCCAGAGTGCTCATTGCTAACTGGGCAGTCACACCCCTGTCAGCCGATTCTCTGGAACGCGTCCTATGGTCATGCGCCTTTGGGCAGCTCCTACCGACCCCATTGCTAGCTCGTTAGGGCATTGACCAGAGATGGGCAGTATCTCTGTTACAAGTATTTGAAATATTTATTTCCACTACTTCTGAGTATTTGTATTACACTGTGCTGATCTATACTCCAATGTATTTTGTAACAAGATACTTTTGATAGCTGTAATTTGTATTTTCTAAATATAAAATACTTTTCTATACCATTTTTTATAGCAGTAAAAAATGTTTTGCCCCCTTTCACTCTGCATTGGTAACAGAACTCTGATTGCACTATTGTCACGTCCTGGCCAGTATATAAGGTTAATTGTTTTGTAGTTTGGTCAGGGCGTGGCAGAGGGTATTTGTTTTATGTGGTTCAGGGTGGTGTGTTTTTGTTAAAAGGGTGTTTGAGTTAGTAATTCCAGGTGTTGGTTTATGTTTAGGTATTTCTATGTGGAGTCTAGGGAGTGTATGTCTATGTTTGGTTAATTGGGGTTGGGAGTTGAAGGCAGGTGTTGTCTATCTGCCTTTGATTGAGAGTCCCATATAGTAGGGTGTGTTTGGGATTTGTGGGTGATTGTTCTGTGTTGAGCCTATGCTAGCCAGACTGTTTGTAGTTGTTTGTTCGTTCTTTTTGTTTTGTTATTTTGTAAGTTCATTTTTTGAAGTTAATAAATTCTCAAGATGAGCATACACATACCTGCTGCTGCGTTTTGGTCCTCCATCACCGACGACAACCGTGACAACTATGGTGTGATAAGAGTGTCTGCTAAATGAACTAAATATAAATGTATATGTACATTTGTTTTATATTATTTATTTTTATTTAACCTTTATTTAACTAGACAAGTCAATTAAGAACAAATCCTTATTTACAATGATGGCCTACCTAAAGGCAAAAGGCTTTCTGCAGGGACAGGGGGCTGGGATAATATATATATAAATAAATAAATATCGGACAAAACAAACACATCACGACAAGAGAGACAACACAACACTACATAAAGAGAGACCTACAGTAAAACAACATAGCAAGGCAGCAACACATGACAACACAGTATAGTAGCAACACAACATGATAATAACATGGTAGCAACACAACATGGTACAAACATTATTGGGCATAGACAACAGCACAAAGGGCAAGAAGGTAGAGACCACAATACATCACGCAAAGCAGCCACAACTGTCAGTAAGAGAGTAATAGGCTGACCACATCACATTGCAAAATACATTTAGAAATCTATGTTATTCAATAATTGCACCCACACTGCTCGCACGCGCCAACGAGCGTCTGCGTTGCCAAAGGATAAAATAGAAATCAGTTCTATTTCTGAAGCAGATCGCACTGCAAGTTCTGCCTCTCCCATCTCCACTTTGGTTTATAGAAGCAGGTACCCACGTGCCATCTCCTCATTGGTTATACCCACTTGGGTGACAGAAAGACGAATGAGGTCAGTGGCGGTAATGCACCTAATTTATGAAAGTTGCCAATCGCAATATAAAGTCAAGAGAAGAAAAAGCCTGGAAGGAAGAGAGATGACTAGAAACGATTCGGTTGACCGTTTTATGTGTGGATTAATTGGCGGAGTAGAGGACCTTGTGCATTTCAGGTAAAATAACAACTCAATGTTTATATCCCAGGACAAATTAGCTAGCAACAGCAAGCTAGCTAAATTGGACAAATTAGCTAGCAAGTGCAAGCTAACTAGCTAACTTGCCATAAATGTTTAATGCTTTTTGACATGTCCCCAAATTAATATAATTGGTTCAGAGTTTGTTTTCATATTTTAACCTGCGTGTCCTGATCACATTTGGTTTTGGGGGACAAAATAAATGTATGCACGATGGTGCACGCGCGCAGCCGGTTTGGGTTCTGTGTTAGCCCTTGGCAACGCAGACACTCGTGGGCGCACGCGGGCAGTGTGGGTGCAATAATTCAATAACATAGATTTCTAAATTTATTTTGCAACGCTTGCGTTCCAATGAAAAATTGCAAAGCATGCTGAGTATTATTCTAATGAGCTACTGTCACGTCCTGACCAGTAGAAGGGGTTATTTGTTATTGTAGTTTGGTCAGGGCATGGCAGGGGGTGTTTGTCTGTGTGTTTTGGGGTTTTTGGGTTATGTTCTATGTTCTTCTATTTCTATGTTTATTCTAGGGTATCTATTTCTATGTTGGAATTGTTTGGGGTTGGTCTCTAATTGGAGGCAGCTGATCTCGTTGCCTCTGATTAGAGACCCTATTTAAGTAGTTTTTTTTCATTGTGTTTATGGGTGGTTTATTTATGTTTAGTTGTCTAACCTGACAGAACTGTGGGCTGTCGTTTTTGTTTCTTTGTTTATAGCGTTCTTAGTTTAATAAATACAAGATGAGCACTAACCACGCTGCGCCTTGGTCTACTCCCTTCAACAGCCATTACAGCTACGCCTCAAAACAAGGCCAATAATAATACCCAGTGTGCTTTATGGTTTATTTTGGATAATTTTCATATATACATGTACATTTTGGAATTGTTTGGGGTTGGTCTCTAATTGGAGGCAGATGATCTCGGTGCCTCTGATTAGAGACCCTATTTAAGTATTTTTTTTTTCATTGTGTTTATGGGTGGTGTATTTATGTTTAGTTGTCTAACCTGACAGAACTGTGGGCTGTCGTTTTTGTTTCTTTGTTTATAGCGTTCTTAGTTTAATAAATACAAGAGGAGCGCTAACCACGCTGCGCCTTGGTCTACTCCCTTCAACAGCCATTACAGCTACGCCTCAAAACAAGGCCAATAATAATACCCAGTGTGCTTTATGGTTTATTTTGGATCATTTTCATATATACATGTACATTTTGGAATTGTTTGGGGTTGGTCTCTAATTGGAGGCAGCTGATCTCGGTGTCTCTGATTAGAGGCCCTATTTAAGTAGTTTTTTTTTTCATTGTGTTTATGGGTGGTTTATTAATGTTTAGTTGTCTAACGTGACAGAACTGTGGGCTGTCATTTTTGTTTCTTTGTTTATAGCGTTCTTAGTTTAATAAATACAAGAGGAGCGCTAACCACGCTGCGCCTTGGTCTACTCCCTTCAACAGCCATTACAGCTACGCCTCAAAACAAGGCCAATAATAATACCCAGTGTGCTTTATGGTTTATTTTGGATAATTTTCATACATACATGTACATTTTGGTAATTTAGCAGACACTCTTATCCAGAGGGACTTGCTCAAGTAAGGTAGATAAACAACATATCACAGCAAGTAAAACATTTCTGTAACCGTTACTGAGAATGTTGCTATTCAGTCAGCCTACCTGCTAACGTATTCCTGCACTTTAAAACACAAAGTAAATGTATTTTAAATTAAAAATAAATAAATACAAGCATATGTAGCCTTATTTTGATACGTTGATCTTTCTATGTATTTTGTAATTGTATTATGTAATTGTTGCCATTCCCTGGCATTGACATTAACATGGTCATCCTACAACCAACCCTCTGTTATTTCTCTTTTTAGGATGGCTATGTTTAAAGATTTCTCCTTGGCTGCTAGTCTGGCCATACTCTTTCTTTGAGCCCAGGGCAACCCCAAAAGCAAGCGTGTTGACTGTTCTCTTTCGACACGCTGGTATATTTCTCCCCTCTCTGTGGTTTAGGATGACTGGTTATCTCTTAGTTGTACCTTGGGAGTCTTTTTGACCTCTTGCCCGCCCAACGTTGGGGAGTAGTGAACTACATGTAGTTCAACTAGTAATTGAACTACATTTTGCAGTAGCTTGGTGGTAGTTTAACTAAATTCAAATCTAGGTAGTGTTTTCAGTAGTTAATACATGTTTTGGCATGAGTAGCTAAGTACTGAAATTCTATTAAATATGGGTGAAGTAGCCAATCATTTCCTTTCTTTTTTGGTATCAGACATGCCTAATTCTCACTTGAAACACAGTTTTTGTATTTAATAGGCTAAATTACATATTCTGTTAACATACAGTATGACCCCAAAGTGAGACTTTTGGAGCAAAATTCCACTTGTGAAATATGTACTTAACTCATAATATCAGAGTACCTGGGTAATGTAAATAACCTTGAGATTTACAACATTTTGTAAAAAAAAAATGGACAGAAATCTAAGTCTATAGACTCACCTCGGGTGGAACGGCAGCCCAGGCAGACAGCTCTGCAGGTGAAAGATAAGACACAGATAGACACTATAAACTCCAGCAGGGAGAAAACAGCCAAAACACCTGAAATTCCCTGTGACCTACGCTTTAGACAGAGCGGAACAGGAAACAGCAGTGAACTACACTACACCACCATTTTGGAGCAATTATGAACACTTTGTGAACTTTCACAGTTTCAATGTGGACTAAAATGAATTATAAACTTTATAGCAGTTATCTACCTTGCTATTGCTTGGCGATGTCACATATAGGCATAATTTAAATGAGCCTAATAAAAAATATTCACCACTACAATATAAAAGATTATAGATGATAAATACCCCTTTATCAATAGACAAATATCTTCTGACCAATGAAAGTTAAAAAGGAATATGCATTTGGTATATACCCAGTACTGTTGACAGACATAGTATGGATTATGGTATGGATAGTCACAGTACATGATTCCAGCACTGTCTAAAGAATGGAGGACGATGCCAGTAAGAGCAGTAACCGTGGTGACAACATTTATTCCCAGGGAGCCTTTCACCTAAGGGACAGAGAGAGAGAGCAGAAAGAAGACATGGGAATGGGTTGTGGAAGAACATTTCTGAAGAATAAAATGCAATACCGAATTCACTGTGTTATTATTCCTTATCATTGTTATTACAATTCTTTAAAGGGGAAATCCACAGTCAATGCCAGTGCCCACCCCACTGCTTGTGTTTTGGGAGGAAAACAAGCAGGATGAACAAAAACATGAGGGCCTATTGTACAGTAGGTTCTATGTCTTCAAATAGAGTGGAACTCTATTCACTTAAAAGCATAAACTTTATTGAGAATAAAAAAGCTGCTACTGAGCTGATATTTGTTCAGTTTGTTGTCAGCGGCAACAGTGAGAGAGGCTGGAACTACATACTGAGAAGGAACAAGGAAGATGTTATTCAAGTCTGCGTCCTAAATGACTCCCTATTTCCTACATAGTGCACCATATGAATACTGTATCCATATGCCCTACATAGTGCACCATATGAATACTGTATCCCTATTCCCTACATATATACACTATATAGGGAATACTGTGCCATTTGGGACATAGATTTCTATAGTATGACCAAAGTTCAAATTCAAGTTGAATTACTCCCACATAGAGTCAATACAAACTGAAATGCATGAGTGTATGAATGGCATAGGTCTATCCAAATACAGATACGTTGATAAAAGTCATTAGTTAAGACAAGTCATTATTTATAAAGCATTATGTCAAATGAAATATATATATTTTTATGTCTGTGCGAGAAAAACAAAGTACAAAGCAGGAAATGCACTTTTTCTATTCTTCTATTACGTTAAACCAAAAATTATTTAAAACAGAAATTCTTACCTCCAGTGCTTTTGGATTGCCCTGCCCAGGAATCTTCTCAGCACTAAGGAGACCTTATGTCTCAGTGATGGGGAGACCATCAATTTGTCTGATCATCTGACTACTGTTTTTGTTTTCCTACCTTTTCAGGACATTCAGGTGAAATGTTAGGACATTGGGGTCCAGATAATGTAGGAAAACAAGCATACATAGACACACAAACACACTCACTCACACGTACACACATGCACACACGACTGGTAGGAACCTGTATCAATGGTTTAATCTGTTGCTGTTGAAACAAAGAGGAGGTTGCTATGATTTTAATGTTCACCATAACTTCCTGATATACTGCATTCTCTTTCATGTGTGTGTGCATGTGTGTACGTGTGAGTGAGTGTGTTTGTGTGTCTATGTATGCTTGTTTTCCTACATTATCTGGACCCCAATGTCCTAACATTTCACCCTGAGTGCTGGCATTGTTGTGATCAAATGGCCTTGCTGTCTGAAAACTCCAGTAACACTACTCCACCCTTGTAATGCTACAACACTTTAGCATTTTTTATTTCATAAGGCAACACACACAGTTAAAATGTGCCATGCATGTATACAAATAATTAACTGATTGATTGATAAATACAATCATCTTATCATCAACCACAGCTGAATCCAATGATAGACATCTTGCAATGATGGTTTTGTAAATGGATGTTCAGTCTTAATTATTGTCTAAGTTAACATCATAACATCATATCCCTGTAGGTCATCATGGATAACGTCATCATGGTGCTCCAGACAGGTGTGTACAGCCTGCAGGATGGTTTTCAGACGACGGTCCAGCACGGGGAGGTGTTGTTCAGAGAGGAGGGGGGCCACACTCTCCAGGGGATCCTGGGACAGAGACTCCCTCATGACATCACTCAGACGGAAGCCCGGGAGGGACAGGAGACGCAGACGCATGAGAGTGGAACGACGGATCCTCAGACAGAGAAAGAGATTTGGGCGAGAGAGAAGAAAAAGACAGAGAGGAGGACAAGGAGAGAAAGAGAGAGAGAAGGAAGACAAGGAGAGAGAGAAAGAGAACGAGAAGGAAGAGAGATGAGTCTCCTCTTGCACTTTTTTTCTGCTGCAGTTGTCCAGATCTTTATACAAGCTGATAGTTTTACCTGCAACACTGTCGTAATGGCACCAATATGGAGGGTTCATCCACAGAATGACGCCCAAACCTAAAAATAACATAATTTCCACAATATTACATACCGATATAACAGTTATGTATAAACTACAACAACTTCAACATATGCACTGGCGACGCATCATTTAGGGCAAGTGAGGCACAGCCCAAGCACTGTCTGGCAGATGGCCCTGTTTTGCATGTAATTCTGGCATTAATTCATGACACAATATTATATCGTATCAGTTAGCAAACAATTTAAACAAAATAACTGCTCGAGTTAATATTTTATTTATTTATTTATTTATTTATTTCACCTTTATTTAAACAGGTAGGCAAGTTGAGAACAAGTTCTCATTTACAATTGCGACCTGGCCAAGATAAAGCAAAGCAGTTTGACACATACAACAACACAGAGTTACACATGGAGTAAAACAAACATACAGCCAATAATATAGTAGAAAAATAAGTCTATATACAAAGTGAGCAAATGAGGTGAGATAAGGGAGGTAAAGGCAAAAAAGGCCATGGTGGCGAGGTAAATACAATATAGCAAGTAAAACACTGGAATGGTAGACTTGCAGTGGAAGAAAGTGCAAAGTAGAAATAGAAATAATGGGGTGCAAAGGAGCAAAAATAAATAAATGAATAAATACAGTAGAGGAAGAGGTAGTTGTTTGGGCTAAATTATAGATGGGCTATGTACAGGTGCAGTAATCTGTGAGCTGCTCTGACAGCTGGTGCTTAAAGCTAGTGAGGGAGATAAGTGTTTCCAGTTTTAGAGATTTTTGTAGTTCGTTCCAGTCATTGGCAGCAGAGAACTGGAAGGAGAAGGCATACTCAACTCCTCCATGTCATATCATTGTTTTGGTAAATTTTCTTTGAGTAAGGCAGATCCAGAATGCAGCTGTTTCAGCCTCGCTCATGTGCCTTCTGTGGAGGAGGGGCAGCCAGAGAAAGCACAGAGTGTAGGCGTTGTTGATCTTCTCTGGTTGCGCGTGATTGGCTCAGGGTGATGTCACTTACAACACCGCAGCACCTACTGGGAGAGCTCACTGATGACCAGGCAGCTTCTGCCCCTTGGGTGCTGCCATAGAGTTAAATTGGCAGTGCCCGTCCAAGAAGGCTCAAGGTCTTTTGCCACAGATAAGTCTACATCTTTTCTCCAGTGATTGGACTGACATGTGTCAACTTCATTGTTTACCACATCTTCTAGCCAGCTGAAAAGTTATCATGAATCATGTTGACTATCTCCTAGCAAATCATTTTCAAGCTATGTAGAAAATGTACAGATAAAACATTTCGGTGCTCATCAGCCACTAAACATTGAAATAAGACCACCCGTTAAAAATACAGCAAGCTGGAAAAGAAGATTCAACTGTGGTTGGTGGTGAATAGAAGCAGTGGCTAACATCTGTTAACCACTGCTTTGTTGCTTTATTCTAAAACAGAGCGTCTTGGTAAAAGGCAGACAGACACACTCAGAATGGTGTTTTGGCTGCGTTCCAATACTTTAATAATGTGGCAATATTGTAGACCCATGCTGAATTTGACTATGGGAAGTAAAGTGATCATAACTGCATGTTATAACGTTTGTGTCTGTAGTGGTTTCGATGCATATTAGCTTTTTTGATACATCCAATATTTGTATGTTAAAATCGCCACTGAACATAAGGTATTGATGGAAGGTATGGAAGGTATGGTACTCACGCCCTCCCGTTGTCTAGGTGCAGCAGGAAAGTGTCATTCCCAAACTTCTCAAAAGTCTCGTAGTGATGTCTGTCCATATTACCTATGTAGGAATTAAAGCAAAACAATAGTTTATTGCTTTCTGTCTATTCAAAATCTGTTCCACATTATCAGTGGACTTAAGCCTTGGCACATTTCTAATATGGTCATGTGGGGAAATGTTCAGAACATTTTGTCATTCTTATGGGTATTGCCTCAGTGACTCAATAAAAAAATAAAAAAATAAAGGTAGTGTGTTGAATTGTTACTGATTCAAGAATATTGGAATTACTGAAGTAGTAATAGTAGTAGAAGCTGTGTTGTTCAGTGTGCTTACTGACTCATGAGGAAGTCCAGAATGACCATGTCAATTAGATCCACCAGTCTGGTGCCTTGGCTGTATGGAGGAGTCTGTTTCACTGTGTCACAGTAATCTGGGTTCTTCTCCCATCTGAAACAGTAGCAGCTGCATGTGAGGTATGGACTCCAACACGTGTATGCTTTAGTCAAATGCACGGGTTATTCCCAGTGGGGGACAATATGATACTACTACACATTATTACATTGCACTGATTAGTTGAATTCTATCAATGCAATCCAAACTTTGAATTATACCTCCAACCCACCAGTTTGCCATTTACTGTACAGTATATAACCACTAATACAGATATATACTTCACATGGTTTCTTCACAACCCCTCCCATAGTTAGAGACCCCCAGGCAAGAACCCATTTCGGTACCCTCTACCCACGGTGCCAGTTTGGTGCGGCTGTAGGAGCGCCTCCAAGGGGACCTCCAGGAGCGTCTGGGGGCCAGGGAGATGTCGGGCAGCATGGAGGCCAGGGACACCTCCAAGACGTGGGGTCGACCACACACTGGGTTCTCTGTGGAGCAGTAGTATTCACACTGGCCGTGGAAACACAAATTACCCACTGGGGGAGGCGGACAGAGAGAGAGAGACAAGGGGTTGGGTGAATAGTACAGTAAACTGACAAAATGCAAGTAGCAGGCCTACAGTGGACAGTTTTTGCCAAACATTTGAGGTCATAACCCATCTAAAAGCATTTAGAGCTTTTTCTTGTGACCAGTCATAAACCCAGAACGAAACAGAAAGTAAACTGTAGCCCACCAGTGCAACCCAACCAACCATTTTGGAAACTCTGGACTAGCACATACTGCAAGCCACTATACACACACAAGCTTAATAACAGAGAAGGAGGGACTTTTGGTTGCTATCTGTGCTGATTGGACACACCAGGAGAGTTAGATTTGATTATGAAAGCTGATTGGACCAATCGCCACACACCAGGAGAGGTGAAGAAGGTTCTGGATAGTTTGTGGTCTGTGGTGATAGCTCTGATCTCTGTGGTTACATTGATGAGTCTACCTACCACTGGAGGGATTCTACAGAAACCTAGCACCCTGAGAGAGGACACACACACACAGATAAAGAGAGAGAGAAAAATCAGTGTTAGCGATTTAGTAGTTATTTTCTTCTCTTTCTTTTGACACACAGATTCATCTCAGATAGGAGGTCCATATTTTATTGTTTTCACCTGTCTAGGTGGAAGGCAGCAATCTCTGCGTTGTGTCTCTCAAAGTCAGAGAAGTAGAACAGGTTGAAGTCTGTCTCTGCATCTCTCTCCTGCCTGCATAAAACACACACAGAACAATGTGATTTTTTCACCTCCAAAATAAGATTACTGTGACAGAGTAAGAGTGTTATGTGACTGATACAATAAAGTTGTATTGTTGTGTTGTATTGTATAGTATCATATCGCATTGTAAATCATATCGTATATCATACCATAGTATATCGTATTGTATGCCATATTGTATTGTATATCATGTTGTTCTTTGATGAACTGCAATGTGCCTTTACTATTGTCCAGGCTCAGCTCTGTCAGCTGAGGTTGCTCTTAAATGCTGATAAGACAAAGTTAATGGTTTTCATGAAATCTTAGATGAGACCATTAAAGCCAATTTATGCTTGATCTGAAAATGTGGTCGGAGGTGGCGTATGGAGGGTGTGACACAATTGCAGACCCTCCAGAGGCATGCAGAGGTCAAATTGAGCTCTGTACTGCATTGCCGTGCGCTGCCCGAATTTTAACAATGCGGAAGGCTATATATTACTCTACATTGACATGATTGGTTGACGGTAGGTGGGGCGGGAGGTCCAGTGTAAACACAAACTTACTTCCTTGACAACAGCTCTGCTCTGCTTTACGAAGTGCAAGAAGTATAAACACCCTGACTTCTGCAGAGGCCGTGTCGCAGTAAATGCTGTATGGCCACTGCAGATGTCGGATTGACCACACAGAGCCTTTTAGACTCTTCCATGTATAGTCACTATGCAGGACAAGCAAATAGAAAGGGTATCAACTTACAAGTACTTGAGTTTCTTGTTAGATCAGTGGTTCACATCTAAACCCCACATAGAGGGTCTTGTGAAAAAGCTCAGGCTCAAATTGGGGATTTATTTTCAAAATAAGTAGTGTTTTTCTTTAAAAGTGAGAAAAATACTTATTTCCGCCACCTTCTTGCCTGTAATTAACTATGGTGATAACTTGTACATGTTTGCCCCTGTGGCATCATTACATATGCTGGACACTGCTGAGGTTTGTTACAAACTCCAAAGCCTTTCCTCATCCCTGCAAATGTTTCAGTCTTATCTTACCCTTATCCATCTTATCCAGAGCAACTTACAGTAGTGAGTGCATACATTTTCATACTAGTCCACCGTGGGAATCAAACCCACAATCCTGGCGTTGCAAGCGCCATGCTCTACCAACGGATCTACACGGACTGTACCCTCTATATGAGAGTGTGATGGCCTTCCTTAGCTCTTTGGAGACTAAGTCATTGGTAAGTTTTTATTTATAAGGCCATGCTACGACTGCTCCCATTTTACCTGTGTACATACATTGTCCAGCAGATTAATGACAATTATCGCCTATGCTCACAGGACAGTATCTCTGATGGTGCCTATTGCCTGTGGAGAGCTAGGTAAAAAAGTGTTCCAGTACTCTGCCCTCTCTACTTGGAATGAGCTACAAAATGACTTGAAACTACAGGAGTTCGTCTCCTTAAATTATTTGAAAGCTAGGGTAAAAACTATGGTGGAAAATGATTTAAGGGGCGGTCAGTTGAAACACTCCAATGTGCCTGTTAAATGTATTAGCTGATGTTTTTAAACTGTAGTGCTTTGTGATTTATGTTGTAAATGTTGACAATTTGTGTGCTGCTTTTTCGGCCAGGTCTCTCTTGCTAAATAGATGTTTAATCTCAATGAGATTAACCTGGTCAAATAAAGGTCAAATAAATAAATATCATATATCGTATCATATATCATATTGTATTGTGCATTCTAACCTCATGGGTTTAAGGAGGGCCTGTCCGTAGTTGGGGAATGACATGATCAACTTGAGCTGGGTACCCCCACTCTTCTGCACTGAAACATACATAACAGACAACGCACCAACGTCACCATAATAACACCAGCATGCAGACCCTCAGAACACACAGACATATCACTTATAGTACATTAAAACACATGAAAGTCACAGTGTCTCCACAACATTCAAAGGAAATACACCATAGGTACTGGTCATTGACTGCACTGATGGTGTTATTTTGGTAATAGTACAGTATTTCTAGTGGATTTTACATAAATGCAGTTACCCCAGTTCTCCACAGGGTGTCTTCATTACATAAAGTACAGAATGTGGCTGAACATCAAAAACTGTCTGGTATCATTAGAGGTGATTCTAGAATCTAGCGACTTTAGAGAGGAGGAGGAGTAAGAAGAAGAGGAAGATGAGGAGGAGTATATGAAACGTGGCTATGGGCCAGCCCACACACAAGCTGATTATTGCGTAATATTTTATGCTCAACACAATCTCCATACAGTATTCAAAGTGTATGTGTGTATGCATGTGTTTGTGTGTGAGCATATGTTTGTGTGTGTTTATATGCGTGGATGTGTGAGTGGGATTTTTTATGATCAGTGCAGGATTATATTGACTGACCTCAGAACAAAAAATCAGAGGAGCTGGAGATTTTGATTATCTGGCTTTCAAGTTTCTACTCTGATTGTTTCTTTAGTGTCATCCATTTGCTGATGTTCTAGTTCGGTGTAATCACTTTGTGTATTTTGCAGTTTAAAGACTTATAATTGCTTTCAGTGGATGAAGATTTTATCCTCACAGTCTATGGTTGATTGGTTAGTGTTTAAGAATTGCTTTTGACTTTTGTTTGTTTCTTTAGATTGTGTGTTTAATTATTATACTCACTCACTCACTCACTCACTCACTCACTCACTCACTCACTCACTCACTCACACACACACACACACACACACACACAAAATTCCCACTCCCCCTACCCCTTCCCCACATGCTCAAACCCATACACAGTAGCCCGGCACACAAAAAAATGCTGGGTTAAAAACAACCCTATTTGGCTTATTTGGTAAACTAGCGCTGGGTAAATATTGGACAGAACACACACTGGGTTAGTTTGACCCAGCCAGTTGGGTCACGTTAATATGGATTATACAAACATGGGTTTATTTTACCATCAGTTGTTTTTTTAACCATTAGTTGGGATGACATAGCAGCTCCATAGGTTATTTTCAGGAGGCGTGGCCTATTAGAGACATGGGTTTCAGACAATTATTTTTGGCCACCTGTAATAGCAAATGTATTTCCTGTTCATCATGTTTGTACACTGCAAATTATTATTTTTTGCACATGACATATTATAACATAAAATTCATAACATTATTATCTACATATCCCAACATTGAAATATCCATAGGGTCTTGGGAAACATTGATTAAAGTGTCAGTGTTCAACCTTAACATGAAATAACAACAAAGCAGATGAACCGGAATGACATTTACTTTCACGGGTGGCCAAAAATAACTATCTAAAAGCCACGCCCCTGCTAAGCCAATCCTCTAGTCTTCTGAGCTCACCCACTGAGTCATATCTCGATAACCCAGCACCAATAACCCATCACCCAGCACCAATAATCCAGCAGTTTTTAAAGAAAACAACCCAACTAAGTGACCCAACATTTGCAACCCAGCATGGTCAACCAAACAACCTAGCATTTTTAGAGTACTGCTACTTCCCTGTTTACATGTGATAGACAAACAAATGGATCCCAACCAAGGCTTCTGAACAGTCTCACAACAGACAGGATTTGAGGGCCATCAGACAATGTTTTACAGCCTCCCAGGGTAATCTCTTCATTCACTGTAATGCCAACTCTTTTGTGTCTCGTGTGTATGTGTGGGTTGAATGGGCCTGTGGACACAAAGCTAGGGTTAGGATTGGGGTTATGGCAAGGCTAAGGGTTGAGCCGGGGTGTGGACATGAAGCTATGGTTAGGGTTATGGCTAGTGGTCTGTATAATTCAGGAATGGCATATATTGAACAAAAATATAAACGCAACATGTAAAGTGTTGGTCCCATGTTTCATGAGCTGAAATAAAAGATCCCAGAAATGTTCCATATGCACAAAATGCTTATTCTCTCAAATGTTATGCACAAATTTGTTTACATCCCTGTTAGTGAGCATTTCTCCTTTTCCAAGATAATCCATCCACCTAAAAGGTGTGGCATATCAAGAAGCTGATTAAACAGCATGATCATTACACAGCTGCACCTTGTGCTGGGGACAATAAATGGCCACTCTAAAATGTGCAGTTTTGTCACACAACACAATGCCACAGATGTCTCAAGTTTTGAGGGAGCATGCAATTGGCATGCTGACTGCAGGAATGTCCAACAGAGCTGTTGCCTGAGAATTTTATGTTAATTTCTCTACCATAAGCCAACTCCAATGTCGTTTTAGAGAATTTTTGGAGAATTTGTGTAGCCACACCAGCCCAGGACCTCCACATCTGGCTTCTTCACCTGCAGAATCGTCTGGGACCAGCCACCCGGACATCTGATGAAACTGTGGGTTTGCACAACTGAAGAATTTCTGCACAAATTGTCAGAAACCGTCTCAGGGAAGCTCATCTGCGTGCTCATCGTCCTCACCAGGGTCTTGACCTGACCGCAGTTCGGATTCGTAACCAACTTAATTGGGCAAATGCTGACCTTTGATGGCCACTGGAACGCTGGAGAAGTGTGTTCTTCAGAGATGAATCCTGGTTTCAACTGTACCGGGCAGATGGCAGCGTATATGGCGTCGTGTGGGTGAGCGGTTTGCTGATGTCAACGTTGTGAACAGAGTGCCCTGTGGTGACGGTTGGGTTATGTTATCAGCAGGCATAAACTATGGACAACAAAAACAATTGCATTTTACTGATGGCAATTCGAATGCACGAGATACCGTGACGAGATCCTGAGGCCCATTGTCGTGCCATTCATCCGCCGCCATCACCTCATGTTTCAGCATGATAATGTACGGCCCCATGTTGGAAGGATCTGTACACAATTCCTGGTAGCTGAAAATGTCACAGTTCTTCCATGGACTGTATTCTCACCATTAAGCATGTTTGGGATGCTTTGGATCGAAGTGTACAACAGTGTATTCCAGTTCCTGCAAATATCCAGCAATTTCGCACAGCCATTGAAGAGGAGTGGGACAACGTTTCACAAGCCACAATCAACATACTGATTAACTCTATCCGAAGGAGATGTGTCACGCTGCATGAGGCAAAGGGTGGTCACACCAGATACTAATCAAAGGGCTACCCAGACCCCTCTTTTACGCTGATGCTACTCTCTGTTTATTGTCTATGCATAGTCACTTTAACTCTACCTACATGTATATATTACCTCAATTACCTCGACTAACCGGTTCACTGTAAGGTCTACACCTGTTGCAATCGGCGCATGTGACAAATAACATTTGATTTGATTTGATACTGACTGGTTTTCTGATCCACGCCTCTACCTTTTTTTAACAGATGCTTATCTGTATTCTCAGTCATGTGAAATCCATAGATTAGGGCCAAATGTATTTATTTAAATTGACTGATTTCCTTATTAGAACTGTAACTCAGTAAAATCTTTGAAATTGTTGCATGTTGCGTTGATATTTTTGTTCAGTGTAGTTTACTCCATGTCCAGTTCATGCTGATTGATTCAGAGTTGATCTCAACTCCGCTTACTAACACAGTCATCATCTTGTTTGTGGATTTTGGGCATCCCCTTGGGGTTGAAAGATAAAAGAGTACCATCACCATTTTAAGGCTAATGCATTTAACCCAACTGACTTAATAACTACAGTACTTTAGTTTGTTTAAAAGCAAGCTACAGTGGTGCCACAGGCTGTTGTACTGCAGACAGTCGTGTTTGAATTATAATATTTGTGGCTTAGTTTACTCAAAAAAGCTGGATAAATTAAGGGATACTTCGGGATTTTGATAATGAATACATAATCCTTTATGTACTTCCCCAGAGTCAAGTGAACTCCTGTATACCATTTTTAAGTCTCTATGTCCAATATGAAGGAAGTTCTAGGTAATTTTGTGCGCTAACGCTAACTAGCCTGCTAGTATCCTTCCAGTCATTGCGCTAACGCTAGCCTCAACCACCACAACCCTAACCCTAGCTTCCTGTCCACACCCCAGCTCAACATTAACCCTAGTCATAACCCAAACCCTAACCTTAGCTTCACTATGTCCACACCCCGGCTCAACCCTAACCTTAGTCTTAATCCTAATCTTAGCTACATGTCCACACCCCAGCTCAACCCTCTCACCTGCGCTGAGGATGCGTTGTGTGGCCATCTGTTGAGTCACCTCGGCAACGCTAGGGTCATTCCTGTCATACAGCTCCCAGCGAGAGATCCCAAGGTGGTACCTCAGCCAGGCAGGGTGGATGTCCGCACTTCTCGTCCAATTAGCTCGGTCATAGCCATCCTCCTCGCTGTCACTCTGCCTACATGGAAAGAGCAGGGGAAGATGGATGGGGAAACAGGCCAATTAAGCAATGGGTATCACAAATGTATGAGAAAAGTAATATGCTATGACAGAATGATATACTTTGTTGTTATCTAGAAAGCATTTTCTTCCCTCTTAAATTTTTCTACTTTGTTGTTACCAGTGGTCTTCCACTCCTCTTTCTCTCACTCACCACTCACTATCTTCACTGCTTTTGTCACTGTCCTCCTCCTCATCTTCCTCCTCACTGTCCTCTCCCTTGTTCTTTGGCTTCAACTTCAGCAGCCAATCGTCTTCCAGCAGATGTTTGCGTGGCAGGTTGTACAGCGGGTGGCTGAAGAGGGCCTCAAGCTTGGAGTGATTGCTGACCCGTTGACCACTGACCACTTTGGTGGCCATTTTGGTTTGAATCAGCTTTTTGTCCTTCTCCTTTTCATTGACAATGTTGAATGAGGCCTCCACCTTGTGGTCTATGTGGGCAGCCATTTTGGTAAAGTCTCCATTCATGCGACTTACTGGTAATTTGTGTGAGCTGCTTTGTGAGGAAAGGGAGTGAGATCTCCCCTGTTTTCCAAGGGGAATAGTTCCAGGAAAAGACAAAGAGGAGGAACAGGAGGAGGAGGGGGGGATAACGCAGGATGTTTGGAGGACGGAGAGACAGAAGAGGGCCAGGATGAGGTGGAGAGCCAGGGACAGACATGTCAATACCAAACAGACGGAATGAGAGAGACGACGCACGCCCTGCCTCGCCATGCTGGGAGAGAGTGAAAACTTAAATTTACATTTCCTCCAAATATAATCTGCTTTATAATATTCAAAACTCTGAAGAAGGCAGTTGTTGAGTCAAGAGTCATGACAGATTAACAGGCATAAAGGAGACAAAGGGAAATGTGACAGTCATAGCCGGGCAAGCAGGCGGACAGACAGACAGAAAAGACAGCCAGCCAGCTATCCAGCCAGCCAGCCAGTATTCCTGGTGCTTCAGAAAGAGACATACAGCTATCCGGCCCACCAGCCAGCTATGCAGCCAGCCAGCCAGCCAGCCACCAGACAGCCAGCCAGCTATCCAGCCAGCCAGCCAGAAACAGCCAGACAGTATTCCTGGTGCTCCAGAAACAAATCTAACAATCTCCTCTCCCCATCAAAGAACAGACACAATGTGATTCCAGTTAGCTACCCTGAGAATCAAGCACCGCTAAAGAGAATCAATATATTATTGAAGGCCCACTGCTCCAACATTCACAGTATGAAGCAGCAGCAGGATGGCTAATGTATTACTTACTTTGTTTTTTCACAATGTGCCAAGAAGTTGTGAGACTCTCTCTTCCTCTCTCTCTCTCTCTCTCTGGATCCTCAATAAATGTGACAGGGCAAAATTACACTTGTAGTACATTTTCATTTTGTCAATTTTTTTTCCCTTTCTCTCCCTGACAGACAGCTGATAGTGATCCTGTTATCTGTGTGGTCACGCTAGTTCAAACAGAACAGAGGGAGTAGCCAGGTTAGAGTGACCGGGATGGACGTTACAGTGAGGAGGGGACATTCATACACATTACCCCTTTATTTTAGGATTTGTTTTTTAGAACACCAGATACTTTCAATAGAAATACATATCGTAATGCGTAATTGGATTGAATTGTAGATGGGATTTATTACACAAGACAAACACACACCGATACAGACACACACACACTCTGACGGGTAGTCACCCACTGGCTCTCATTCTCTACTGACTGGTTCTCATTCTCTATTTTCAGCCTCATTAGTCTACAGCCTCAGCCCTCCGTCTACTGAGCTTGCATGCCAAATGGCACCCTATTCCTTATATAGTGCACTACTTTTGACCACCAGTGCCCTCCCTCCAGAAACAGACACACACACCCACACAGATGCGCGCACACACACACACACACACTCAGATTCACGTTTGTAGAGTGTTGTAGTAGTATTACTTCACAAAGCACCCATGAGCACAGACCAAATCAAATATTTGTACTCCTTCTATCCTCCTCCTCTCTTCTCTCAGCTTCATCTATCTCTCCTCAATTCCCACGCTCCCCCTTTCCTTTTACCCTCCCTCCAGCTCTCTTACCTGCTGATAAATGCATTCCTTATCTACCTCTATCCCTTTAATTCCTTCCCGCCATCCCTGATTATTTCCTGATGGGGCCAGTTTATTCCTCAGCATGCAGTACAAAGTCGTTGTTAGTGAAACACCATAGCTATGAGAGAAATTACATGCATAATGCATATCATGGTACTTGTAGGCTGTTCCCTATAGATGTTCATAGATGAATTTTAACCTGAGGTATTTTGTACCGAAAGTGTTGAGACAAAAAGAGCTAGCGTAAATATATTTATTGGTGTATGTATGCTTGTTAAATGCACTTATAATGATGATACATTAAAATAATGTTGTTGTATTCTCTCAGTGTCTCTCGATCTCTCTCCCTGGCACGCACACACACACACACACACACACACACACACACACACACACACACACACACACACACACACACACACACACACACACACACACACACACACACACACACACACACACACACACACACACACACACACATGCACACACAGAGAGAGAGAGACAGACATACAGATCAAAGCTTCAAAGACCGTCCTGTTTCCCTCAAAGCAGTTAATGTAGGTTGCTTGGAAACTACCCAGAATTCTCACCATAATTGTTTGTTACTTCAAACCAAAAAAAAGAAAGGCATGGTACAAGAACAACGTTGACCCAGTCGACTAATGTGTTGCACCTCACTGCCGTGGCAGACTTACTTATGCAGTGTTGAGACAGAGAGAGGAAGAGAGGGAGAGTGTTTCTTGTTACAGATGGTGGGTGAAGTGATGGCGTGGCCAGCAGAGAGATGAGGGTAGAGCTCTTTGATGGCAGAGTCACTGTGGGTTGCGCTGCTGGTTCAGTTACTCACTGGCTACCAATGAATATTTAATTTCAATCGAGATGAGAGAGAGAGCTGGATGGAGAGTGGGATGGAGAGCGGGAGAGCTGGATGGAGAGCTGGATGGAGAGCGGGATGGAGAGCTGGATGGTGAGCGGGATGGAGAGCTGGAGAGCGGGATGGAGAGCTGGATGGAGAGCGGGATGGAGAGCTGGATGGTGAGCGGGACGGAGAGCTGGAGAGCGGGATGGAGAGCTGGAGAGCGGGATGGAGAGCTGGATGGAGAGCTGGATGGAGAGCGGGACGGAGAGCTGGAGAGCGGGATGAGAGCTGGATGGAGAGCGGGATGGAGAGCGGGATTGAGAGCTGGATGGAGAGCGGGATGGAGAGCTGGATGGAGAGCGGGATGGAGAGCGGGATGGAGAGCTGGATGGAGAGCGGGATGGAGAGCTGGATGGAGAGCTGGATGGAGAGCGGGATGGAGAGCTGGATGGAGAGCTGGATGGAGAGCTGGATGGAGAGTGGGATGGAGAGCTGGATGGAGAGCTGGATGGAGAGCGGGATGGAGAGCTGGATGGAGAGCGGGATAGAGAGCTGGAGAGCGGGATGGAGAGCTGGAGAGTGGGATGGAGAGCGGGATGGAGAGCTGGAGAGCGGGATGGAGAGCTGGAGAGCGGGATGGAGAGCTGGAGAGCGGGATGGAGAGCGGGATGGAGAGCTGGAGAGCGGGATGGAGAGAGGGATGGAGAGCTGGAGAGCGGGATGAGGAGCGGGATGGAGAGCTGGAGAGCAGGATGGAGAGCTGGAGAGCGGGATGGAGAGCGGGATGGAGAGCTGGAGAGCGGGATGTGGAGAGAGGGATGGAGAGCTGGAGAGAGTGTGAGAGGAGAGGGAGAGCTGGAGAGAGTGAGAGGAGATGGAGAAATTAAGAGAACGTAAGAAAAAAAGAGATGGAGTGAAGGGAAATATCATGCATGGGAAATGAACAGCAAGAGGGGACACGTGGAATACCAAAACATAGTGCTGCTAACGTGTTAATGTGTCATGATAAGACTGATACAGAGATTCCACACACATAGCTACACACACGCACACAGTTAAATAATCCCTGTGTAATCCTGCATCCCTGGATTCCAACAGGACTGTCATCCTTATCCTTATCCCACCCTCATAATGCCTTTTTTCTTTAACTCCCTAACTCTTTTTCTCCATCAATCCATCCCCTCTCCCTCTTTCTGTTCCGAGGCAACAGCTTGTGGGATAGCACAGTGCTAATCCTCCCTGTCTCCCACTGGGACAATCTGTCACTGGCTATAGAGGAAGAGAGAGAGTGTGTGTAAGTCAGTGTGTCAGACTGTGTGTGTTGGTGAGAGAGAGACTGGAGGAAGTAGAGGGAAAATAGGAGGGGGAGGCCCCCACATTAAAAAACACCTACAGTTTTTTATAGAATACTACAGTACTTACTATAGAATTATATATACTGAACAAAAATATAAATGCAACATGCAACAAATTCAAATATTTTACTGAGTTTCAGTTCATATAAGAAAATCAGTAAATTGAAATAAATTCATTAGGCCGTCAAATGACTGGGCAGGAGTGCACCCACTGGGGATCCAGGCCCAGCCAATCAGAGTGAGTTTTTCCTCACAAAAGGGCTTTATTACAGACAGAAATACTCCTCAGGTCCTGGATAGGTGTGGTTACACGTGGTAGGCCGGTTGGACGTACTGCCAAATTCTCTAAAACGGTGACAGCTCTGGTGGACATTCCTGAGTCAACATGCCAACTGTAAAACTTGAGACATCTGTGGCATTGTGTTGTGTGACAAAACTGCACATTTTAGAGTGGCCTATTATTGTCCCCAGCACAAGGTGCACCTGTGTAATGAGCATGCTGTTTAATCAGCTTCGTGATATGCCACCTGTCAGATGGATGGATTATCTTGGCAAAGGAGACATTTGCACTAATAGGGATATAACCAAATTTGAGAGAAATTTGTGCATATAGAAAATGTCTGGGATTTTTTATTTCAGCTCGTGAAACATGGGACCAACACTTTACATGTTGCGTTAATATATTTTTGTGTAGTAAACTGTAGTATACTTTAAAATAATATATTAAAAATAATAGTATCCCTCGATGTGTAGTACTTACTATAGACTTTTGTAGTATACTAGAGAATACTATAATAAATACAACAGTATTATCCAAAGAAAAAAAACACTGTAGTAAATACTACAGTAATGTCTGCAAAAACACTACAGTGAATACTGTAATATTTATACCATAGTATACTATAGTATTTTTTCATGTGGGGGGATAGAGATGGAGAAAGGCAAGGGAGCAAATTAGAGAAAGCAGAGGCAGAATGAAGACCTGAACGGGAAAGAGAGAAAGAAAAACAATATTATTTTGGTCCAGCTGAATAGACAGACAGAGGGAGAAATGAGACTAAGGCAGAGAGAGCAACAAATAAAAAGGAAGACATGAGGGAAACGGATGACTCAGGGAGAGAGAGCGAGAGAGACTAGAGGGTTCTGGGAATCTAGCATGATTTAGAAGAGGAAAAGAGAGCAAGATTTAAAACCACTCTTACTGCTTGCACCCAATAACAGTTCTGAGACGGAATATGGAGCAGTATGTCATTCGTTCTCTAGTCTAGGTGATAGGACGCACGTAGCTTCACTCACATCCATAGAAACAAAAATTTCAGGGTCAGTGCTGTGCTCACACACAACCTGCACTTTATATTTACATTTTAGTCATTTAGCAGATGCTCTTATCCAGAGGGACTTACATGAGCAATTGGGGTAAAGTGCCTTGCTATATAGAACTATTATTATTATTTTTATTTTTTTATTCACCTTTATTTAACCAGGTAGGCAAGTTGAGAACAAGTTCTCATTTACAATTGCGACCTGGCCAAGATAAAGCAAAGCAGTTCGACACATACAACAACACAGAGTTACACATGGAGTAAAACAAACATACAGTCAATAATACAGTAGAAAAATAAGTCTATATACAATGTGAGCAAATGAGGTGAAATAAGGGAAGTAAAGGCAAAAAAGGCCAAGGTGGCAAAGTAAATATAATATAGCAAGTAAAACACTGTAATGGTAGATTTGTAGTGGAAGAAAGTGCAAAGTAGAAATATGAAATAATGGGGTGCAAAGGAGCAAAATAAATAAATAAATAAATACAGTAGGGGAAGCGGTAGTTGTATGGGCTAAATTATAGATGGGCTATGTACAGGTGCAGTGATCTGTGAGCTGTTCTGACAGCTGGTGCTTAAAGCTAGTGAGGGAGATAAGTGTTTCCAATTTCAGAGATTTTTGTAGTTCGTTCCAGTCATTGGCAGCAGAGAACTGGAAGGAGACGGCCAAAGGAGGAATTGGCTTTGGAGGTGACCAGCGATATATACCTGCTGGAGCGCGTGCTACATGTGGGTGCTGCTATGGTGACCAGTGAGCGGAGATAAGGGGGGACTTTACCTAGCAGGGTCTTGTAGATGACCTGGAGCCAGTGGGTTTGGCGACGAGTATGAAGCAAGGGCCAGCCAACGAGAGCGTACAGGTCGCAGTGGTGGGTAGTATATGGGGCATTGGTGACAAAACGGATGGCACTGTGATAGACTGCATCCACTTGATTGGGTAGGGTATTGGAGGCTATTTTGTAAATGACATCGCCGAAGTCGAGGATCGTAGGATGGTCAGTTTTATGAGGGTATGTTTGGCAGCATGAGTGAAGGATGCTTTGTTGTGAAATAGGAAGCCAATTCTAGATTTAACTTTGGATTGGAGATGTTTGATGTGAGTCTGGAAGGAGAGCTTACAGTCTAACCAGACACCTAGGTATTTGTAGTTGTCCACGTATTCTAAGTCAGAGCCGTCCAGGGTAGTGATGCTGGACGGGCGGGCAGGTGCAGGCAGCGATCGGTTGAAGAGCATGCATTTAGTTTTACTTGTATTTAAGAGCAATTGGAGGCCACTATATACTTCAGAACTTGGCCTATAGATAAGAAGGACCACCAAGGTCCTAGCAGTAAATTGCCTTCTCTAATATGAAACTATTACATCAAAGGGCAGATTGCTCTGTTGGTTGTCGCGTTTTAAAGGGCGGGTTGCCCTCGGTTATAGTGTTAGCATGGTGGCTAATTAAAAGGGAACTCTGTAGGGTTGTGGTTTTTCCTAGACCTCCAGCAGCCTCCCTTTTCCCCCTAGTCCACAACAGGGGTGTATCCAATAGCGCATAGCATAGCCAAATGTTTTGCAACGGAAAAACCAAAACAGTGTTTCTTACTGGACCAATTCAGGTAGGTCCCTCCTCATTTCATCCCGTTTGCTTCATAGTGAATAGACACTAGGGACATACTGTATATATAAATCCCCGGTCCACGTTCTTTCAACAAACAACACCCACAATCGGAAGATTTGAAAAAACTAAAACATTTTTATCACTTTCAGAAATAATTTCATGTGCAATGAATTTATGAATTTACGCAAACACACAGTGTTGAAGTGAAAACAACAATACAATGCATCGGTGTTATGGTACCTGGTTGCATCCACGGTTGACAACATAAAGGTTTCTATGTGGCATTGAGACTGTATGCCTAGTTGATATTCATTGAAATGGAATGCCTAGGCCTAGGGAGTCAGAATAGCTCATGTAATATCATCAGTTGTGATACAAATTCAGAACAACAACGACACCTATCCATGACCATCTTATAACATTGGCGTGACAGAAAATAACTATTATTTCAACAATAAGCTCTTTCATAAAAAGCCCATGATGATCATTTACAAAATCAGATTCCATCTTCACATTCAAATTCAAGTATTTAATGTACATTGAGAGGATATAAAAGTCCCTGTGATATCTTATCAGTTATAGGAGGAGTAGAGACACAGACAAGGGTGACATATGGAACTCATGTCTGAAAGGTGAAGACTAAAGGTATACTACTATAGAAGGAGATAAAAAATTATCTATAGAGAGGATTGGAGAAACAGAGACAGTGTGAATTGAGAGCAATAAGAGAGACTGAGAGAGTGTGTGTTTCTGTGTGTAAGGATGTTTTTCAGCAGATGGCATGGCAGCCCACCGAGACGAGTGGGCCAACGTACAGGCGGAGTGGAGGAAAGACACAGAGCTGGATGCATTTTTTTCAAAGGTGAGCATGAGAAGATGTTGATGAGAACACACACACCGCCTCGAGTTAAAGAAGTAGAGCAGAAAGTAATAGGGAAAAAGAGTGCAAGTGTTTCAGTCCCACTGAATTCCATCAGTAGGATAGTAGGAGACAGCAGACTCCTTCATGCAGTGAACTCACTGCTCTGTAGAAATGATCACATTCGTATACAGATAAAACTTGGTCATTTTCATACTGTTTGGGCACACACAAGGCAAGAGTGTGACATGCTGATATTGAATACAATATATCAAGAATGACTTAGCCTAATCAATCAATGATGTATGGGACATCACACACACACACACACACACACACACACACACACACACACACACACACACACACACACACACACACACACACACACACACACACACACACACACACACACACACACACACACACACACACACACACACACACACACACACACACACACACACACACACACTCCCTTCCCACCACACATACATGATCAGTAAATAACAAAGAAAAATACTGCAAAGCTCAGAGATGGGTGAATCATCCAGGATGTGTATATAAATATATAAGCACGCTCATTAGGTAGAGACAGACTGGATGGGAGGGGTGTGTGTGTGCCTGTGTGTTTGTGCTAAGCACACTTCCACACACACACAGCCAGGCTGCCTCCAAAGAACATGTAGAGCAAGTTCTTGACCTCGTGTGTCACCTCGAAGCCAAAGCCCTCACCAATCACCACGTGCCACGAGCTGCCAAACTTTTTATCCATCGACTCTTTGATCATCTTCGCCGCATTCTGAAACAGAAAGAGAGAGGTTAGAGAAGATACAGAAACCAAACCAAATCCCTGGCTCCTATCCGTAAGCCCTTGTCAACACCGCCTTGTGGATTTGAGAGTAAAGGATAGAAGTCAGCAATATGGCTGAAACTGAACACTTATCCATAACAAGCATAGATAGGGATGAGGGATCCATTTGGAATTGGGCCTATGAGAGAGGAGAGGAAGTGATGGAGGGGGTAAAATACAGAGTGGAGGAGAGAGAGAAAGAAGGAGAGAAAGACAGAGGAAGAGAGAAACAACCAGTTTTCTAGTCCAGATGGACACACAGGTTTGCTGAAATGAGTGGTGAGGCAGGCTGACACAATGCCAGACTGGCTGAGTGGGTGGATTACATACAGGCCTGGTTTTAAAAAGTGACTGGGTCAGGTGAATGGGTAGATTAAAGCAATAGTGAGTGTGCTGTAATAATCAAGCTGCACTTCGCACAGTGTACAGACAGACAGACAGACAGACAGACAGACAGACAGACAGACAGACAGACAGACAGACAGACAGACAGACAGACAGACAGACCTCATTATTGGTGGCAAACTTCTCACAGGCTGTGACACACAGTTCCATCGTTTCCACTCTCATCTCCTCTGGCATGTCTGTGTGCTGTGAAGAAATCAGAACAATTCATTACAACACTCACCATTTACTCCACGAAACCGACGGTCACATAGCCTCTACTTGTGAACCACATATGTGTCACAGCAGCGAAACGATCTGTCTCACCCTGATGAGTGGGAAGCTGTGGAGCCTCTTGTAATCGGCCTCCTCCTTCTTGCTCTCTGTTGTCTCTGCCATTCCCTTCTCCTTCTGGAGAGAAAACACACTCACATTTGAATGGAAGCATAGCCTTTTTGTTTATTTGGCACGTTAAAATGTTACCTATATGTTGCCACAATGTTTGTCAAGTACTACAGTAGGTATGAGCAAAGGAGGCTGAACTAAAGAGACCCTCCTAGTCCTGCTCACTTCGTATTTGTTTACTTCTACCCATGACAACACAAGCAATGAATGTAGTGACTACAGGGTTGGTCACTATGGCCAGGAAAGTGACATGCATGAATGACATTGTCATGCATATTTAGGCAATTATCAAAAAGGGGTGAAAGGTATCCAGAGTTGACTAGCTAACGTTAGCTAGCTAGTAACGTTAGTCTTTATACGTGTAACGTTAGGTATGACTTTGACAGGTAGCTACCTAACTAGACATCTTACTAAAGAATCTGCCTACAGTAACGTTAGCTAGTTACTGTAGCTAGTTATCTTGTGGCTTGTGTAGGTTGTTGTCTTGCCTTCTCACTAACGTTATCTTAGTTGCAATGCAACCAACGCTGCAAGTTAATGAAAGAGTTGCAAACATTGCACGCCGTTATGAGACTTTCTTCTTTGAATTCTACTTGATTATGGATAGCAAGTTAACTAAATAGCTAGCTACTTACCTCTGGCTAGTTTATCACGACAAGCTATGTCCATTTATTGTTGATATGGAAACATGTCGGCCATAGCAACCGCTTCTTTCGTACCAGACTCTCCTTCTTCTTCTTGTGCGTTTCTGGCAGACTAGACTCTGTCTTGCGTATTGCTACCTTTCTCAGGTCGGAGTGCGAATTACACATTTAAATATTGAATAGCCTCACACCCATAGCAGGCCGATGGAATAGAGAAACGACAACAGCTTCCTTGATATTTCGCTCTGCCTCTCATTTAAACCCAATTCACATTAAAAAAAGTGATCCTAACCTCAGCATACCGCCTGCAACAGGACATGGTACTCTACCTCCCCACAACTCACATTTCCCATCTGGGTGTTTTCCCACAAACAATGGCCCAACCTCAGCCTTGTCAACAGAACCCCATCCCTCCTTTCATTCCCCATGTATACCTACTGACCCTACTCACAGAATTCTGGATAGAGAAAAAATGCCTTCCCTGCTGCTCTCTATCCCACTCATGTTGCCACTCCTGGGTCAACCCCTCTGCTATGATGATCCTACATTCCACTCCCCCTAATAGGACCACCACATCTACATCCTCCTTCAGAGCTAGCTGCCTTTGCTACCTTATTTGCAGCAAGGCTCAGTGCAACATGGCAGTGTTGCCATTGTTTATTAAAGTTTTTCTTTGTAATGTAAAAAAAAAGACGTCTTCAACCCCCATATCACACACTCACAAACTGTAAATATATGTGTGTATGTTGTACTATCAATTGGTGAGAGAGAGCCACAAATATCACATTCAATTGTACATATCCACTGTATACATGAATCACAGCAATGTTGGTTCCTGTTTCAATCACATCTTTGGTCATGTTCTCGTGGGTCAAACAAAAACACCCGGATGATTGGTTGACCCACAATGCAGGTGATAGCTGCAGGATGAAGTTGGTGAAGATCAACTGAAGAAATTTGCAGTCGATTGCAGTCATGACCTTTGATCACATGCTTTTTGTAAATTTCATGCCGTTGTGGAGTAGGCTTAAGTCTGACAATTTCTTTGCACATAATGCAACACTCTTTGTAAGGCTTGACAAAAGGGATCTGCATGAACGTACGCACTCTTTTCACGACACTTCAAGACAGCTATGACTAAAAGTGATTTTCGTAGCAGGTTAGGAGAAGATTTTTGCTAACCCTAACCCTTTTCCTAACCTTAACCTAATTATCCTACTCTGTTAAATAAGTTATCCTAACCTGCTATGAAAAAGGCACTTCCGGTCGTAGCTGTATTGAAATGGCGTGGAAAGAGTGGTTGTGTTTGAGCAGACCACACTTGTCAAGTCGGTGACCATCGTTGCATTATGAGGTTATAATAGTTGTCCGACTTGCACCTACATGTCGATTGCATGAACTTTACAAAAATCACGTCGTCAACAGCAACTTCATCCTGCAGCCTTCACCTGCATTGTGGGAGGCTCTATTGTCAACCAATCATTAGGGTGTTTTTGTTTGACCTACACGAACGTGACCAAAGATGTGACTGAAACAGAAACCAACTTTGCCACAATTAATGTATGCAGTGGATTATGTACAAATGAATGTGATATTTGGGTCTCTGTCACCAATTGATTGTACAGTACAATGTATACATACACCCTGGGATGCTGGCCTTCTAGGCAGAGTTGCAATAAAAATAAAAGATTAAGATGGGCAAAATAACACAGACACTGGACAGAGGAACTGCCTAGAAGGCCAGTCGCCTCCTCACTGTTGACATTGAGACTGGTGTTTTCCGGGTACTATTTAATGAAGCTGCCAGTTGAGGACTTATGAGGCGTCTGTTTCTCAAACTAGACACTCTAATGTACTTGTCCTCTTGCTCAGTTGTTCACTGGGGCCTCCCACTCCTCTTTCTATCCTGGTTAGAGCCAGTTTGCGCTGTTCTGTGAAGGGAGTAGTACACAGCGTTGTGCGAGATCTTCAGTTTCTTGGCAATTTCTCTCATGGAATATCCTTCATTTCTCAGAATAAGAATAGACTGATGAGTTTCAGAAGAAAGTAATTTGTTTCTGGCCATTTTGAGCCTGTAATCGAACCCACAAATACTGATGCTCCAGATACTAGTCTAAAGAAGGCCAGTTTTATTGCTTATTTAATCAGAACGACAGTTTTCAGCTGTGCTAACATAATTGCAAAAGGGTTTTCTAATGATCAATTAGCCTTTTAAAATTATAAACTTGGATTAGCTAACACAACGTGCCATTGGAACACAGGAGTGATGGTTGCTGATAACGGGCAAAAGTAGATATTTCATGAAAAATCTGCCGTTTCCAGCTACAATACTCATTTACAAAATTAACAATGTCTACACTTCATTTCTGATCAATTTGACATTATTTTGATGGACAAAAAATTAGCTTTTCTTTCAAAAACAAGGACATTTCTAAGTGACCCCAAACTTATGAACGGTAGTGTATATATTTTCAGTTTGTGATATGGGGTTGGAGAAATGGTTATTATAAACAACGGCACATTAACTTGTTGCACTGAGCTTTGCTGTTGGAAAACCACATCAGTATCCGACTATCAGCTGTCGCAGATGAACCTCCCCCAAGTTCACTCCTCGACTTTCGTCTACAGTCGGTTGCTTTCACCTTACCAATCAAACTGGCCCAGTGTTTCTCTTTCATTCCATAGAAGAACGAGCACGTGAGGGTATGTCTTCCGGAAATCAAAAGTGATTGAATCCATGAAATCCGTAACTAAATGTATTCGCTGTAGTGTCTAGCCAACATTGAAAACACTAGTTAATGTCCAAAACATTTTATTGGTCTTGTACAGTCCTACTGTAACAGGGTGGATGTGCCTCTCTTCTATGGCAGCCAAATGTCTGAGGGGGCACGTGTATGTGAGTATGGCTGAGGGATGGTCCAGAGTTTTTTTTTCTTCCAACACCTGAAACAGCTTTTCCTGCAATCTAGAGCAATAATCATAATTTATTTTATTTATTAGGATCCCCATTAGGGAAAGGGAAAGGGGGATACCTAGTCAGTTGTACAGCTGAATGTGTTCAACTGAAATGTGTCTTCCGCACCTCTCTGAATCAGAGAGGTGCGGGCGGCTGCCTTAATCGACATCCACGTCATTAACCGACACCAATGGCGACTGGTCACAGTGAGAAGCTTCCTCTTGAGCGGACAGCTTGATGAAAAACAGTCAATGTTCAGGTCTCCAAGAAAATAGACCTCTGTTTACATCACATACACTATCAGGCATTTCACACATATTATTTAGCACTTGTCAAGAGAAAAAAAGCAAGAGAAAAAATATACATTCAGTAATCCATTAATCAGTTGATGTGTGTAAGTGTGTGTGTGTGTTCTGCGGGGTTGAAGCTACGAACCCATAGGCTTGGCTTGCTCATCCCTTCCAGGCTTTTGGAGGGAGGGTTGACAATGAGCCTGTCATTCCATCTTCGTAACATTGCAAAAATCAGAAACCTTTTATCCAAAAATGATGCAGAAAAGCTTATCTATGCTAAACACAGCTGCTAGAATCCTGACTAGAACCAAAAAATGTGATGATATTACTCCAGTGCTAGCCTCTCCACATTGGCTTCCTGTTAAGGCTAGGGCCGATTTCAAGGTTTAACTGCTAACCTACAAAGCATTACATGGGCTTGCTCCTACCTATCTCTCCAATTTGGTCTTGCCGTACATACCTACATGTACGCTACGGTCACAAGACGCATGCCTCCTTATTGTCCCTAGAATTTCTAAGCAAACAACTGGAGGCTTTCTCCTATAGAGCTCCATTTTTATGGAATGGTCTGCCTATCCATGTAAGAGACGCAGACTCGGTCTCGACCTTTAAGTCATGACTGAAGACTCATCCCTTCAGTAGGTCCTATGATTGAGTGTAGTCTGGCCCAGGGGTGTGAAGGTGAACGGCAAGGCATTGGAGCGACGAACCGCCCTTGCTGTCTCTGCCTGGCCGGCTCCCCTCTCTCTACTGGGATTCTCTGCCTCTAACCCTATTACAGGGGCTGAGTCACTGGCTTATTAGTGCCCTTCCATGCCGTCTTTAGGAGGGGTGCGTCACTTGAGTGGGTTGAGTCACAGACGTGATCTTCCTGTCCAGTTTTGCACACCCTCGGGCTCGTGCGGTGGAGGAAATCTTCGTGGGCTATACTCAGCCTTGTCGCAGGGTACTAAGTTGGTGGTCTGTTGATATCCCTCTAGTGGGGTGGGGTTATATCCTGCCTGGTTGGCCCTGTCCGGGGGTATCGTCAGACAGGACCACAGTGTCCACCGAACCAACACCTGTCTCAGTCTCCAGTATCTATGCTGCAATAGTCTACGTGCTGGGGGGCTAGGGTCAGTCTGTTATATCTAATGTGTTTATCCTGTCTTATTTGGTGTCCTATGTGAATTTAAGTATGCTCAAGCTTCAACTGTTTTGCCTGCGGCTAGGGACCCTGACCTGTTCACCGGATGTGCTACCTTGTCCCGGACCTGCTGTTTTTGACTCTCTCTCTACCACACCTGCTGTCTGAATGCTCGGCTATGAAAAGCCAACTGACATTTACTCCTGAGGTACTGACCTGTTACACCCTCTACAACCACTGATTATTATTATTTTTATTATTATTATTACAATCCACAATACAAACACACCCCTAATTATAGGACCTTCAATCAGAGGCAACGATAGACAGCTGCCTCCAACTGAAGGCCCCAACACCAATTAACTAAACATAGAAATACAAATGACTAGACAGAACATATAAATAAACTAACATAGAACAATAACCAAAACCCTGGACTAATGAATCAAATACCCCTCTCTACATGGACACATACACACAACCACCCTGAACCACATAAAACAAATACCCCCTGCCACGTCCTGACCAAACTAAACACTAACAAATAACACCTTTACAGGTCAGAACGTGACACCTTGCTTGACATCATGGGAAAATCTAAAGAAATCAGCCAAGACCTCAGAAAAGACTGGTTCAGTCAAGACCTCCAGAAGACTGGTTCATCCTTGGGAGCAATTTCCAAATGCCTGAAGGTACCACGTTCAGCTGTACAAACAACAGTACGCAAGTATAAACACCATGGGACCACGCAGCCGTCATGCCGCTCAGGAAGGAGACGCGTTCTGTCTCCTAGAGATGAACGTACTTTGGTGTGAAAAGTGTGAATCAATCCAAGAACAACAGCAAATAACCTTCTGAAGATGCTGGAGGAAACAGGTACAGAAGTATCTATATCCATAGTAAAATGAGTGCTATATCGACATAACCTGAAAGGCTGCTCAGCAAGGAAGAAGCCACTGCTCCAAAACAGCCATAAAAAAGCCAGACTACGGTTTGCAACTACCCATGGGGAAAAATATCGTACTTTTTGGAGAAATGTCCTCTGGTCTGATGCAACAAAAAATAGAACTGTTTGGCCATAATGACCATCCTTATGTTTGGAGGAAAATGGGGGAGGCTTGCAAGCCAAAGAACACAATCTCAACCGTGAAGCACGGGGGTGGTAGCATCATGTTGTGGGGGTGCTTTTCTGCAGGAGGGTCTGGTGCACTTCACAAAATAGATGGCTTCATGAGGCAGGAGAATTATGTGGATATATTGAAGAAACATCTCAAGACATCAGTCAGGAAGTTATATCTTGGTTGCAAATGGGTCTTCCAAATGGACAATGAGCCCAAGCATACTTCCAAAGTTGTTGAAAAATGGCTTAAGGACAACAAAGTCAAGGTATTGGAGTGGCCATCACAAAGCCCTGACCTCAATCCTATAGAAAATTTGTGGGCAGAACTGAAAAAGCGTGTGCTAGCAAGGAGGCCTACAAACCTGACTCAGTTACACCAGCTCTGTCAGGAGGAATGGGACAAAATTCACCCAACTTATTGTGGGAAGCTTGTGGAAGGCTACCCAAAAAGTTTGACCCAAGTTAAACAATTTAAAAGCAATGCTACCAAATACTAATTGAGTGTATGTAAGTAAAATCTGAAATAAATCATTCTCTCTACTATTATTCTGACATTTCAAATTCTTAAAATAAAGTGGTGATCCTAACTAACCTAAGACAGGGAATTTTACTAGGATTAAATGTCAGGAATTGTGAAAAACTGAGTTTAAATGTATTTGGCTAAGGTGTATGTAAACTTTCGACTTCAACTGTATATGTCCTGGGAAAATGTCTTGTTACTTACAACCTCATGCTAATCACATTAGCCTACGTTAGCTCAACCATCCCACGGGGGACCCACCGATCCTGTAGAGGTTACTCATCGAGCTGTCCCTAGGAGAACTGCAAACTGTTCTTCAGGTCCTGGACCTCTTTGGTCAGGTCGTCCATTATTTTATTTGTTGACTCCACCAGTATTTGGACACAACACATGAAGCTATTTTTGTTTGTTTAAAATAACCTTCTTTTAGGTTATGCTGTTACTCCTCGCAGTTCCAGACAGAGCAGGTCGCAGGGAAGATTGGAAACAACAACAACAAAGAGCAGGGATCTAGACAGCCATAAGCCTGAGCTAAACCGCGCTCCTAGCCACAATGGCTAACTGCGTTGCGGGCTGCGTTCAAGCCCTCTAGAAAAAACAGCTAGCTTGATCGGCAACTAGCTAGCAACTAGGCTAGCTACTACACCAAGCAGCTCCTCAGACTTGGCCTTGGTCAGCAGGATAACTGGACAGATAGTAGCTGTCCCAGCAACTGATGCCAACCGTGTGGCGCGATCCAAACTCCAAAGGTAGCTAGCTAGTAACCAAACTTTTTCAATAGACTTAAAAAAATGTCCAAGACATCAAACTTTCCATTATGCTTAATTTTATGTAAAAAACATATTTTTTGAGCATACCTTTTGAGGTGTCTGTATCCTCCTGACTGGTGGTTATTTATTTCAAGAAACTAAATATGCTTTCCTGCATCTCTGCCAAAATATTGGTAAAATATTGAAAGGAATGTAAGTCTTATTCAGTAGATTTAGTGATTGCTTACTTTTCTAAAGTCTACTAACCTTGTTAGCAGGCATGCCAGCTAAGATAGTTAGACAAGCAAGCTACTCTAACTTGATTAATAGCCTAAAAATGTATTCTTGGTAGCTAGTTATGAGGTTGGGAGATTGGGAACCTATCTGGGCTAGCTAAAGCCATCTTCATAAAATTGCTAGGTGGCTGTCATGCCCTGACCTGAGAGAGCCTTTTTATGTCTCTATTTAGGTTTGGTCAGGGTGTGATTTGGGTGGGCATTCTATGTCTCTATTTCTATGTTGGGGATTGCTTTCTTTCGGCCGGGTATGGCGCCCAATCAGGAACAGCTGTACATCGTTGTTGCTGATTGGCAGTCATACTTAAGCAGCATGTTTTTCCTTTGGGTTTTGTGGGTAGATAATTTCTGTTTAGTGTTTGCACCTGACAGAAATGTTTGGCTGTCGGTTTCTTGTTTTTTTGTCAAACGTGTTCTTTCTTGAATAAATTCATGATGAGCACTAACCACGCTGCGCCTTGGTCTACTCTCTCCAAAGACAGCCGTTACAGATCTACCCACCAAAAACGGACCAAGCAGCGTGGAGGGAAGCAGCACCAGGAGTGGAGGAAGCAGCGTGCTCGGGAGGTGATGGCATCCTGGTCGCTGGAGGAATTGGAGGGAAGAATAGACTGGACTTATGAACAGCTATTTGACCATTGCAACAACCTGCTGGGGAAGCAGGTGGAGGTGAAGAGGCAGCCCCAAAAAGTATTTGGGGGGGGCACACGGGGAGATTGGCGGAGTCAGGCGTTAGACCTGAGCCAACTCTCCGTGCTTACCGGAAGCGGCGTGGTACTGGTCAGGCACCGTGTTATGCGGTAGAGCGCACGGTGTCTCCAGTGCGTGCTCATAGCCCGGTGTGCTACATCCCAGCCCCCCGCAAGTGCCATGCTAGAGTGGGCATCAAGCCAGGACGGGTTGTGCCGGCCGTGCGCTCTAGACCTCCAGTGCGTCTTCAGGACCCGGTCTATCCTGTGCCTGCGCCCAGAACCAGGCCTCCTGCATGTCTTCCCAGCCTGGTGAGTCCTGTGCCTGCGCCCAGAGCCAGGCCTCCTGCATGTCTTCCCAGCCTGGTGAGTCCTGTGCCTGCACCCAGAGCCAGGCCTCCTGCATGTCTCCCCAGCTGGGGGAATCCTGTGCCTGCACCCAGAACCAGGCCTCCTGCATGTCTTCCCAGCCTGGTGAGTCCTGTGCCTGCGCCCAGAGCCAGGCCTCCTGCATGTCTCCCCAGCCTGGTGGGTCCTGCGCCTACGCCCAGAGCCAGGCATCCTGCATGTCTCCCCAGCCGGGGGAATCCTGTGCCTGCTCCCAGAACCAGGCCTCCTGCATGTCTCCCAAGCCTGGTGAGTCCTGTGCCTGCGCCCAGAGCCAGGCCTCCTCCATGTTTCCCCAGCCTGGTGAATCCTGTGCCTGCGCCCAGAGCCAGTCCGGAGCCGCCAGAGCCGCCCGCCAGTCCGGAGCCGCCAGAGCCGCCCACCTGTCCGGAGCCACCAGAGCCGCCTGCCTGTCCGGAGCCGCCAGAGTCGCCCGCCAGCCGGGCGCAGCCAGAGTCGCCCTCCAGTCCGGGGCCCGCTGTGAGGGTCCCCAGTCCGTGGTCGGCGGCAGGAGATCACGCTCTAGGGGAGCCAGTGAAGTGGGGTGAGCCAGTGGTGGAGCGGGGTCTGCATCCCGCTGCAGAGCCTCCACCGCGGAGAAATGTCCACCCAGACCCTCCCCTATAGGTTCAGGTTTTCCGGCCGGAGTCCGCACCTTTGGGGGGGGGGGGTGTACTGTCCCGCCCTGACCTGAGAGAGCCTTTTTATGTCTCTATTTAAGTTTGGTCAGGGTGGGCATTCTTTGTCTGTATTTCTATGTTGGGGATTGCTTTGTTTCGGCCGGGTATGGCTCCCAATCAGGAACAGCTGTACATCATTGTTGCTGATTGGGAGTCATACTTAGGCAGCATGTTTTTCCTTTGGGTTTTGTGGGTAGATCATTTCTGTTTAGTGTTTGCACCTGACAGAACTGTTTGGCTGTCGGTTTCTTGTTTTTTTTGTCTTACGTGTTCTTTCTTGAATAAATTCATGATGAGCATTAACCACGCTGCGCCTTGGTCTACTCTCTCCAAAGACAACCGTTACAGTGGCTAGTAGTATGACAGGTCTTCAGGGTCTCTTGAGAACCTTGATGATCTCGAAATGGAGTCAGTCAGTGGTGAGCGCTCTGAGGTTGAGCCAGTTCAGGATGTATTGGGTCTACCCGCAGCAACAGGTGTGGTAGAGACTTCCAACGTTTGCCCTGAGAATCTTACCAGAGATTATTTTGGGCCAGTAGGAGTGAGACTTTTGGAATGAGTGGATACCATTTCCTGCTTTTTGGCCAACCCATATGTTGTGTCATGCTGGGTAAAGGACAAACTGGAAATGGTTACATCTGTGAATGTTTCGAGAAGTAGAATTGTTTAGATTTTTTGTGTATCCGCCTCCCAGAGGAAGCGGCGCTTTGAGTCACACAGCTAGGGGTTCAACCTGTGGCCTGCTTTGGACTCCGGAGCAGGGTGCTGCTAAAAGAGGTGATCAGTGGGCCTTGAGTGTTAAGGGGGATCAAATGAAAAGGAATATTCCTAGTGTTTGTGACGCCCGCCATTTAGTGAGATTTAGACCCAGTGACAATGGTGAGACTAAGAATACCCTGTCTGTCTTGTTGAGCTATGACACAGAGTTTCTACCTGATAAGATTAGGTTATATTTGATATTCTGTGAGGGCCTATGTTCCGAATCCGTTATGGTGCTTTAGGTGCCAAGGATTCGGACATGTTGCAGCAGCGTGGAGATCCCACGATGTGAGAAATGGGCAGGAGAACATAGTCAGAGGGAGTATACAGTTGGGATAGAGAAAGCACTGCGTGTCAACTGTGGGGGTCCCCATGCAGATAGGGATCCGAAGTGCCCTGTGAGAGAGAAACAGGTTGAGATTGTTTGAGCTTGAGTGGGGCAGAAAGTTTCCTATGCTGAGGCAGTGAAGTGAGTAGAGGATAGCCCAAGGGTGAGTGAGATGACTGGTAGCCCCTCAGTGAGTAGGCCTGAAGAGAGAGAGAATTATAGTAGGGTTGGATTTCTTGCATTTATAGTCATGGTGATCAACTGCACTGCACTGATGAAGTGGAAATCACAGAAGATAGATGTCCTAGTTGCAGCAGCAGAGAAATATTTGGCTGTGAGAGATGAGTGCACTCATCTCTCACCCCCCCCACCACTTTTTTGGTGGGGGGGGGGGGTGACCAAAATAGGCAATCAGCATTGCGACCAGCGAAAGGCACAGATACGCAACACAGTGTCTAGTCTGCCTGGAAAACCACACAAAAAAGAATGGTGATGCATTTCTTTCTTTCTGCCTGCCAGAGCCCCCGAGCAACTAGTCTCAACCAACATTTCCAATGTCACAACGATAATAATCTTTCCAGTTTCTGTGTTTGTGAAATAGCAATTGTAAGTATTCTCAGTAAAACTTTTGTCTTGTGGCTGTTTGGACTTGGAGACGGGTATGCTATTTATTGTTTACACAGTTGTGTATTGGTCCTGCCTGATATTTATTGCATTTACCAGACTACATCCATATTCATAAATGTATACATTGATTCTTTGTTGTAAAAGCTATATATTTTTTATAATCCTGTGTTGTGTTTTTCCATATCCAGTACGCAGGTCAGGTTTCCATTGACCCTGCCCTATTCAAGCACCTGTGGCTTGAAGAAAAGGCTTCACACTGATTGTGTGTGTGTGTGTGTGTGTGTGTGTGTGTGTGTGTGTGTGTGTGTGTGTGTGTGTGTGTGTGTGTGTGTGTGTGTGTGTGTGTGTGTGTGTGTGTGTGTGTGTGTGTGTGTGTGCAATTCAGTGTGTTTGGAGCAGTGGTGTTTTAAATTGAGCCTGTGGCGTGTGTCCTGGACAGCACAGGATGTGACTGGCAGCAGTGCGAGCGAGGGTTTGTGTATCAGTGAGTAACACTAAGTAGCCTAACAGGGACAGTCCTTGTCCCACACACACTGTTAATCTGCACAGTATGTATAATCCCACTGTTTGTCCAAATAGCCATGAGCTTTCTCGCTCTCACTCACACACACTTAATCCTGCCAATTTATTTGCTCACAGGTGTGCAAAAGTATGCACGCCCAAGCCCCTCTCACCATACAGTAAAAGTCTACTTACTAGATATGCTTAAACCACACTTATCTAGCCTGTGCAAGTATGTATGAGCTTTACTGCTACAGTAATACCTAAAGCACGAAGTCCAAATATATGTAGAACATGCACAGTGAATGTTCTATATGACATGTAGAACATGTTCTATATCACATGTAGAACATGTTCTATATCACATGTAGAACATGCACAGTGAAAATCAATTAATATAATTTCCTATTCATGTGTTATAGCCACCATCTAAGGCTGATATTATAATCAATCATTTTGAAACTGAGATGTAGTAGGTTATTAATTGACACAAAGAGGAAAATAAAGGAAATACACATAACTCACATTTGAAACAGACTTTACATTTGGCCATTTGAGCTTTTCGGGCTGTGCATTTCAAAACCAGTGAAGACAAGGACATGAACACACAGAGTATACCAACTCTGACAGGAAAGAAGGGGAAAAAGACAGAGATGCCAAATTTGCCTAAACATAGACCTACACATGAAATAAAAACCTGTTAAAAAATACAGGTAATACAAAGAGTAATTTTCCAAACACAGGCTATAAGACATTGTTTGGTTAATAGAGAAAATATCTTGTTTATTCATTTTCTAAACTGTATCACAGAGACCATAGAAGTGCAGACATGAGCCGAACAGACCAGAGGCAGGCAAAACACTGATCACACTGCAGAATGATGTTGGAATCATAACTACAGTAGAGAAATGAATGGACATTTCTTTAATATGGGTAAAGATACCCAGACAGGCACTTGCCACTTAGTCATAACCAGGGAAAGCAACATTGACGTGCGGTTAGGGTAGGCAGGGTAGGCAGTGTGAAAATCTATGATAAAATAACTAATGAAAAATAAATAGATATACTTTTTATCAATATTCATTGTCAACTTCATTTTTTTCTGCATGATAAAATAGATGTCTGAACTAGTACTACTACTTCCCAAATTTGCAGTGATCTGGTAAAAAATGCACAAGGAGGCGAGGGGAAAGGCAGCCTCGCTATGTACCTTTCTCCGCCCTTCAAATTCAAACTCAGTGAAAGGAACTGACATGACTTGCGCATTCGTGTTTCTACCTTATACTGCCAGCTAACGGATGAAGGCAGGTAGAGAGCTTTGCAAGAGGATAGTCAGAGCTCGCCCCTGCCTATTGTCATGACTCTCTCTCCTTGGTGAGGCTCAAAGCTGCCAGATCAGCTCGGCACAGGGCTGACAGATAGCCAGACCCCTCTCCCACCAGAGAGGAAGGGGAGTTGGGCAGTTTTATGACTTAACGCCGGTCGTAAACTTTCTCTTTCTTGTCCTGCAGTACTGAACAAAGGAATGTGCTGTGGGTAGAGAGAGACACTTGGCTAAGAACTCTAACTTCAAAAGATTGGACATTGGAACATTTGTTCTGAAATCGAAACGTTTGGAATTGTTTGTGGGGATCCAAACAGTAATCATGTCATATCATTTATTATTTTGTGATGTCATTAAGGATGGTATAACAAGATAACTGTAACTCTGAACGTGTACATGTCCTAGTTATCAGGTTTGCATCTAAATGTTGCATAAAATAAATTATTAAGTATAAGAATTCTTTTTAAGTATAAAATACTTTTGTGAAGATAGAAATTTGATTTTAGCCTTCTGAATGAGATATTGACTTTCATATAAACTTGAGCCCAGTCAGTAACCACGCCCACGTGAGCACATACAATGTGTCAACAGGACGGAACGCCCTCCAAGGCCAGACTGCTTAAAAGGACTCGCTGAGAATTTAAATACAGACCAGAGAACGTGAGGACGTGGTCCACACGTTGAAATGGTTAAAACTACAAGACCAGAAAATGGTAAGACCCTCTGACACTCTCGACAAGTGAAGAAGGTGAAGACGAGACCAAACATTCACAGTCTGCAGCTGGTATGTGAAGTATTCTAGGACAATTGACCAAAGACGGGAGGGAGGAATAGCTCCCTCTCACCACCGTGTGGTACACCTGAAGGATCCATTCTAAGAACACTCCAGAACAAAGAAGCATACAACTAAGGACATTGAGACCTACGGTGGACAACCAGAGACTTACATCAAACTACAGAGAGATGACAGAGAAAGACATCAACGCGTAAATATATGTTGCATTTCTAATCCGAATGAACGGTTGTTAGGGTGCTAAATATTCAGACTACGGTGAGCGTAGTTTCCAAATGTATGTACGAGAAGTTGACTCTGTCTCTCCCTCTCCTTACATACCCCCCTTTCCATTGTTTCTCAAGCCGTCATATCAGGTTGGTCCACTAGGGGATATATAATCACTGTATATAGATTTTTCTATTGTGTTATTGACTGTGTTGTTGTTTTTTTGTCGTACTGCTTCGCTTTATCTTGGCCAGATCGCAGTTGTAAATGAGAACTTGTTCTCAACTGGCCTACCTGGTTAAATAAAGGTGAAATAAAAAAATAAAAAAATAGGGACTGTTGTCATTGCATTATGTCAGTAATCAATAACCTATACCGTGTGTGTGTGTGTGTTTATGTATTTCTGTGTGATTATTTCGTTAATTAGTAAATAAATAATTAAGCCAATTTGTGTATCGCTGATTCATCACTTAGGTTAGGGTTCGTGCAGATTTACAAAGTCAACAACGTTCAGAATGAGGCTGATGTGGTAATAATTAATAATTTACTGTTATTGATGTCAGAGATATTTAGATAAGCTCTACAGATTAAGTCGGGAAATAGTAACTCAGGAAACAACTTTTCCCGTGGTGCCCCAAATTCCTAATGAGTTAATTGTTACATGATTCATTTAATAGAGTAATAATTATAAGTAGTAGGTCATTATTCGATAAATAGCAGTCATCACATTGGATTTTCTAGAGAAACAGTGTGAAGACCAACACCTGAGTTTAGCGACCTACATCTAAAGAAGGGACACATGATAATTTCAAACTGAGAAGTATCAACGGAAAGACTGGCTCTGTGGCTTCACAGCTAGCAGCCGACTCTACTGCTTCTCCTGCCTGCTGTTTTCCACCAGCGACAGTGTGTGGACAAGAGTCGGTTTCTGCAACTTGAACAATTTGTCTATAGCGTTCAACAAGCATGAGAAACCTGTGTCTCACATGAAAAGCCAGATAGCTCTTAAGACATTTGGCAGCTCACGGATAGATCTGGCATTCAATGAACAATGGAGATTGAATATCAGCATGCACAATGCAAAGGTAAAAGAGAACCGTGAGATTTTGAAAGCCCTAGCTAATTAATGCTACGGCATGCTACCTAGGTAAACAGAAGTTGGCATTTTGCGGCAACGATGAGAGTGCCAGCACATCAAACAGGCCTAGGGGCAACTACGTGGAACTATTACATGCCTTTGCTGAAAAAAATGAACAGTTAGCAATCCATCTAGAGACCGCCACCGTGTTTCCTTTTTGCTCATGGCCTATGATGGAATTTTCAAGGAAACTGATGCGCTCTTCCATGTTCTGCAGAACAAAGTGATGGATATGAGTGTCTGCCATCCCCAGATCAATGACACAATGAAAGCACTGGAACGGCAGCAACGAGACTTTGATCGCTTCTATGAGTGATTTGAGCAGAAATGCAATGATCTGGGCCTGGCAGGAAGCAAACCTCGTAGTAAACAGCCGATCATAGTAAGGAGGGGGCAAATCTATAACAACACACTGGACAATATCAATGTTCAGATAAGAGCCAAGTTTGACCACTTTTGTGAACTTCATTTCCTTGGCTTAGTGGACTGCAAAAAAGGTGAAACAATGTCACAAAAGTTCGACACCAGCAAACAAGAGCCTGTCAAAATATGCCAAGTACTTCGATTTTGTTAGATTTAAGACTGATCTTGTTGGATTGTACAGTTCACAAATGGTTCAAGACAAATCACCTGGACAGCTCCTCAGCTTTTTGTTCCAGCATGACTTGACAGACTGTCCCGAGGCAACAAAGTTACTGCAGCTGGTCCTCACTATACCAGCCACAATAGTATCTATTGAGAAGTAATTTTCTGCGCTGAAACAGATAAAGACATACAGTCGAAAACCGGACCGATCAAGGATGACTCTCATCCCTTGCCATCATCTCCATCACATTCAGACCAAGAGACTTTTAAAACTGAGGGCAAACAGGGAGGAGTTTTACAGTTCAGTCACTGATGTCTTTACCCAGAAGGATAGACAAATGGACTGTCTACAAGTAAACGTAAATGCAAGAGTTTATTTACAGTAGCGCCGTCTACTATTATGACATTACATGTCTATTGTGTAAGTATATATATCAATTAGTAGTGCTGACTACTAGGCACACACGGCGTGGGAGGAAATGGCTGCTGTTTTACGGCAGTTGTGCTATAGTGTGTGTGTTTTTTCATGTTATTTGTAACTTATTTTCTACATAATGTTTCTGCAATCGTCTCTTATGGACGAAAATAGCTTCTAGATATCAGGACAGCGATTATTCACCACGTACTGGACAATTTTTTCTTTAACGAGTCGGAGGCGAAGGATTTACTCCAGACACCCGACAAGGCCCTCATCCCTGTCATTTGCAGGAGAAAGAGATGGAGATATTGGGGACGTAGGTCTGTCTGCTTTATAAGGATCCGACGGCGAGTAGGTAATCTGCCTTTACCATCGGTTCTATTAGCCAACGTACAATCACCGGATAACAAAAATAGATGAATTACGAGCACGTATATCCTACCAACGGGACATTAAAAACTGTGATATCTTATGTTTCACCGAGTCGTGACTGAACGACGACATAAATAACATACAGGTGGTGGGTTTTGCGCTTTTTCGGCAGGATAGAACAGCCGTTGTAATGAGGTGCGTACTGGCGGCAGAGAATTCAGGCGCAGGAGAGCGGAAACTGATTTACAACGGTGTCGTTTAATAAACATAAACCACCGTCAACAGATCAATACATGAAATGGGTCAAACAAAACCCGGGAATAACCAGCATACCGTGCACAAGCACTACAAGAAACAATTACGGACAAGGACACGGGGGGGAACAGAGAGTTAAATACACAACATGTAATTGATGGAATTGGAACCAGGTGTGATGGAAGACAAGACAAAACCAATGGAAAATGAAAAGTGGATCGGCGATGGCTAGAAGGCCGCCCGAACAAGGAAAGGGACCAACTTTGGCGGAAGTCGTGACAGCCGTCTCTGGTAAGACAAGGGGTGCGGGTCTATGTATATTTGTAAACAACAGCTGGTGCACCAAATCTAAGGAACTCTCAAGGTTTTGCTCACCTGAGGTAGAGTATCTCATAAGCTGTAGACCACACTATTTACCAAGAGAATTTTCATCTATATTCTTGGTAGCTGTCTATTTACCACCACAAACCAATGCCGCACTAAGACCGCACTCAATGAGCTGTATATGGCCAAAAGCAAACAGGAAGACGCTCATCCAGAGGTGGCGCTCCTAGTGGCCGGGGACTTTAATGCAGGGAAACTTAAATCCGTTTTGCCTCATTTTTACCAGCATGTTAAATGTGCAACCAGAGGGAAAAAACTCTAGACCACCTTTACTCCACTCACAGAGACGTGTACAAAGCTCTCCCTCCATTTGGCAAATCTGTCTATAATTCTATCCTCCTGATTCCTGCTTACAAGCAAAAACTCGTGCAGAGCAGTTGAGTGGGGCACAAGCAATTACGGCCTGTGAATGCGAGTCTAATGGTTGCGCCGCCTACCTGCTGCTGTTTGATGTTTATCTTTTTGATCGTGTCATACCGATAAACACCGTAGAAAAAATCCGCTTTATGAGCCTCAATAGAATGTGCTTACCCGGCCTCAGACCTCACGTCACTGGATGGCAAAGGTGTAGAAGATTAAGAGGGCTTTAATACATTGAATTATATATGAATGTGCATTGATATGTAAAATGAATACATGTATGCAGTATAATGTCATGCATTTAAACCCATTGTTATTCATATCACTGTTTACATTGAATATAAAATCATTATATAACACAGTTTATACATGACAGTACAACTTGGTACCAATACCTATTCTGGTGTTCTAGAAAGTATCAAACTTTGTGCTATACCATATTGTGCAACAAAGTTATTCAATGAGCTTGGGTAATAGCACTGCCCAAGTCTAAGACATATTTTCTGGATCAATTCAAGCCACACATTGACATTAGTGGATACAGTTATTGAATTTGAATTAGTGCCAAAGATATTAGTTCATATCTCTATTTCTGTAGTCCTTATTAGTCATAGGGAATGATTAGACATGCTGCATTACTAAGATAGACTATTTATACAAATGTTAACGAGAAGGAATATGAAAAGAGATACAGTAAGAATGCTGTTTTGAAACAAGTTGATACAAAAAGTTATTTAAAAAATCAATGCTATACAGACACGATTGTGTGTTCTTAATGTCTGTATATAAAATGTTATATAAAATCATAATGTACACTTGAGTTATCCCCTTCAGTTAAACACAAGTCAGATGATAGAGAAAGCTATAGATACCCAATTGTTTGCTCCTATTGAGAAAACAAAATAGGCTCATCGGACCTAGTGCCTGGCCATAGACCAAGTCCAAAGCAGCACTTCAAATGCAAAAGTATGTATGCCTAGCCTACCCACTCTGTGTCCTGTAGCTCTGAATAAACTTAATCAACAATAGATGTAAAACATAGATAAATAAAACATGCAAAACAAAACAAAATTACCCCTTGAGGGATAAATAAAGTCTTTATGAGCAGTTACAAAACCAGTGTTACTCCCACTTCTAACCACGTGCCTCATTCCCCTATTCCCTTACTCCCTTTCACCCAAGCGCCACCCATAAATTCACTTCACAAATTCACAATGTACAATATACCGAACATTGCAGATAGAAATGTGATGAATATAGCTGACATGATTCCTTAATCTACATGTCAGTGAGGCATTCCTGCTGTTCTACATAACTAGTTGTTCAGATAGAAATATGTTACCTCCACAATGTTTTGCCCTACTGAACACAGCTCAGGACTCTCAGTCTCAAAGTAGAAATGCTGATGAAAAATCAGCTTTGCCTATTAGATCATAATAAATAATGTATAATAGGACATGTATGGCTGGGAATTGCCAGGGATCTCACGAATATTATCATGATATTTAGGTGACAATACTGATTCTCACAATTCTATATGTATTGCGATTCGATACTGCAATTTTATTGCAATTTGATGTTCCAAAGATATTGCTCTCTATATGTCTGCTGAAGAGAGACGAGAGAGCATGAGAAAATGAGTTTTGATCAGTCATGGAATTAAAAGCATTGAAAACATGTTGGCTCACTATTTAAAAAGAAGATGGAGAACAACAAAATACCAGCGTTTTGGCGCAGGCATAGCTGACTAGTGCTAGCTAACACTACCTAGCAACAACAACAAAAAGTATCACTATAATATTGTCCAAAAGAATATTGCGATATGTAACTGTATTGATTTTTCCCCAATCACTTGTCCTACTCTGAGACGCTTTGTAAATAAGGTCCCTGGATCCTATATCACCCTTCCCCTCACAGTGGGGTGTTGGTGCGTTTGGCAGCGCAGGGCTCCATGGGCACCTTGGTGGCTCCTCCGAACACCTCTACTTCCCGGTTGGTCCAGGGGGCCACGTTACCCTTTGGCTGGGGGCTGTGCTGGCTGCAGTGGGCCAGGCTGGACACCTCGCTGGGGGTCAGGACCTGCTCCCATACGTTCCACTGGGATAGCTCCCCCACCATGGCCTGGGACGAGTCAAAACGCCCGCCCAGAGTGTCCTACAGGCAGAAGGAGGTGGAGGAGTGAAAGGGGTGAAAAGAGGAAGGGATGTGTCAGAGTTTGGTCTAGTGGTAACTCCGGACTTGGCATTGCCCTGAGAGACTGGTGTTTAATGCTCAAGTCCCCCACTTCAACTTTGCATGTTCCTCTCACCTGCCCCCTCTCATTTCATCCCTGTGTCTATATCTCAATGAACAATAAAATATGCTCTCCTTTAAAAACAACAACCCCTATAGGTCTATGCCGTTGCGGTCTCTTCAACCAGACACTCCTGACCTCACCAAAATACAAATCCCTCCAGGTCTTACCTGTTCCTGCCCCAGGATGAGGACTCCCCCAGGCCTGATGTGGTGCCAGGCTGCCAGGCCCTGCCCCTCTCCTCTCAGCTTGCCCCCCTGGTAGGCCTGCCACGCCCCACCTCTCTGGCTCCAGCTTACACAGATGTGGTGCCAGCTGCCCCGAGACAGGTTCAGAGGTAACTGCGCCACCTAGGGGTGGGAGGACAACAGTTCGGGTTAGTGTGAGTGTTATTGCTACAGTGCAGGTAATGCAGTGATACTGCAGACTATATTAGACTGCAAATTGAGTATTTAAGATGGCAACAGCAACAAATCAATGGGCAATCAATCATACGACAAAGTGGTTCTCAGTACTGACCCTAAACCATGTGTTGTACAGAACATCCTAGACTAAAACTCAATATTATATTAAATAAAATATTGTGCTTTTTAAGTGTTGATATCTTGCTGCTTAACACACTGTATGGAGACATTAAACACATTTCCCCCTGGAATATATTAATCCAGCTCTTTTATTACAGTAACATTTGGGGACTGCAGCATTACTTTTTCAAAGGCACGGACTGCACTTCCTCAAGGGCACAGCCAGCTGGGTAGCTCTCTATGCCTTCCAGGCAATGTATTACCATAATGGCATCATGCTGATCTACACTACACTCCCAGCTCTAGCCTAAACGGTGCTTTGACTATGTCCCAAATGGCATCCTATTCCCTATGTAGCACACTACTTTTGACCAGGGCTCTGGTCAAAAGTAGTGCAGTACATAGGGAATAGGGTGCCATTTTGGTCGCAGACATCATTCTACAGTAAACTCTCAGGTACTGTTATAGCTCCATCTTAAATTGTGCTGTGTCTAACTCAGTGTGCCCTAAAATACTTCTGCTCTGTTTCCTCCATTACCTTGTCGTTAATGAGCAGCTCCACAGGGGTATTCATGCCCTGCAGCAGAACTAGCTCGTTTGGCTGCTCCGCTACAGCGTAGGAGAAAGGGGTGCCGATGCCCCCCTCGGTGGGTCTCAGCCAGAGGCACACGGTGAAGGCACGCAGCTCAGGGATGGGGTGCTGCACCACTGCGTACATATAGTTGGTACGCGCTGGGAAGGACAGCTTGTAGCCCTCGGGATAGGTGTGCTCTGAGAGTCCTGGGGTAAGGAGGTATGGGTGGAGAAATAGAGAGGGAGGGAAAGAGTGTTTGAGTAATGAGGTAATTTGGTAGGGGGGATGTTGAATTGACTTGCCTTATTAGGACTTTGTAGTGTATTTGTAGATTTATACAATGACTACATCACACATTTGACTTCTTTCCTGCACCCAGGATATCTCATCTCTCTTCTATGATATATCCACTTGGATTTTCTTTCTTGTTATGTACTTTTTCTTATTCTTTATCATAATGTGTTGATGCCATTTTCATAGATTTATAATAAGTTACCTTTCTGGTACATCAGTTACGGTTTCATGTCCCCGACTCTTAACTTCCCCCACCATATAAATTAATATAATTCAGGGATGACTATTACTCATGACCATTGATCTTCTTTTACACCTAACCCTCTGCCCCTAATCTCACCCTCCTCCAGGCCAGCGATGCGGTGGTGTAGGGAGTTCATCCCCTGGTCGATCTCCTGCCTGTGTCTTTGGGATTCCTTTCGCAATGCCTTCCTTTCCTTCTCCAGGAGTTCCAGCTTCCTCTCAAGCTCTCCTTCCAGATCCTCCATCCATGACCACTGCTTTGGTCCATCCCCTACCTGTCCCCCTGGCCCTGCCTCACCCCAACCATCAGGGGCCTCAGAGAGCCCACCACCACCACTTCTTGAAGTCATCGCAGTTGCTGCATCTGTGTGGTTGTGAGGGAACGCCAGCGGTCCGATATCTGACTTCATGGGTGGGAGTGTGGGAGGGAGGGAGGGAAGAGCAGACAATGAAATAAAAAGACAAATGAAGCCAGCAGTGTTGTAGTACAGTCCGGTCTCAAGACCACATTTTGAGTGTCTCTGTCTTGTCTCGGTGAGGACAGTGAGGACTCGTAATTTCTTCCCGAGACCAGTGGAGTAAAAAACTCGGAATTATAAGCTTCCATTCAATAAGCACATAAAACCGCTTAGCCATATACACTCCTGTCTTGAAACATTAATACCTGAACAGTCTTTATATCTATTATAGACATGTTTGGGCAGTGGCGAACCTATTGGACCTAGGCCTTCAGTGTGTGACAGGTTTATGATTCTGAAAGGACAGCAACGGAAATACCAGCGCACTCATGTACGAGAGCGCACTTTTTGTAAAACACAAAGGGCCAGTGGTGAGGTGGAGACTATATATCAAGGCACAAGGCGAGACCCAAATGCAGACACCGGGGGCAGATGGTTGGAGTCTTACAATGTTTATTATTCCAAAGGGGTAGGCAAGAGAATGGTCGTAGACAGGCAAACAGGTCAAAACCAAGTCAGAGTCCAGGAGGTACAGAGTGGCAGACAGGCTTGTGGTCAAGGCAGGCAGAATGGTCAGGCAGGCAGGTACAAAGTCCAGAAACAGGCAAGGGTCAAAAACAGGAGGACTAGAAAAAGGAGAATGCAAAAAGCAGGGGAACAGGAAAAACGCTGGTTGACTTGGAAACCTACAAGACGAACTGGCACAGAGAGACAGGAAACACAGGGACACAGGGATAAATAGGTCCCGTGTGGCTCAGTTGGTAGAGCATGGTGTTTGCAATGCCAGGGTTGTGGGTTCGATTCCCATGGGGGACCAGTACGGGGAAAAGAAATGTATGCCTTCACTACTGTAAGTCGCTCTGAATAAGCGCGTCTGCTAAATGACTAAAATGTAAATACACTGGGGGAAATAAGCAACACATGGAGGGGGTGGAGACAATCACAAGGACAGGTGAAACAGATCAGGGTGTGACACTATATGCAGGTATACACCGTAAACCCACTTTTTTTCAGTGGGTATTGCATATACAGTTTTATTCATTTCAACTCTATATCTGACATGGTACAGGTGTCTTTTTTTAATCCCATAACCATGTGTGTGTTTTTTTTGTTTCAAAGTATATTTGTTTAAGTACCAAGAATCACTCTGTGTGACCCTGATTTAGCCCACTGCAGTAAAAGGTTAACTTCTTGTTGAAAGTTATTCTTGAAAAGGGAGAAGCTAACAAATTTTCATCATCCTCTTCGATAACACCTGCTGCAGCTGCTGCAAATTAGCCTACAACAAAGGATAGCTAGCTAGACCATGTGAAATCTACTGCTTGCTAGTGCGCAGTGACCCGTTGGCCTTTGAGAAGAGAATGCTTTCTGTTAAAATCATCCCACCGATTACAAGTCAAAATGTGATTGATTGATTCCACTGTCACTCCAAAATGTTTCCCTAATACAGTTGAATGGCAGATGCCTTCTATCTAGCTTCTGATGGCCTAGCCAATGGCTGACTTAGCTAGCCCCAGAGATGACCAAAGAAAAATCCTGATTGGATACGTGTTAACCCTTTTCTTTCCAACAAAAACTGAAGAGATTAAATCAGAACATAATTGAAAAGAATAATATAATTATAATTATTATTGTTATTATTCTTTTATAAATTCTTTGCCCTTCTCTGAAGGCGTAGAAGGCCCTCATTGTTCCCCACTGTGTTTGGGTTAGTAATAATTTGTAGAGTGGCTCTATTTGCCCTCCGCATGCATTTTTTTCACCATTCTAAATGTCTAAGAAATCCATACTGTATGTTCTTCTGAAATATGAAGACAGAAATACTGAACATTTTTAACTCTTATTGGGGTGGCGATTTGACTAAATTACAATCATGGTCTTGAATTGGACTCAAATTTTTCTGGTCTCGGTCTTGACTAGGTCTCGGACCCCTTGTCCCCCTCCCGGTCTCAGTCTTGACTCGGTCTCACCCCCCCCCCCGATCTTGGTTTTGACTCTGACTCGATTTGCTCCGGTCTTGGTCTTGAATCAATCTCGCTTTAGGTGGTCTCGAACGCAACACTGGAAGCCAGTTCGATTTTTAGAGCTGCACACACTTTTTAATGGGTTGTGATTAAAGTGGGCCTTTGTGTTAGATAAGCACTCTAATCTCTGGATTTGTTATTATTTTTTATTATGGACAATCAATTATGTGCAGAGAAATGCAGAAATAGTGCCAGGAAAACAAAAGTAATTGAAGGTCCTCTCAGTCATTAGTCACCCAAGGAAAAATACTACAACTTCAGCAAAGCGAAGTGCAGTCAAATAGACACACAGACAAAGCAACATATTATTTACAGTGAGGCACATGCTGTAAGTTACATATAGAGGAGTGGTTCTCAACATGAGGTACTAGTACCCTTGGGGGTACCTCACCTTTCCACATGGGGTACATTTGTTAAGACTATAGGCCTAATGATCAGTTGCACCGTGACTGGGGGTTCAGTGACCAAAGACGGTAGGACCACAGATACAGAGGTACAGCACTGATATAGTATAATACTAGTGTGCTAGGCAGAGGCTGAAAAAAGAATATGATGGTCTCTGCTCTCAACAAATATAGGTAACTGGTCGGATGAATAATTTATTATATTTTCTCCAGAAGAAATGGGGGTTATACATCACATGTTGCTTGGCAGGCAGCTATAAAGCCACTTTGTGTTACTCTACTCTCCCCTCCCTCCTCCATCCCCCCTCTTCTCCTCCCCTGGGTTAGTTATGTTGGAAAGCAGAGGTGCCTGGAATAACAAATACTCATGTATCTGTAGACTAGGCCTAATCAATTGTCCTACAACATTCTAGTTTTGGGGTTTCCATTCATCAAATTGGCTAAATTTAACTTGAGTTTGTGAAGCAGTGTTGAGAAGACATTTTAATGATGCAATAGCAACAAGTGATACCAAAATATGTAAATAGATTTTGGTGAACTAACTGATTGGTTCCTCAATATTGAGTTGAACTCTAATAAGCTATAGCCAAGTCGAATATAATGCATCTAATCAATTTTAATCTAATGCAGCTAATCCATTTTCAGCGACAATAAGTCAAAGATGTTGATATACAGGTAACTGTCAAAATAAAGGAAAGACTTGAGTAAACGAGGGATATAAAGTACATTGAATGCAGATGCTTCCACAGGTGTGGTTCCTGAGTTAATTAAGCAATTAACATCCCATGCTTAAATTCCCAGTTGCCCATTATTATCCCAGATAGCAATAACCTTTATTTTAACCATGGATACAAAAATAGATCTCAGTGACTTTGAAAGATGGGGTCTCAAAGGAGCATAGGAAGTTTAAAGGGTGAGTGTGTGTGTGTGTGTGTGTGTGTGTGCGTGCGTGCGTGCGTGTGTGTGTGTGTGTGTCACCAGATCTCAACCCATTGGAACACTTATGGGAGATTCTTGATCAACGTCTGTGACCATGTTTTCCATCAACAAAACAGAATGGTGTCACATCCGTCCAATAGAGTTCCAGGCACTTGTAGAATCTATGCCAAGACTCGCTGTTCTGGCGATTTGTAGTGGCTTGATGTGGGTGTTTCCTTTATTTTGGCAGTTACCTGTAGGCCGTCATCTCACCTAATCTAATACTGTCCCTGATTTCTATAAACTGGAAATGGTCTCAATTAAACAGTAAAACCACGCAGCCACACCCACACCGACATACTTCCGTCAGAGACGTGAGCAGAAATTCAGATTGAGTGAGTAAAATCGAGGTCTGCCAAGCAGGTCAACTGACACACAAGAGCGGCAGAATTAGCCTATTCTCTGCTTTATTTAACGATACAATAACAGTTCGTTTAAAATAAAGATATGTGATAGTGGAATTCAACACCAACAGACATGACACACACGTTTCTCCCATTCCCCTTACCTCCAGTTTCTCTATGCGGTCTTTCATCTGAACGATAGCCTTTTCCAGCTCGTCCACAGCCTGAGCGGTGAGCAGCTGTGCCACAGTCGACGACGGAGCACTGTCCCGGACCACGAGCCGGCCCTCATCTACCCTCTTACCTCCCCAGAGCCCCGCGCCTCTACGCCCCTCTATTCCGCTCTCACACTCCGAAAGCTTGCCTGACAGATCCCTAATGGTCCGCTGGTCGGTGATAATCTGGTCCTTCTGCTGGAGCACTGTCTGTTTGAGTTCCTCTGCCGTGGTGCGGAGGTATCCCCAGTCCTCGCCGGCGTACAGCGACGGGTCGTCGGCTTGTTGCTGAAAGTTTTTGGGGTTGCATTCTCCGGCGGGGACTGGGGTGCAGATAAGTCGGCTAACCTGCCTAGTTCCACCAATGGCATCTGAACCGCTGGCGACGTGGAAGAAGGTGGGCGCTTCTCCGTGCTGCCTTTCAGAACCATGGATAGCGCCCAGGGGACCCGCTCGCGCCACGGAGCCGCCGGGGAAAGTCTGCTGCACTCCAGCGTATGGAGACTGCGACTGGTTGTCTGCCACAGGCTGCTGGGTAGATTCGGCAGCGGAGCCGGTATGGACCGCGGCTATGATGCAGATGACTGCTCCAACGAAGGCCACCATCCCGGCGGCCAAGATGATAACGATGAACTTCAGGTTGGCGGCGTAAGAAATCAATAATTATGAGAAAATAACTTGTCTATCTAGTTCAACAACACTGACATAGCGCCGCCTGAGTAAAACATTTTTGGCAGATCAAAAGATCCATGAACATATGAAATACGCATTTTATGGCTTTGCTAGGCTTTTAGTCAATACATAAGATATGTCCCACTTCATTTAATAATTAGGCTATAATGAATGCAGATACGTGCTGCAACCGTTTCTATCTCATCCCTCTGTCTCTTGGCTTCAGTGTTGTAAGGCTCCTCTATCTCGTTATCACCAGGACAACCAGAGAGAGAGAGAGCGAGCGAGCGAGCGAGCGAGCGAGAGAGCGAAACAGTATGCAAGTCAATATCAAGAGGCGGGAACGGGAGATGGTGCGAATGATATGAGACGGTGTCTCGCATCACACCAAATTTAGATCGAGGTGCTTTTCATATGCTGTGGTCGCTTGATGTTATGTATTTATGTCGATGAATGCATAACCTAAATAACAAAACAGGCCATCTCGTGGAACTGTAGTAGCCTAGGGTATCATAAAGCTCGTACAGCGGGTTCTCATCAGGAACGATTCGCGGGCACATAGCACACATTCTAGCGCGCGTACTCATTAGTCAAATCCAAGGTTCCCGCGAGACAGGAAGACTGATGGTGGAAGTGTTGTAGGCAGTGGCGGTTCTAGCTTGTATGGCTCCCTGGGCGAACCCCCCCCCCATTCAGCCCCCCACCCCCCCAAAAAGAACCATTCTGCAATAACTGTCATTTTTATTCAGACATTTGGAACAAAACAAATAAATAATCATAATATTTAAAACTATATAAATATTTATACAAAAATACGACTAATAAATATCAAAAAGAAGTAACAAAGACAAATAGAAACAAATTGTAGTATATAAATACAAATAAAAAAGAGAATCAAATTATTACACTATCACCCTATTGCTGACAAAAAATACAAATAAAACTACATTGCACAAATATCACACAAATACAGAAATAGAATAACACACTTATAAAGAAGAGAACCTGATTATTACACTATTGCATTTCAAAACAAGAAACACACCAAATAAATTGCACAACTAATTGCATTAGTACTATACATAGTTAGAGATGCGCTATTTGATAGATTCTCCCGCTCCCCCTATCTTGGGCTTCCACTGGGGAGACCTGAGGTAATCCTACCCCCGCCCCCTCCCCATCTCGTACTTCTGAGTGGGAGACATTCCCAGGCAGTAGCCTGCCTAGCTCACAAACTAGAATCAGGGCGCCCACTCCGACAAGGTTAATTGACACACAGTCCCACACGGTGACATTATATCATTGACCTGACGTGTAAATGAGCGATAGAAAACAGATCGCGCAAATGTCACCATTCTGAATATTTTTTTATATTTCTTTTGAATTTATTTATTTATTATTTTATTTATTTCTTGTGCGGCGCCCCATGCCACCCCGGCAAGATACGATTAGCGTACCCGGATAACCATGAGATCATTCCTAGCACGACCGGGTCATGTTAGCAAAGGTAATCTCATCTAAACACAGCACATACGTGCAGAGTGGTGTGTGTGTGGGCGCACTCTCTCTCGCTGGCTGCTCACACATAAATGACTGCAAAAGGAGATTGTGGTGAAAGAAGAGTAGACAGCCTAGGTATGTTTATGGAAAGCTTTTCCTCTGCGAGGCAAGGGAATAGGTTCAATGCTCTAACATATGTTTCAGAGAGCAGAAAAATGCCTAGACTCAAAGTGTGCCAACACTGGACTCTGGGTTAGCTTTATAGAAGAATAGTAAAATCGTCTGGTGTTGGCACTCTCTCAGAGACCGAGGTTGAAGGGGAATTCATAATAAAAAGAGACAGAAAGGGAGATAAATTCAATGGATGACAACCCAACAGTAACAGGGCATGTATCTGTTTTCCAATTAATAATTTCCAAATTATTAATTTAATTTAATTAAAATTTAATTTAATTTAAAAGATCTCAAATATTAAGTATTTTAGGTTACAGTTTTATCCATAAAACAACTACAAAGCTTGCCTGAATCCAGTCCAGGAGAGTTCATAGGGTTCACTGGATCACCACAGGTTATACATGTAATGACAATATAGGACTACAGCTGTGGCATCACATTGCAGTACTTATTAAACCACATCACCATTTAGATTTGGATAAATCTGCATGCAATCCCTTACTGAAAAAACACCTGATTTCACATGTAAAGTCATGTGAAAATTTGTTTTTGGAACACTTCATGTGTCACATTTTGAATGTGAAAACGTGCTTTTGGAACACTTCACATGTGACATTTCACATGTGAATTCATGTGTTTTTGGAACACTTCACGTGACAACAAAAATGTGTCGTTATGATAACACTGTATGTGAAAAGCACTGTTTGTTTCAACTTACATTTAGTCAGTGATGTAAAGTACTTTAAGTAAAAATACTTTAAAGTACTACTTAAGTCGTTTTTTTGGGGTATCTGTACTTTATTATTAATATTTTTGACGACTTTTACTTTTACTTCACTACATTCCTAAAGAAAATAATCTACTTTTTATTCCGTGCATTTTCCCTGACACCCAAAACATTTTGAATGCTTAGCAGGACAGGAAAATTGTATAATTCACACACTTTTCAAGAGAACATCCCTGGTCATCCCTACTGCCTCTGATCTGGCGGACTCACTAAACACATGCTTAGTTTGTAAATTATGTCTGAGAGTTGGAGCGTGCCCCTGGCTATCCGTAAATAAATAAAAAACTAGAAAATGTGGCCGTATGGTTTGCTTAATATAAAGAATTTGAAATGATTTATAGTTGTACTTTTACTTTTGATACTTAAGTATATTTTAGCAATTACGTTTACTTGTGATACTTAAGTATATTTACAACCAAATACTTTTAGACTTTTACTCAAGTAGTGTTTTACTGGGTGACTTTCCCTTTTACTTGAGTAATTTTCTATGAAGGTATCTTTACTTTTACTCAAATATGACAATTGGGGACTTTTTCTACCACTGCTTATAAAACACACATTGTGTATGTTAATTTGTGCAATAATTATTATTCAATATGTCCTCATCAGGGTTTTGAACTCGCCATTCCGAACTTCCTGCTATGCTACCATGTCTCTGTCAATGACTGATTTCACCTGTATTCCTATACTTTGGACTTCAAAGTAAATCTTAGCTTTGTTAAAAATACGCTCAAGAAAAATTATTATATTTATCCTAGTGATTCAGGAGTAACATTGAAATAGATAAATATGCCCTACCAACATTTGACAGTAAACCCAGAAAAATCAAAAATTGCTAAAATAGGTACATTTAATCAATGATGAGAGAATAGTCAGATTAACTGATGACTAAAATAGGAGTGCAGATGGCACTATTTTGCAAAGTGCAGAGCGGTATTATAGGTAATGTGTAGGGAACGGGGCACCTGTCTCACACCCGGGAGGCATCCCGGTTCTAAAACTAATGCAATCACTTGGTACAAACTCCTTCCACCGGGGCAACCTGTGCCAGATAATCAAATCCCCTCAATATCTCACGTGAAGTGTTCCAAAACCCCATGCTTGCACATGATTTCACATGTGAAATTTCACTTGCACATGATTTTCCTAGCGGTTAGAGCGTTGGGCTGGCAACTGAAAGGTCGCTAGTTTGAATACCCAAATGGACAAGGTGAAAAATCTGTTGATGTGTCCTTGAGCATGGCACTCCATCCTAATTTGCTCCAGGGTTGCTATGCAACTATGACTGACCCTGTAAAACAACACATTTCACTGCACCTATCTGGTGTGAAAATATAACACTTTTTAATTATTTGTTTTTACATTTTAAATTTCACAAATGTAAAGTATTCCAAAAACCTATTTCACCTGATTTCACATGTAAAATGGCACATGTGAAATGTTTCAAAAACACGTTTTCACGTGAAATATCACGTGAAGTTTTCCAAAAACATATGATTTCAGTTTAATGGTATCACATGTTGAAGTGTTGCATCCCCAACTTGTCACATTTCTTTAACATGAGATCATGTTCTCACATGTGCTCACATGTTGTCTTGTGTAGTTTCATGTTATCACATGTTGCTTCACACGAGATCACATGTTCACATGTGTTTTTTCCATAAGGGATTACATGCATAATAGTGGTATGTATTGCTGCTGCATAGGCCTATATCTGTAGGCAGCCTTTAGGGTTCCATTCTAATTATAAAGGGTTTTAGTGTAGGGTATGCTACACCGCTGCTGCTGAATGTGAGAGTCAATGATGTATCTCTATGGAGAGTGCAGCTGTTTAAAATTCCAGTCATGTCTCCGGTGGTTTTATGGTGCCACCTAGTGTACAAATAGCCATTAGACAGACAGACCATGATTACTGCGCCACTAGTTTCATGAGAGCTCAAGGGCCTTCTCTGTCTGGCCTCGCTCTCTCACTTTCTCTTTCTCCCCCGTTTTCTGTTCTCTCTCTGTCTCAGATCTCTTTCTCAGCTCTCTCTCCCTCTCTTTCTTGTTCTCTTTCCCTTCCGTTGTTTCTTTCACTCTCTCCATCTCTCTTTCTCTCATCAATCAATCAAATGTATTTATATAGCCCTTCTTACATCAGCTGATATCTCAAAGTGCTGTACAGAAACCCAGCCTAAAACCCCAAACAGCAAGCAATGCAGGTGTAAAAGCACGGTGGCTAAGAAAATCTCCCTAGAAAGGCCAAAACCTAGGAAGAAAGCTAGAGAGGAACCAGGCTATGAGGGGTGGCCAGTCCTCTTCTGGCTGTGCCGGGTGGAGATTATAACAGAACATGGCCAAGATGTTCAAATGTTCATAAATGACCAGCATGGTCAAATAATAATAATCACAGTAGTTGTCGAGGGTGCAACAGGTCAGCACCTCAGGAGTAAATGTCAGTTGGCTTTTCATAGCCGATCATTGAGAGTATCTCTACCGCTCCTGCTGTCTCTAGAGAGTTGAAAACAGCAGGTCTGGGACAGGTAGCACATCCGGTGAACAGGTCAGGGTTCCATAGCCGCAGGCAGAACAGTTGAAACTGGAGCAGCAGCACTGCCAGGTGGACTGGGGACAGCAAGGAGTCATCATGCCAGGTAGTCCTGAGGCATGGTCCTTGGGCTCAGGTCCTCCGAGAGAGAGAAAGAATGAAAGAGAGTAAGAGAGAATTAGAGAGATGATATGAGAATTATGTTCTCAAGGTTAACTTCAATTAACTTCTCAGGGCTACGTGGGACGCTAGCGTCCCACCTGCGGAACACAGCCAGTGAAATATCAGGGGGGCAAATTCAAAACAACAAAATGTCATAATTCAACTTTCTCAAACATACAACTATTTTACACCATTTTAAAGACACACTTCTCCTTGATGTAACCACATTGTCCGATTTCAAAAAGGCTTTACAGCGAAAGCAAAACATTAGATTATGTTAGGAGAGTACGTAGACAAAATATTCACACAGCCATTTTCCAAGCAAGGACATGTGTCAATAAAACCCAAAACACAGCTAAATGAAGCACTAACCTTTGACGATCTTCATCAGATGACACTCCTAGGACATTATGTTACACAATACATATATGTTTTGTTCGATAAAGTTCATATTTATATCCAAAAACAGCATTTTACATTAGCGCATGATGTTCAGAAAATGTATTCCCACCAAAACGTCCGGTGAATGTGCACATCAATTTACAAAAATACTCATCATAAACGTTGACAAAATATATAACAATTATTTAAAGAATTATAGATAGACTACTCCTGGATGCAACCGCTGTGTCAGATTTTAAAATAGCTTTACGGAGAAAGCACATTTTTCAATATTCTGAGTACATAGCTTGCCATCACAGCGAGCTATACAGACACCCGCCAAGTTCGGGGCAACCTAAACTCAGAATTAGTATTAGAAATATTGTCTTACCTTTGCTGATCTTCATCAGAATGCACTCCCAGGACTGCTACTTCCACAAGAAATGTTGTTTTTGTTTGAAATAATCCATATTTATGTCCAAATACCTCCGTTTTGTTCGTGCGTTCAGGTCACTATCCAAAGGCATAACGCGCGAGCGCGGTACCAGTGACGAAAAGTCAAAATGTTCCATTACCATACTTAGAAGCATCTCAAACGCTGTTTAAAATCAATCTTAATGGTATTTTTAACATAAAATTGCGATAATATTCCAACCGGACAATAGCATATTCATTCAAGAAGAAAAAGAAGGAACGGTGCGCTCGCGGGACCGAGCATATCCAATCCCTTTGTCTCCAGGCAGTCCACTCAGTAACTGAGCATCTATTATCTGCCCAGTGAGAGGAGAATGCTCAAAGCCTTGGGAAGTGCAACGTCACCCCACAGACACTGTAGTTTCGATAGAGAATCAAAAGAAGAACTACAATTCTCCGACTTTTCACTTCCTGCTTGGATTTTTCTCAGGTTTTTGCCTGCCATATGAGTTCTGTTATACGCACAGACACCATTCAAACAGTTTTAGAAACTTCAGAGTGTTTTCTATCCAAATCTACTAATATGCATATTATAGTTTCTGGGCCAGAGTAGCAACCTGTTTAAATTGGGTACGTTTTTCATCCGGCCGTGAAAATACTGCCCCCTACACCCCAACAGGTTAATACTCAGTCTGCCACCCAGAATGTGTACGATTCTGGTTGAATAACACAGACAGAGGACCAGCTTACAAGAATCAGAATTGCTTATTCAGGAGAGCGCTCTGAAGTCCATTGTACAGAGACATCATTACCAGGCTCCGTATTCACACACACACAAACACACTAACATTAAGGCCCAGATCCCTTAACCCTGTAGATCATTACCCAGCCGACAGTTTCATTCCTCTGAGATTAGGGAAACCATGAGGGGGACTCCCTCTCATATCTTAAACCCTCAGAGTCCTAGCTAGGTCAGGTCATCCACAGTTTAACAGTTTTTGGTGTTTACTCAAACACACAGGCCCCCATTCCTCTCCTATCCTAGTCAATCTCATGAGACTTATGCTTAACCCTTTAGTTACTCATTCTACAGGCTATATAGACCATTTCCCAAAATTCAGGGTAGAATTATTTAATCATTACTATCAAGCAGGAATTCCTTTAACAATCCACCCTTAATGACTCAATAATTCACCCTGATGTATCAACCTCTATGGTAAATATAAATGTTACATAAGAATACACAAAATCAACACATGTATTTAAATTTGATACACATCACTGACTGTCCTAGGCCTATATCCAACTATTTCAATACTAACAAATCTACCCTTATCCTGGTTTTATCTTCCCATGATTCTTAAACATTTCACCATATCCTATAATGACAGAGTGGAAAAATGTTGTCATTATTCTAACACATACAAATTATTCTAACAATTTACCCTTTAACTAAATGTTACACACTAATGGTTCACTTTTTTATTAGAAAATAAAACCATACTTCATCAAATCATTAAATGTATATACATCATCTACTCCTCGATGGCTGTTTACCACTACCTCCAATCATAACCCTTCTGTTCAGGATTTTTTTACCATGATCTTCATTGAATAAACAGTCTTTAAACATTGAATATAGTCTCATGAAGTTCCGGCTCCTCCGGATTGAATGTATCAACGGTGTCCATCAGGTCTGGAGCTGTATATTGTTCATTCCATTGATCAGACTCTGTGATAGGCCCGTATCTCACCATTTGCTGAGTCACTGCATTCTCTAATGCCTTACCCACCAAAACTCGGACACAGGGAATAAAACAACAACCACATAATACCAGCATACCCATACAAACAATAGCAGCCCCCACAATAGTAGCTACTATAGTTTTCCATTTGCCAAACATTTCATCAAACCATCCGGTCACAGATGTATTCACCCCTGAGTTTTCAGCCCATTCATCACTTAGTGCGGTCAACCCAGCCAAGGCTCTAGTTACAGTCCTCTCTGGTGATGTATTATTTGGAATAAAAGTACAGCAATGACCCCCCACCATTCTACAAACCCCGCCCTTCTCTGCCAATAACATATCGAGAGCCAACCTATTTTGCCAAGTCATGAGGGAGGTGGCGGATAATTGGTCAGAGATTCCCTTCACTGCATCTCTAGTTTGATTTACAAATCTTTGCTGATTATAATAGATATAGTTTATCCAATCCACACTCTTATTTATCGTAACCCACCAAAAGAAAGTAGTTGTAAACCCTTCACCTATTTGATTCAACGCCTTGTATTCATCGGGTACTCCTCTAGGGATCCCTATGGAATCCATCCATATGGGGCTACCCTCATCTAGGACCAGACCTCTCTTATTTCTTACTATTTTACTCACCACTGGCCTTTGATGACTAATCCTTACTGGTTGAACCAATAACACTGGGGCGCAGGTACCTACCCACCCTTTTGGTAACATCTGCCTTATGCGTCCTTGGTTGGAATATGCTCACCATACATGAATTACATGTGCTGTGAGGTTAAGAATCTTCTCCTGCCCTTCCCAATCTAAGTCTGTCACATTCAGTACTTTCTTACATCCATTAAAATCTCCCAAATCCCTACTACCATTCCTGTGCCTATAACACTGATACTCTCCAGTAGTTAGAGTGAACTGAGGTGGATACGCGACGCTCTTTAATCTGGCCAACCCCATCCTTGTACAATTGACTTCTTCCTGATTAAATCCTAAGTCTAACACACAAGAGAGCATAGTCTGTGGCATTGGAGCAGTCAACATAGTTGGTCGCCCAGTAGAACATGCATAACAATTAGTTTGGCCCAGAGCCCTGGCCGTGTAATTCATCCATCTTAACCAGAGATTTTCATCTGGTATTCCTTCTATCTCCCCTTGGTTCCTTTCTTGGAGAAGGAAATCCTTCACATCAGGTAGACTAGTGGAACCAAAAGTTTTTCCACCTGAATTATCAATTCCTACTAACAGATTTACTACGGGGTCTATCACTGTAGTGTCTGTCAACTGAAATGATATGCAGGTATCCTTGCCATACTCATCAGTGCATGCCATGTACTTTATTTGCATGTCATTACTTCATTTGCATGTCATTACTAGTTACATTTTGCATAGTTACTACTATCCCCAACATACATGAGGGAATATCCTTATTCCGTTCAACACCCCACCGTGCACTCCATTTCCAAATATTAGTCTCATATTCCCTACCCCATGTGTGTTTAAACACCTGGGACCAGGAACACATAGACCTAGTTGGTTGACACAGATATAAGGGGGTGTTGTAGTCTGTTATCTCATTATAACAGTGTCCCCTTCCGTTAGTCATATTTAGTACCCTCATCCTAAATCTCGCGTTTTGTCCTTCTCTAATCCCTATTTTATATGTTATTCCTCCTTGCCTGTCCTTATTCTGAGTAGTTTGTCTTTTGCTTCTCAACCCTGGTAGAGATTTGGTACGATTTATGCCAACTGATGGTGGATCTGGATGTATCAAAAATATTATTAGTATTATGATGCAGCTTAGGGTCCCCCATATTCCCAAAAATCGCCAACCCTCTCCTGCCTGTAGCCTATCTGCCCGGAACCACCCCATATTCACACTCTAGGAGCACACACAGTGATGACAGGTCGGGTTAGGGAGTCTTCGTTAAGGAGGTAACCCCCGAACCCTATTGGTACTCGGTTCTTCTCCTAACTCTGTGTGTGATCAATAATGCTCGTATGTGTTCCTACCTTCTTGCAGTGGGTAACGTGGACCCAAGTGGCTCTCTCAGCTATTCTAATGGCAAAGGCGGTAGTTAACAGAACCTGGTAGGGTCCTTCCCAACGGGGCTGTTTCCAGTCTCTTCGTTTCAACGATTGGATCCACACCCAGTCTCCAGGCTGTATTGCGTGAATCCCCTTCTGTAATTCACCTGTTGGACACAAAATCTTGGACATACGGGTATGGTTAACAAATAGTATTCTCATGTGTTCTGCTAGTATATCTTCAACTTCTATGTCTACCTGTTCTAATCTCCCTAACTCTGGCATTCTATAGGCTCTCTCTTCCTGATTAGCTAATTCTAATCCATTACTTAAAGAAATAGATCCTAGTAAACCAACTCTAGAGATAATATCTTAACCTATTATTTTAGCTACCATAATCATTTCCGCCACGTAAGTTGGGAACGCTTCTATCCATTTACTATTCTTATCTATTACTGCTAAACACTACTTCTTTCTCTCACTTCGGGATTGTTAATAAAATATATCAATGAGGTCCGTTTCCAATAGTTGGAATGGATATTCTACCTGGGGGGTATTCTCCCAGTGGTGCTCTTACTCTACCTTGATGATTATTCTGTGCACAAATTACACATTTGGAACAAAACCATTTTTTGGGGTAATTTGTACTTCCGTATGTTGCGAAGTGTTTTCTTATTATTTCTACCATCCCCCCTTTTGATACATCATCTAATAAGTTCAAAATCAACTGAGCATGTGTAATAGGTTTACCAGAAGTGGTTACCATTCCTCTTATGGCAGAATTCCCAACTGGGGCTGCTCTCTTGGCCAAAACCTTGGAGAATTGCTCTATGCATCACTTTCTCTAATTACACCCCCCTCTACCAAGTCCTCAAAGGTGGGAGTAATCTTTTTTATGGCCTCAGTCTTCCTGTGGGGGTGACAACCCCATTCAACAGAATCATTCAACAGGTTATCTATACATAACCTTGATTTCAGGATTGGAATGCATGCCTACTCTCCTGACATCCCCTGTTCATAACTAATGGAGCAGACAGTCTTTCCACTGTCTGATGTCCAGAAGTTGAACAACCAAAATCTTTTCCTCATTTGTTCTTACTCCTTCAGACTTAAATAATATCCTAAATACTTAAAATAAGTCTACCATTATTTAAACTTATTATTGCTAACTTTATAACCTAGTTCAATAACAAAATATAATAATACTTATTATATCAATTTCACAGCCTTGTTGTCTTCAATATCTTGCACTGCCGTCTCATGTGCTTAAATTAAAGATATGTCTAAGAACTTTAAACTCCATCCTAATTATCAGTTCTACAAATTTCCTTAAAGTTAGTATCACAAGTGACCCTTTTTCTTCATTATCCAAATGGCCCTCCTATGCGGCTGATCAGACCCCACAGGAGAGCCATAATAGAGGTCAAAAGTCATACCACTCCTTCACATAAGGGTTTCTTCCTAGATTAGACAAATTAACGAAAAATCGTCCAACTTTATCTACATATTGTATCTCAGGTTCCCAGAGCTTCCCTTATAAAAATACTTCACATGTTTAATTAAAACTCAGAAAATAAAACTTCCAAAATGCCATGTGTATATACCCCTTTAAGATATCCTGTCCCTAGGAATTTTTCCAAAGAGAGACAACTAAGTGCTCCTTTTTCCATAAAATAACCACAAACATTTGGTCAGCATTCCTTATACTACTCCGATTCAGAAACCCAAACGTTGACTACAAAGAAAACCTAATCATAACTCCACTGAACTTCCTCAAATCATTAATCATTCGTTTTAAACTTCCTCGATGCGTATGTGTACTTAGTTGAACATATACTACCCTTGGATACAATCCTGTACTTCAAATCTATGAAACTCCCCTATTTAACGTACTATTTGATTAATTGGACCCAAGCTTGCTTTACAACCTTAAAACCCCTTCAGTTTGCCTGCAAACAGGTCCATTCTGTTTGCTAGGAATACCCTGCCATTATACACACAACTGTGTTTAATGTGCACTGTCCCTGTAAAAATAAAATTAACTCGACCTGCAATTCACTTTACTGACTTGACATTGTTCCATGCAATGGAAACAGATTATAATGTTAGCTTACATTCACTTCCTGTTCAATTCACTGGTGTTACTAAACAATCAAACCACGAATCAATAACCAGAATCTATCACAGAACTTTTACGATTCCATTATTCAGACCAGAATCGCTTCCAACCACATATAGTCCAGCGCTCACAACCAACTCTCCTCTTTATACCCGTAGGGAAAAATATGACCTCTTTTCAAACAACGTTCTGCCTTACCTCTATCGTAAGATTAAAACCAATGTTACAACTTTCTCCTCTCTTTCAGCTTCACTCTCATGAAATGTCCCAGACTTTAAAAATACCATGTAAATCGCCAAATTGATAAAATACTACTTTCAACTCTTTTAGCATAAAAATAAACACATTTCGGTGTGTACAATTCTATCGCAATTACCTATCCGCTCCTTATAATTCATTAGATTTAGGTAACTGCCTTTTCCTTGATTCCGTCATTCAAATACAACTTCCATTCTCTATATATCCTTTCAGCAGGCCATTTAGACCACAAACAACGTACTTTATCGAATTCGCCTCGCTATTATTTTGAATGAATTAGTCTCTCAATTTAAACTAAACAAACTATCAAAAGGTTCGGTTTCTATTTTAAACAAACACTAACAACCGTATCGTTCCAGGCAAAACATACCAATAGTTAACTTAAATTTTAGTCCCCTGGTGCATGGACTGGGATACGAACCCAGGGCTTGCGCATGGCAGGTGAGAATTCTACTACTGAACCACCAATGTTATTACTTAGGAATGCAATTTCGGTGGTTGTGTCCTACTCGGTCACAATGTTTACAGGGAGCCTTACACTCCCAGGCGAAATGTCCTGTCTTATCGCAATTAAAAGGCTTTCTATCGTCTGGTTCTATCCTCTTTCGACTCTCCCTGTTTCCCACTTTCTCTTTCTCCTTTTGACAATCTCGGTTATTATGTCCCGTTTTGTTACAATGTTTACACGGTGCTTCACAATCCCTTGCATAATGCCCCGACTTCTGACAGTTGAAACATGTATTTGCCTTATTCCTATCCATTTTTTCTTTTCTTTTTTTCTTGAACACAGTTACCCCGACAGTTACTGTTAGATGCTCTACCTCAACCGGTTCGCTCTTTTTACAGTCTAGGTTATTATGACCTACTTTATTGCAGTGTTTACACGGTGCCTCACCTGTTGGGGCTAAGGGGCAGTATTTTCACGGCCGGATGAAAAACGTACCCAATTTAACGTGTCTGGGAACCTGGGCGTCCCACCCTAGTCAACAGCCAGTGGAATCGCGTCGCGCGAAATACCTCATAAATGCTATAACTTCAATTTCTCAAACATATGACTATTTTACACAATTTTATAGATACACCTCTCCTGAATCGAACCACGTTGTCCGATTTCAAAAAGGCTTTACAGCAAAAGCAAAACATTAGATTATGTTAGGAGAGTACCCAGCCAAAAATAATCACACTGCCATTTTCAAAGCAACTAGCATGCATCACAAATACCCAAAACACAGCTAAATGCAGCACTAACCTTTGACAGTCTTCATCAGATGACACTCCTATGACATCATGTTACACAATACATGCATTTGTTGTTCGATAAAGTTCATATTTATATATAAAAACAGCATTTTACATCGGCGCATGACGTTCAGAAAATATTTTCCCTCAAATGCTTCCGGTGAATCAGTGCTACAATTTACAAAATTACTATTCGAAAACATTGTTAAAATGTAATATTGTCATTCAAAGAATTATAAATTAACATCTCGTGAATGCAACCGCATTGCCAAATTTAAAAATAACTTTACTGGGAAATCTCACTTTGCGATAAACGAGGTCCTATGCTCAGAAAAATAGGCTAGGCGATACAGGTTAGCGCCATCTTGGAACCATCTAAAATCAAATATACTATTGTAAATATTCCCTTACCTTTGATTATCTTCATCAGAAGGCACTTCCAGGTATCCCAGGTCCACAACAAATGTAGTAGTAATCTACTAATTATATGCATATTCTAGTTACTGGGCAGGAGTAGTAACCAGATTAAATCGGGTACGTTTTTTATCCGGCCGTGCAAATACTGCCCCCTAGCCCCAACAGGTTAAACAGGTTACTACTCTGGGCCAGAAAATAGAATATGCATATTATTAGTATATTTGGATAGAAAACACGCTGAAGTTTCTAAAACTGTTTGAATGGTGTCTGTGAGTATAACAGAACTCATATGGCAGGCAAAAAACCTGAGAAAAATTGAATCAGGAAGTGGAAGAAATTAGAAATGTAGTTTTTCTTTTGAATCCCTTGAAAAACTACAGTGACATAGGATTTACGTTGCACCTCCTAACTCTTCCATTGGCTGTTAACAATCTTTAGGAACTGGTTTCATCCGTCACCTGTTACCGGGCAGAAAATTGTGGCTCAGTCAATCACTGGCCAGTCTGAGGACAGGTGTCTTATGACGCGGTGCACGTGACTTCGTTGTTTTTTATTTTTCTTCTGGGATCAATACCTATTGCCCGGTTGTAAAATTATCGCAATTTTACGTAAAAAATACCCTAAAGGATTGATTGTAAACATCGTTTGACGTGTTTCTACAAACGGTAATGGAACTTTGAACATTTCGTCTATGGATTTGCATCCACGCCACATGGCATTGTAAAGTGTTCTGGATGGGTCAACAAAACGGACATATTTGGACATAAATGATGGACTTTGCAGAACAAATGAACATTTCTTGTGGAAGTGGGTGCCCATCCGAGTGCATTCCGCCGAAGATCAGCAAAGGTAAGTAAATATTTTGAACATATTTTTAGAGATTTGTCGATGCCGTGATTGTAGGCTAACTGTATAGCTTAGCATTGAATGCTAAGTTCTGTACTCAGAATATTGAACAATGTGCTTTTTCCGTAAAGTTATTTTGAAATCTGACAAAGTGGTTGCATAAAGGAGTAGATTATCTCTAATTCTTTAAATAATTGTTATAAATTTTGTCTACGTTTATGAGTTCTTCTGTAAATTAAATGTGCCTATTCACCGGAAGTTATGGGGAGAAAGCATTTTCTGAACGTCACGTGCCAATGTAAAAATGGGGTTTTTGGATATAAATATAAACTTGATCGAACAAAAAATGCATGTATTGTCTAACATGATGTCCTAGGAGTGTCATCTGATGAAGATTGTCAAAGGTTAGTGCTTAATTTTAGCTGTATATCTGGTTTTGTGATGGCTATCCGTGCTTGGAAAATTGCTTTTTGTTTGCTAAGGTGCTATGCTAAAATAATCGAATGTTTTGCTTTCACCGTAAAGCCTTTTTGAAATCGGACAATGTGATTGGATTAACGAGTAGAGTATCTTTAAAATGCCGTATAATACTTGAATTTGAATTTTGAGATTTTTTTTTTTTAAATTTCGCGCCGTGCTATCTCACTGGTTGTTGTCCAACCAACCAATTGTATCTCGAAGGGGTCCTCAAGAGGCTAGCGAAATGACCCGGTTTGTTACATCTTGACGTTACCCTAGGATAGGGGGCGCCACAGCGCATTTTGATAAAAATTCGTGCCCATTTTCAACGGCCTACTAATCAAACTCAGAAGCTAGGACATGCATATAATTAATACCTGTGGATAGAAAACACCCTACAGTTTCTAAAACTGTTTGAATGGTGTCTGTGAGTATAACAGAACTCATATGGCAGTCAAAACCCTGAGACCGATTGAAACAGGAAGTGGAATTCTGAATTGTGGACTCAACTTCACATCGTTGCCTATTATTCACAACGTGAGCTATCGTTCATTGAGCACTTTCTATTGCTTCCACTAGATGTCCCCAGTCTTTACAAAGTGTTTTGAGCCTTCTACTGTCGAAACTGAATGAATGAGACGCTGTGGCAATTGGTCACAGTAGGAGGGCCATCAGCATTGTGACGTCGTGTCTACCCCCACCTTTGGAAACGTTTTGAAACACAATACAATCGTCCCACTCGAATCTTATTGGCTCTCTTGTTGAAACAGGCCCTGAAGATTAATGTTATACAACGTTTGACATGTTTGAACGAACCTAAAGGAGGGTAAAATGTTATTTTTTGAAACCGCAGTCCCGCGCCCGGAGGAGCATTTGGATACAGCCTTCAGACGCGCTAACAACAGCAAGCTAATGGAACATAAAGGATGGACTTTTTCGACCGAAAATACATTTGTCGTGGACCTGGGATTCCTGGAAGTGCTTTCTGATGAAGACAACTAAAGGTAAGGGATTATTGACAATATTATACAAGATTAGATGTGATATGCGATTGTTCCAAGATGGCGCCGAGCTAGGTTTACTAGCTCATTTTCTGAGTATCGCATCCCCTTTTATCGCAAAGTGTGATTACCCGGTAAAGTTAATTTAAAATCTGGTATGACAGGTGTTTTCAAGAGATATTCATCTATAAATCTTAGATTGACAATATAAAATTAAAAAATTGTTTTTGAATAGTAATTTAGTAAATTGTAGCACTGTTTCCCGGGACGCATTTGAGGGAAAATAGTTAGTCAACGTCAGACGCCGATGTAAAATGCTGTTTTTATATATAAATATGACCTTTATTGAACAAAAGAATGCATGCTTTGTGTAACATGATGTCCTAGGTGTGTCATCTGATGAAGTTTGTAAAAGGTTAGTGCTGCATTTAGCTGTTTTTTGGTTATTTGTGATGCATGTGGTTGGTCGGAAAATTCAAATGTTGCTACTTTTACCATGTACTCCTCTAACATAATCTAATGTTGTGCTTTTCCTGTAAAACCTTTTTGAAATTGGACGATGAGGGTCGATTCAAGAGAGGTGTATCTATAAAACGATATGAGACAGTCCTATATTTGAAAAAAAATAAAAAAAAAAATTAGTTATGCTAATGTCGCTAGGAGTTTTTCGCTGGATGTTGATCCCGCTAACGGGATGAGACGCTCAAGAGGTTTTAAAGCATCTATCTCCCCCTTTCTTTTGACTGTCTCTATCCACTTTTCTTGACTTTCTCCCTTTCTCCACCTCTATCCACTTTGTTAATAAGTTTCCTAAATCCTGTTCTCCTTTCTGTGTCTCTGTGGGGCTCTTGGGAGTCCTCTCCGTCTGAGAGGATTTACTACTCATGTTCATTCAATTACTATCTGTTGTTATTATACTTCTCCTCCCAATTTATGTGGGTGTTCTATTACCCTCTATGTGTGTGCTTACACCATTATTTATCCTTAACCTCTGTTGATAATTACATACCGTTAATCTTTCCTAGAATTTTAGAATAATTATTTGTATGAATCCTGATATATTATTTAAATCTCACACGTATACGACTATAAGTTATACTTATTTATGTCATTTCTTGCGACTTTCGACTGATCAATATATCTCACACGCAAATAATTATCTTCTTATTCTATGTGTGTGCTTTCAAAACTCTGATTCCATTACTTCTATGTGTATTCCTTACCTACTGTTAATTTCCTCTAGGATCTTAGAATAATTATTTTTATGACTTTTGATAGATTATTAGGTCTCGTCTCACATGTAAACAACAATAAGCTATTTCCCAGAGGTTGTAAGGCCCTGGTTAACAGCCCATTTTTCCATTGTTTCTTAGACATATTGATCAGTCAAAAGCCATATCTCACACGCAATTATCTTTTTACCCTTGTGGAAATTTCCCAATGTGTCTATGTGTTGCAATTACTATCTCTTTCTTGAAACTTTATCTATAGAGGTGACTTTTGATCGGACATTAGGTCTCATACGTATATGACTATAAGCTATTTTCCAGGGGTTGTAAAGCTCTAGTTAAGAGCCTATTTTTCTGTCGTTCCTTGCAATTATTGACTCGTTAATATCACGTATCTCACTCCACTATATTAGGTTTCCCTTCTTCAATGGATAATCAGACCTAGATGTGCGCCTCTGGAAGAACTGAGCATCCCCTTCTATCATCGTTATTTCAATTACTATCTCTTTATTTTCTTGTATAATATATCCTTGATCAGGTTTAACAAATCGTTCTCTTAGATCTCAATATTAGCTAGTTTACACTGGTAGTGCAGATACCCTATGTTATTTCGGACAAAGTCACTGAGGACTTAACAATTCCTAGGTGGCTTCTACTCCCAATTCCTATCTTCCAATTGCATAGAATACTACCTATATCAGGGTTCTCTACACAACATTCTAAAGATAGGTCACCAGGTTAGAATGCGCAATCAGATCTAGAGATCAATGTCCAAACCACACAAGAATCATTAAAATATTTAATGTAGCCTAGATGTTAATTCCCCAAATCCGTGAATAAAGATTTACTGACCTTCGTCTTGTAGGCTGGGAAAAGCAATGTAGGTTAGATCCAGTCACCGCCTCTGTCGACCTTAGATATTTACTGGCCTGTTATGGAACCCCAATTTTAGGGGACAGGTCTTTAATTAACGAGTCAATGACACGCCCGTGCACGGTTTTCGGCGTGTTACCTTAGGAAGAGATTTTTGGATCCGGCTCGAAGGATCAATTGATATGAGAATTATGTTGCCAAGGTTAACTTCAATTAAAATACTCAGTCTGCCACCCAGAATGTGTAAGATTCTGGTTGAATAACACAGACAGAGGACCAGCTTACAAGAATCAGAATTGTTTATTCAGGAGAGCGCTCTGAAGTCCATTGTACAGAGACATCATTATATACCAGGCTCCGTATTCACACACACACATACACACTAACATTAAGGCCCAGATCCCTTAACCCTGTAGATCATTACCCAGCCGACAGTTTCATTCCTCTGAGATTAGGGAAACCATGAGGGGGACTCCCTCTCATATCTTAAACCCTCAGAGTCCTAGCTAGGTCAGGTCATCCACAGTTTAACAGTTTTTGGTGTTTACTCAAACACACAGTCCCCCATTCCTCTCCTATCCTAGTCAATCTCATGAGACTTATGCTTAACCCTTTAGTTACTCATTCTACAGGCTATATAGACCATTTCCCAAAATTCAGGGTAGAAATTCACATGGGACACCGGATAAGACAAGAGAAATACTCCAGATATAACAGACTGACCATAGCCCCCGACACATAAACTACTGCAGCATAAATACCGGAGGCTGAGACAGGAGGGGTCAGGAGACATTGTGGCACCATCCAATGATACCCCCGGACAGGGCCAAACAGGCAGGATATAACCCCACCCACTTTGCCAAAGCACAGCCCCCACACCACTAGAGGGATAACTTCAACCACCAACTTACCATCCTTAGACAAGTCCGAGTATAGCCCACAAAGATCTCCGCCACGGCACAACCAAAGGGGAGGAGCCAACCCAGACAGGAAGACCACGTCAGTGACTCAACCCACTCAAGTGACGCACCCCTCCTAGGGACGGCATGGAAGAGCACCAGTAAGCCAGTGACTCAGCCCCTGTAATTGGGTTAGAGGCAAAGAATCCCAGTGGAGAGAGGGGAACCGGCCAGGCAGAGACAGCAAGGGCTGTTCGTTGCTCCAGTGCCTTTCCGTTCACCTTCCCATTCCTGGGCCAGACTACACTCAATCATAGGACCTACTGAAGAGATGAGTCTTCAGTAGAGACTTAAAGGTTGAGACCGAGTCTGCATCTCTCACATGGGTAGGCAGACCATTCCATAAAAATGGAGCTCTATATGAGAAAGCCCAGCCTCCAGCTGTTTGCTTAGAAATTCTAGGAACAATTAGGAGGCCTGCGTCTTGTGACCGTAGCGTACGTGTAGGTATGTACGGCAGGACCAAATCGGAAAGATGGGTAGGAGCAAGCCCATGTAATGCTTTGTAGGTTAGCAGTTGAACCTTGAAATCAGCCCTTGCCTTAACAGGAAGCCAGTGTAGGGAGGCTAGCACTGGAGTAATGTGATCTTTTTTGGGGGTTCTAGTCAGGATTCTAGCAGCTGTACCCCTACAACTCATCCAGAATGCCGCAGCCCGTCTGGTGTTCAACCTTCCCAAGTTCTCTCACGTCACCCCGGTCCTCCGCACACTCCACTGGCTTCCAGTTGATGCTCGCATCTGCTACAAGACCATGGTGCTTGCCTACGGAGCTGTGAGGGGAACGGCACCTCCATACCTTCAGGCTCTGATCAGGTCCTACACCCAAACAAGGGCACTGCGTTCATCCACCTCTGGCCTGCTGGCCCCCCTACCTCTGCGGAAGCACAGTTCCCGCTCAGCCCAGTCAAAACTGTTCACTGCTCTGGCACCCCAATGGTGGAACAAGCTCCCTCACGACGCCAGGACAGCGGAGTCAATCACCACCTTCCGTAGACACCTGAAACCCCACCTCTTTAAGGAATACCTGGGATAGGATATAGTAATCCTTCTAACCCCCCCTCCCCCTCAAAAGAAAAGGATATAGATGTACTATTGTAAAGTGGTTGTTCCACTCGATATAATAAGGTGAATGCACCAATTTGTAAGTCACTCTGGATAAGAGCGTCTGCTAAATGACGTAAATGTAAATGTAAATGTTAGTGGAGAACGACAGGGTGTTGTCCAGGGTCACGCCAAGGCTCTTAGCACTCTGGGAGAAGGACACAATGGAGTTGTCAACCGTGATGGCGAGATCATGGAATGGGCAGTCCTTCCCCGGGAGGAAGAGCAGCTCCGTCTTGCCGAGGTTCAGCTTGAGGTGGTGATCCGTCATCCACACTGATATGTCTGCCAGACATGCAGAGGTGCGATTCGCCACCTGGTTTTTTTACTGTGAGTAAATTTCGGATATTGTTAAAAACTGAGTTTAAATGTATTTGGCTAAGGTTTATGTAAACTTCCGACTTCAACTGTATGTAAAAAACCTTCCCTGGCAAAATATATCTAGGTAGCTTTCCACGCTTGTTGGTTAGCTAGCTAGCCAACATTAGTTCTCATCTGACTGGTAACTTATTCTGTGGTATAACGTTACATTAGCTAGTTAGCTAAAGTTACAGCTGCTGGCTAGCTAGCTACCTAACGTTAGCTAATCAAAACAAAACCACATTCAGCTCACTAATAACAACCAACCCATTTTTCATGTTGGACAATTATCTGTATGCATTTATTGATTAACCTCATCTTGAATACCAACATATAGCTGTCTATAGTAAGCCTAGGTTTGTCCTCAACCACTTCTTATCATGGTTGGCTGCCTGGCTGATAGAGGCGACGACCTGTTTGTGTTGGCGAGTTGCTGAGCGACGGAGCTGATTGCACGGCTTGATAGAACTCTGAGATTCAGATGAAAAACTGTTAGCATTGTCAGAAATGCTACAAAAGGTAGCACATCATTGCTTTTTAATGGACAGAAATGTGCACATGAGAGCGAAAAATTATCAATTTCATAAAAACTGTTGCACCTACAAACTTAGTCTATCCGACATTGTTTAAATTCAATGGTCACTTTATGGATGCTATAGTCTCATATTGGCTTAGATAAAATTATTGGGAGATTTGAATTTAACAGTGAGCTTCACCCAATACCTATATAGACGAGACTATCATCACGTTTATAATACGTTTTTGGCAGTTACCTGTATATAATTAGGAAATACAATGATTCTTCAAAGCTATTGTAATATTAAATATTGTAATCATGAATCTTATTCATAGTTGGAAATTGGGAGCTATAGTTCTAGCTACTATCCCCGCATCGGTATGAATCTATTGCACGTGAACAGAAAGGTAGTCTGTGGGGAGATGGGAAGGTTATTTATTATTGACTAGTTCACTGCCTCTGCTCACATACCTGAGAGTTGTATGTGTTTGAGGTCACAGGAAAATCTGCTAAATTGTTCTCTATTGGTCTTATCTCTTTGATTGGGTCAAGGCCCCTATAGTTCCCCCAGTGATACATCTGAACCCTCATGCTGGGATAGCTCTCTCTCTCTCTCACACACACACACACACACACACACACACACACACACACACACACACACACACACACACACACACACACACACACACACACCGATACGCACACACACTATCCTGGGTGTGAACATGAGCTCATGCTCATGAGATTGTGAATGTTATAAAAATCACTAATTGAATCATTCCGGTTAACTTTAGCATCTGATTAAAGTGTTGATGATGGTTGAAATGTAGCATTAAAGGGCAATTCCGCTACTTTTTAACCTAATATTCATTATCTCCAGCATCATACCAGTGTCTACATATTTGAAAATGGCGTGTTTCTATAATCTGTATTTAAAAAGGTTAAAAAAATGCTTCTCTGTGACTTCACAGGGTAGGATTAAAAGTAGGAAAAACGGTGATTTTCTAAACCTGCAACTAGTTTCTAGCCAGAGGGATGGGTATTTTCTTGCTCCCCACATCACCCGAAACCCATAGTGTTTGACAATCACTATCTTTAAACTGTTTTAACTTTTGATGATGTCATCGGGTAGAACTTTATGTATTTTTCTACAAAACGTAGAAATGCACCATTTTCTTGTAGACACTGGTATTGTGCTGGAGACAATGAAAATGGCCCTTTAAGGCCCCTACTTACACTACTAACCTATCTTTGTAAAGCTTAATGAGATGTATTCTTCCCGCCAGGTCACTAGTCGCTGCGTGTTCTGTGTTGTTGAGTCGTTTATAGCTTTGACTTGATTAATAATTTACAATAGTCCTCTCTGAGCTTGTGTCAATTCCTCACACTTTCTGTTGTGCTCCTCGCCCAGTTTCCTGTGAATTAGAACATCCACGTTGATACAGATAGGGGACTTTCGGGACTGTTGCCTTATGTTTCACAACGTATAAATAAATAGATTAAACATTTCATAGGCAGCCAGTGGGAACACTTTGAGCGTCCAAATGTCTGGACAAAACATCGACCAGTTGCATCGCTCTACTTTGGGCATATATGCGGTGAGTGAGATTGGTTTGAACTCTTGACAATTTTTTAACATGGCCCTAGATATAAACTTCAACTGAAGGCCTAATTTGCAATGCACATTTGTTGTTTGTATGTATATACTGTTCAATTTGGCACACTATACTTGTGAGCAGTACTGTATTCTATGGATAAATACAATATGACTTATGAACAGGGTGTATCTATACAGCTAACTGTCCAAGATAAGCACCACGCCTTTCAATGTCTCACTGTGTGTGTGTGTGTCTCTCTCTCTCTGTGTGTGTGTGTGTGTGTGTGTGTGTGTGTGTGTGTGTGTGTGTGTGTGTGTGTGTGTGTGTGTGTGTGTGTGTGTGTTAACAGAGCCTGATGGATCAGTTCAACCCAAGTCTACAGAAGCTAGTGTCTTTGGGAAACAGCTACATGCAGGCTTTCCAAGGTGAGCATGAGAAAGAAAGGAAATGAAACGGATGACCTTTGTGGCATGCATTTGAATACGATGAAGTGTTCCAATAAAATAGAGTAAATGTGACAAAAGAGTCATTCTCAGCAGTCATACATACAGTATATGACTCTGATTTCTACTAGAGGTCCTTCTCAGAACTATACAATGCTTCCACATCGTTACTATTCAATCCCATCAATGAGAGATCCTTGGCCGTGCCCCTCCTGGAAATGAATGCAAATGTATTTTCATTTTGTCAGAGTTCATAAGGTTTCACTTGTAAAGTACTGCCATATCACCTGGGAATATTTATTACCATGGACCTATAGGCCATAATATAACCTACACATTTCACTCATAATGCTAATAAGAGGTACAATGCAACCGCCCTTGTTGGGGGGGGGGGGGGGGGGGGGGGGGGTCTGTACAATAGCAGTGGAATCCAGGGACAGACAGGTAGTCTTCAGAGCCATATGAATAATAGAGTGTAACAGGCTGTGGGTCCTGTTAAGTTCATTTAACCCAGCCTGAATCTAGCCCCTTACAGACACTGAGGCTAAAAGGCATTGTAGGATTTTAATTTGATCACCCTGTTGCAGGAGTACTTTCCTGTAATTCAGGAAATGTAAAACATGTACTGTATTTGAGGTTTAATAAAAAGGCTTCTGAAGTTTGCAATTTACACTTTGAAATTTCAGACATGATTTACCTTACGGAAAATGTATCAACCCCTACAAAAAAGTACATTAATTATACATAATAATTCACATTTCCTGTTGCTCCAGGATTATTTTCCTGCTGTAGCAAACTTGCTCAAATTAAGATCCTACATCCGTGTAAGGTTGGCTATGGAAACCCACACAATGATTGTCTAGTTGAGCATTCACTGATTGGACTTCTCCCACATTGTAAAACATTTCCTGTAAAACATACAGTAACTTACTGGCAGCATGTGGGAGTATAGCCAAGTCAGCCCATGCTCATGGTTCTCACAGGGGAAGTGAGAAAAAAGAAGAAACCTGCACACTGCTCTTGATAGTATCACTGATCTTTAATAAGCTTTTACGTATCGGCCTCACAGCCTTCTTCAGAGCTTTTGTGAGTGTATTAAATTAGCACCGTTATGTAGGCATAGCCCCACCCACATCCATTCCACGCATCGAATGGGGTTTGAGTCGAAGGAAAACAAATAAGTGTTACCAAATATAACAATATGCATTTCAAAAATTGTCAAATAAAGTGTGTACATAAAGCATATTAAACACGTCTGTAAAACCACAATGGGGGACATCGACCTACCAAGCAAGTTTTCATGAATCATTGGGTACACCGCAAGAAAAACGTCAGAATAATCTGAAACAGGGGCATAATTCAAGTTCACATTTACGACCTTTAGAAAATAATGTCTGGAGGGTGAAAATCCATAAACATTCTCTTTTGCTAAGAGTTATTTACATCACCTCCACTGTCTGATATATTAACTTTCTCTATGCCACAAAATCTAAAAAGGTAGAAATGTCAATCCCTGTCGTTTCTCCTAATTGAACTGTTATGTTCACTGATTCTGTTTGAGAGAACAAGAGGTTTTACCTACATAGCACAGCCCACATGGACATTTAATCATGTAGATAACATGGGTGGTGGAGCACGTAATAATGTCATTCATTTGGAACCTGTTTCCTATATGTGGGTGGCAGAAGTATTCACACTTCATCATATTGTTGCACTGTGCGCAAACTCTGCATTTACAGCTACCATTCGGAAGAGGGTGTAAAATAGCCTGGCGGATTTTATTTTGTGGCTAGCAGTTGGCATGGACCAATTTATCGCATAAATTGCGACCTCTCCTATATACAATAAGTGGTGGATTCTTAAATTCAGCAGGCAAAGCTAGGTCCGATGATAAAACATGCCAGTATTTCTTGACAGCATCTCACACTTTTCACGAGTTCAAAGTATACAGTATGTGGTGGTGAACGTTCCAGAGTATTCTTTAGCTCGAGTGGGTCTTTTTTTGTAGCAGTTCATCTCGTGTTTTCCCCAATGCCAAATTAAGAGTTTCGACCACACATTGTGGAGAGTAGCCTCTTCTTAGAAACCTATTATTCATCTCCACTGCTTTTTCTGGATAGTCCTCTGTGGAGTGGCATAAACGGCGCAGTCTGAAAAACTGGCTTCTTAGAAGTCCTCTTTTTAACTTAACGGCTCAGGGTGGAAGCTGTCCACCTGTAGTATAATATTTCTGCCCGTTTTTTTCTATACAGAGTTGTAAACAGGGTTCCATTTGATTTCTCAATCCACATAGAGATAATGAACACGTTTAGTGTCACATTTAATAGTGAATTTGAGATTAGGGTCAATGTCATTGAGTAATGCCATTAAGTCTGACAGCTCTTTTCCCGTTCCTCCCCATATGCAAAAAAATGTCATATCGATACCACTTCAGGACTTTATTCAAAAATTGATTTTCGTTTTCATTATTAACAAAACGTTCTTCAAAAAGACCCACATAAAGGTTAGCATAGCTCGGAGCGAACGTGGAGCCCATCGATGTTCCATTCATTTGGAGGTAGTATTCATCATCAAACCTGAAATAGTTATACGTCAAAACATATTCAGCCAGCTCTAGGATAAAGTTTGTTGGTGGGTATTCGTTAGTATTAGGACATATGGCACATTTGCAGGAAAGGTATTCATATTCAGATTTTGAGATATATAGTTTCCTTTTCCCTATATCCCTTTGGAACACCTGTGTGAGATCAACACTTCGTTTTCTATAGAAACGTTCATTACTGAGTTGTCTCTAAATCTCTTCTTTGTATTTTTCATAGTCTAACATCGACCACAGCACCCCCCCCCTTGTCTGCAGGTTTGATAACCAACGATTAATCTTTCATTAGTTCATTAAGTGCCTTTTCTTCTGTCCTAGTGAGGTTCCTCTGAATGTGATTAGTTTTTCTTGTATATTTATTTTTTTATCATTTTTATTTCAACTTTATTTAACCAGGTAGGCTAGTTGAGAACAAGTTCTCATTTACAACTGCGACCTGGCAAAGATAAAGCAAAGCAGTTCGACACATACAACAACACAGAGTTACACATGGAATAAACACACATACAGTCAATAATACAGTAGAAAAATAAGTCTATATACAATGTGAGCAAATGAGGTGAGATAAGGCAGGTAAGGCAATAAATAGGCCATGGTGGCGAAGTCATTACAATATTGCAATTAAACACTGGAATGGTAAATGTGCAGAAGAATGTGCCATTAAGTTACATATCTTGAAAACTTGATTGCTAACAAGCAAAACATTTTGGGACTATGTCAATAATGGACTAATGAAACCAAAATATAGTTTTTGGGTGTAATTGTATTTTAATGTAATGACATGACAAGAAAATGGCTGATTATTATCAATGACTTGAACTGTAACTTTAGCTGTAACACGTTTTCCAGTGTGGGAAGTCCTCACTGGTACCCTAGTTTATAGAAAGACCCATATATACAGTGCATTCAGAAAGTATTCAGAACCTGGAACGTCACTAGACATTCAGAACATCCTGGGCTTAGCCCTGAAGACCTGGTGCTGACTCCGGGGGGAATTTGATCCCTGCACGACCGAAATGGGGACTTTGATCCCTGCGCGACCAAAATGAAGCGCCCCGAATTCTTGCAGTGAAAATTTTGCAAAAACATAACTCTATGTTGCATATCTCACTGCGTTCTTCCTTGCGCTGTGCTCACCTGACACCAAATAATCAACACTTCTTAATATTAATTCAAATAACCTTTGCAGATATGTACAAACGCAGGCACCAAACGCGCTTGAAAATCATGATTTTATCATATTTGTTGTAATAAATCACAGATTCCAAGGTCAATGAGCTACAGGGCAATAATTCTACCTATTTAATTACACAAGTACACCCCCTCCAACCCCCCTGTAGTAACATCACTTCACAATTTTACACATACCAGCATACAATCCTTTCTCCAACTAAATAATAACAATGTTTGTGAGTTATATTACACAGTACTAGGATGTTAGTCCTTCCATAAAGATTAGAAATGAAATGAAACAAAATGAAACTGAAGGTGAAAACCTGTCACACTTTCCCAAGCGTGTTAGTATGTATATCGTAGTATGTATATCATGATGCATTCTATCTTGGGTCATTGGGCTCCCAAGCCAGGTATGTAGACATCTTAATGCACTGAAAGACCTCACAGCTGCTAACTAGGATGGTCAGCGCAGCCTGTATGATTGCTTTCAGTGATGGAAACATAACGGGTCTAACAGTTTGTACACACAGGACATGTCAGAAGTGGCATCTTTCTTTTTTTGAGCGGTAATGTTTAGCAAGAACTACTTCTGGCTGGAGAGGAATATGACATGTTTGTCTTGTGTGGGCCTCCCCTTTCTCTGTGATCTCTCTCTGTCCTGTCTGCTCCTTCCTCTCTCTCGCTCCCCTCACTTCCTTGCTGTCTGAAGTTCTGCTTTCCTGAATCTCCTATATTATTACAGAGATGGCATAGTATCAGTGCCGTAACAATATGGAGTATTCTGCACACACACATGTGCAATGTGACAACAGGCAAATAATGTTTACCTGAATTGAGCTGAAGGTCAAATCTGTGATAATTTCTGTTCCTTAATCACATTAGAAGTTCACGCAATCTTTAGCCTGATTAACACTCAACTGCCTTAACCTTCATTAACAAAAATACCTGTGTTTTGTCTTTCTCTGTCGCTTTAGCAACAAAGTCAACATGCGTTCAACCATGGGGCAAAACCGATTGGCTTAGATAGTTGACATGTAAGCTATATTTTGTCTCCAATGTTTATTGGAAACAAATACATTTGACCACTTGTTGTCTAAAATACATTGTTACAGTTGTTGGTTAGCTAGCTAGCGAATTTTATCCATATTTGCATTGACATGAAATTAGTCAAAACACCTCAAAACAAGACATGGCATGAATAACATGATGAAACATGCTGAAATGAGCCACTTACGATTCCTCACATGGCAGTTTGTCATTCTTGCTAGCAATCTGGCAATCCAGAATCACAACAGGCTGACTTCTGCTCCATGGAAGCGCACATCATTTTTGTGACATTGTCAGCCAACCCATCTATGAAGTTAGATGGTAAATGACTGTATTGTAAACACAAACACACAAAATCTTTTCACTTACTCCTGCAAATACAACAACCATCTCACTGTGTTTGCCGAGCTGCATCTCTCGCCTTCTTTCTCAAGAATAAATTCTGTATGTCCATCTTCTATAAATTAAAAAAAAAAGTTAACTCAGCTATCAAGCTTTGTTTTTTCAACAGATACAGTAGCTAGCTAATTGAGCTGATGTTACCAAAGTAGCTCATGTTAGCCTTACGTTAGCTAGCTAGCTTTATTTGTATTTTCTTTGCATATTTGGACAGTAACGTTACTTGATTAGACAGTAATTGGTTAGTTAGTGATACTTGTGGGGTGGTGAAAGGAGTTTTCATTGTCTAGATAGCTAATCAATTACTGTCAAAACCAGTGGTGTAAAGTACTTAAGTAAAAATACTTGAAAGTACTACTTAAGTAGTTTTTTGGGGTATCTGTACTTTACTTTACAATTGATATTTCTGACTACTTTTACTTTCACTTCATGACATTCCTAAAGCATATTATGTACTTTTTACTCCATACATTTTCCCTGACACTCAAAAGTACTCGTTACATTTTGAATGGTTACCAGGACAGAAAATGGTTTAATTCACACACTTATCAAGAGAACATCTCTGGTCATCCCTACTGCATCTGATCTGATGGACTCACTAAACACATGCTTCATTTGTAAAGGATGTCTGAGTGTTGGAGCGTGCCCCTGGTAATCGGTTAATAAAAAAATTGAAGGGAATGGTGCCGTCTGGTTTGCTTAATTTGAGGAATTTGATACTTACAGTAGTAGTAGCAAGCTAACAAAGTTAACCTCCGTCCTTCTCATCTTGTCGCCCGCATGCGCTCACCGAAATATAATTTCTTTGGACGAATCAAAAATGACTTTGGAAAACCACTTTGACTCCGCCTCCTAAAGTGCCGTGCTGATTTTAGGCAGCACTAAAAAGGCAGGGGAGGCCAGGGCTCTTGATTGGAGTATTCCGTGTAATGCAGTGTAGCCTAGTTTGTTTTACATCATCCCAGCAGGGCAAAAGACTCGGGGCTGAGACAAAATAATTTGGGGCTAAAGCCCCAAAAACTCGTCTGGTGACGTCAATGTTCAGACCCCTTGACTTTTTCCACATTTTGTTACGTTAAGGAATTATTATAAAATGTATTCAATTGTTTTTTCCCCCTTCATCAATCTACACACAATACCCCATAATGACAAAGCAAAAACAGGTTTTTAGAATTTCTTGCAAATTCCTTACAAAATAAAAATAAAAATATTTCACATTTACATATGTATTCAAACCCTTTACTCAGTACTTTGTTGAAGCACCTTTGGCAGAGATTACAGCCTCGAGTCTTCTTGGGTATGATGCTTCAAGCTTGGCACACCTGTATTTGGGAAGATTCTACCATTCTTCTCTGCAGATCCTCTCAAACTCTGTCAGGTGCGTTGCTGCACAGCTATTTTGACATCTCACATGACATGTTTAATCGGGTTCAAGTCCGGGCTCTGGCTGGGCAACTCAAGGACAATCAGAGACTTTTTCCGAAGCCACTCCTGCGTTGTCTTGGCTCTGAAGGTCCCCAAGACCACAGTGACCACAGCTGGACGCCCTTCCATACAGGAAAAAGCATGGTGGTGGCAGCATCATGCTTTGGGGATGTTTTTCAGCGGCAGGGACTGGGAGACTAGTCAGGATTGAAGGAAAGATGAATGGAGCAAAGTACAGAGAGATCCTTGATAAAAACCTGCTCCAGAGGGCTTAGGACCTCAGACTGGGGTGCTCCACACTGCCCTTTCCCACCTGGACAAAAGGAACACCTTTGTGAGAATGCTGTTCATTGACTACAGCTCAGCGTTCAACACCATAGTGCCCACGAAGCTCATCACTAAGCTAAGGACTCTGGGACTAAACACCTCCCTCTGCAACTGGATCTTGGACTTCCTGACGGGCCACCCCCATGTGGTAAGAGTAGGCAGCAACACATCTGCCACACTGATCCTTAACACTGGGGCCCCTCAGGGGTGTGTACTTAGTCCCCTCCTGTACTCCAGGTTCACCCATGACTGCGTGGCCAAACACAACTCCAACACCATCATTAAGCTTGCAGACGACACAACAGTGATAGGCCTGATCACAGACAACGATGAGACAGCCTATAGGGAGGAGGTCAGAGACCTGGCCGTGTGGTGCCAGGACAACAACCTCTCCCTCAACGTGATCAAGACTAAGGAGATGATTGTGGACTACAGGAAAAGGAGGACCGAGCATGCCCCCATTCTCATTGACGGGTCTGTAGTGGAGGAGATTGAGATCTTCAATTTCCTTGGTGTCCACTTTACCAACAAACTAACATGGTCCAAGCATACCAAGACAGTCGGGAAGAGGACACGACAAAAACCTATTCCCCCTCAAGAGACGCAAAAGATTTGGCATGGGTCCTCAGATCCTCAAAAGGTTCTACAGCTGCACCATCGAGAGCATCCTGATTGGTTGCGTCACTGCCTGGTATGGAAACTGCTCGGCCTCCAACCGCAATGCACTACAGAGGGTAGTGCAAACGGCCCAGTACATCACTAGGGCCAAGCTTCCTGCCATCCAGGACCTCTATACCAGGCGGTGTCAGAGGAAGGCCCTAAAAATGGTCAAAGACTCCAGCCACCCTAGTCATTGACTGTTCTCTCTGCTACTGCACGGCAAGCGGTACCGGAGCGCCAAGTCTAGGTCCAAGAAGCTTTTAAATAGCTTCTACCCCAAGCCATAAGACTCCTGAACATCTAATCAAATGGCTACATAGACCACTTGCATTGCCCCCCCCTCATCTTTTACGCTGCTGCTACTCTATTATTATCTATGCATAAGTCACTTTAATAACTCTACCCACATGTATATATTACCTCAATTACCTTGACTAACCGGTACCCCCGCACATTGAGGTAAATTACTTCTATGCTCGCTTTTATGCATAGAGTAATGCCTCACGATTGTTATTTTACTGCTGCTCTTTAATTATTTGTTAGTTTATTTCTTTTTTTTTAGGTATTTTGTCTTAAAACTGCATTGTTGGTTAAGGGCTTGTAAGTAAGCATTTCACCTTAAGGTGACCTGTTGTATTCGGCGAATGTCACATAAACATTTTGATTTGATTTATTGTTCCAAAAATGCAGTATGATACAGTGTTTTGAGTTAGTGAATTACTGGCAGAAATTGACCAGTAAGTTACTGTAGATTTTTTGAACAAGGTTTGTAAAATTCCTGAAACATTGTACAGTATATTACTGTATTCTTGGGGTAGAGCATTCTCACTCATGGATGCAAAAACTATAGCTTTTTACAAGGCATGCCTTAAAATATGTTAGTGGGCCAGAGACTCACTCCCCGCCCACAGCATTTTCTCACAATGCACCATAATTTATTCTGTAAAACACATTTAAGGTATTTTTCTGTGCATTCTACAGTGTTTTACTGCCTTGTGCCATCAAACCCCTGCAACTTGTCCAGAACGCTGTAGCCCACCTGGTATTCAAAGTTCTCCTATGTCATCCCGCTCCTCCGCACACTCCTCTGGCTTCCAGTCGAAGCGCGCATCCATTACAAGACCATGGTGCTTGCCTACGGAGAAGCAAGAGGAACTGCTCCTCCCTATCTTCAGGCTATGCTTAAACCCCACAGCCCAACCCGAGCACTTTGTTCTGCCACCTCTGGTCTTCTGGCCTTCCCACCCACACTCAGCCCAGTCCAAGATCTTCTCTGTCCTGGCACACCAATTGGGGAACCAGCTTCCCCCTGAATCTAGTACAATAGAGTCCTTGCTCATCTTTCGAAAGCACCTGAAACTCTACCTCTTCAAACAGGTAGGGTTGCCCCACCTAGCTGGTTGCCCCACTTAGCTGTTTTAGGATGAATACACTACCTGTAAGTCACTCTGGATAAGAGCATCTGCTAAATGACTAAAATGACCAATTTAAAATTACAGATGTGCATTAAAACACATTTACGATATTTTACTGTGAATTCTACAGTGTTTTACTGTTGAAATTACAGAAACGTCTTACAGTGTTGTGAGAGAGAGGAGCCTTGGGATGTTGTTGAAGATTATAAAAGCAGGCTCTCATTCAGTATGTGTGTATGGGGGGTGGCGGAGTGGGAGTATGTGTGTGTTTTGACACTGTGTGTCTCTCTTTTTGGGATGTGTGTGTGCGCGCACATGTGCATGTGTGTGTGTGTCTTAATGCCTCCCTATGATAATAATTTCTCATTGTGTCTCACAGGAGATGTCCTGATTCAGATTTCAGAGAACCAGAGGCGACTCACCGCTGAACTGGAAGCAATAGTAGGTTACTTTGCACTCCTCATCAAAGAGTAGAACAACAGCACTGCACTAGTCATTTTCCTGTATTAGAATACAAAATGAAGAATTAAGAGTGTATTGCAATTGTACCTTGGTTGTAGTTATTCACCTGTCAAAACAACTCACAACTAAGCAACCCACTTATTAAGATATTGTACTGTATATTTTACTAGATGGTGCAACAACACAGTTTGCTGTCAGTTTGAGATGTGATTGTTTGGCTTACCAATGGTGTTTCAACTACTGCGATCATAATAACCATTCTGTGTTTCTATAGTTCCGCTGGTTCCACTCTGAGGTGCTGCAGGAGATGGACAACAATGTCAAACTGGATAAGGACTACATAGCAGTGAGTAGCCACTCTCCTGTACATACCCCTTTTTCACATACTGTACCCCCTTGTGTTGACAGTACAGAAGTAGTGTAGTAAAGAGCATGGACTGGCACACAGACAGAATCAGAAGGGAGTAGAGAAGTAGTGGGCAGTGCTCAAGAATGGTGGAACATTCCTGATACGGGAAACTGTTGAGCGTGAAAAACCAAGCAGCGTTGCTGTTCTTGACACCCTCAAACTGGTGCATCTAGCAAGGGCACTTAAATATTTTGTCTTGCCCATTCACCCTCTGAATGGTACACATACACAATCCATCTCTCAACTGCCTTAAGGCTTAAAAATCCTTCTTTAACCTGTCTCCTCCCCTTCATCTACACTGATTGAAGTGGATTCAACAGGTGAGATCCACAAGGGATCATAGCTTTCACCTGGATTCACCTGGTCAGTCTATGTCATGGAAAGAGCAGGTGTTCCTAATGTTTTGTACACTCAATGTAACCGTGTCTGGCATTGGTGTAATGTGTCCTCCAGGGCAGCAGGAGGCGATATGAGATGGAGGTACGGACCCAGGCCACATCTTTGGAGAGGCAGTTGAGGGGAGGGGCTTACCAGGTCAGTCCACTCTGTGTGTGTGTGTGTGTGTGTGTGTGTGTGTGTGTGTGTGTGTGTGTGTGTGTGTGTGTCAGAGGAGGTTGGTGGCACCTTAATTTGGGAGGACGGCTCATGGTGATGGCTGGAGCGGAACAGGTGTAATGGTGTCAAACACATGGTTTCCATGGTTTCCATGTGTTTGATGCCATTCCATTTGCGCCGTTCCGGCCATTATTATGAGCTGTCCTCCACTAACAGCCTGTGTGTGTCAGATAAAGAGTATGAGTAAAATAAATAAAAAATAAAGATTAAGAGTGCACCGTGGAGTACTCCATTGTCTTACATTTCTGTAAAGTATTTCCACAGTGTGTGTGTGTCAGAGAAAGTTTTATATTTACGTACTGTGTGTGTGCGCCCACAGGATGAGTACATTCACTTCCTGAGAAACACTGTGGTCTCACTCAGTCCATCATCTATCTCATGAACAAGGTAGTGTAGCTTACTGCACTCTCATTTAATCATAGACATACAATAATATATGCCATTTAGCACACGCTTTTATCCAAACCGACTTACAGTCAGGCATGCATGCATTTTACGTATGGATGGTCCCTCGAAGCAAACCCACTATCCTGGCATTTCAAGTGCCATGCTCTACCAACTGAGCTACAGACCACCCTCTCCAATAGTGTCATAAACCACATTCATCATAGAAAGAACCTTGGCTGGTTTCCAATATGACAACCTGCTCCTGGCCTTTTCCTTGTTTTTTCCAATTTGTGGATTTAAAGGGAATGAATAAGTAGGCTCCACCAAACCTAGTTTGATCCTTTCTGTTTTTCTTTTTTGAGAGAGAGAGAGAGTCACCAAAGTAAGAGAGAAGAGAGTGCGTTTCCTGACTAGATTAAAGCCAATCAATAAACAAGTTCAATGAAAGTAATGTAATGTGTGTGTGTTTTCGATGGGCCAGACAGGGGCGGGGGAGGCCTACAGCAGATAGCTGATGGATGGAGAGACCAGGTCAATGCCACCAGACGACCTGGATCCCAGAACCCCTCTCGCCTGGACCAGGACAACACGTCCAGAATGAGGGAGGAGGACAGGGGGAGCCAATGGTCAGGCAAAGAGGAGCAGCCTCTGGGAAGAGTGCCCTCCAGAGGTGGGGGCATGATATACTATATATATACACTACAGTATACCAAACCTATAGAGTTAGATAGAGTACTCATCTTCATGCCCAGTTGACTACTTTGGTGGAAGCCATCAATGGCAATGTTCATGATAAAACAGGTTACAGTATGTCCATCAGGAGTGTCTGGCTCTGTAACCATACCATAAATAAATACTATGTACATACCATACCCAAAGTGTTCAGGTGTCTTTCCTCTCCTATGACCTGCCCTCCTGGCCCTCTGATGTTCACACATCCTCTCCTCCCTCCACTCTCAACCTTCACCCCCCCTCCCCCCGCCCCCGCTCCAGGCCCATCACCCCAAAACACCCGTTCCCGCTCCAGCTCAATTGGGGAGTCCCTAGGTCTGGGTAAAGGTGGAGGAGGGAGACCTATGAGAGCTCTGGTGTCCCACCCCGCTAACTCCAACAGCCCCACTCTGCTGCCCTTCTCCCGGGGGGAGGTGGTGAGCGTGCTGGTGCAGGAGCCCCGTAACGGCTGGCTCTACGGCCGGGCAGAGAACAGCTCACGGTGAGGGAGAGGGAGGGAGAGAAAGAGAGATGCTCCTGCCTTCGTGGCAGAGCTGAACTCACAGAACAACATTGTATAAGGAAAACTTCAATCCGTTTGAGAGATACTCCACTAGATACTGTAGTATTTGGGATATGTATCAGAAAATTTAAAATACCATTTTAATATATATATTTTTAGCTTACTTGCTTATGACGTGCTGAATGTTAGCATGCCATAGCTCTCTGTCCTTCATAGAAACTCATAGAAATGTATCTCTTCTCTGTTTCCCCGCACAGTCAGGGCTGGTTCCCAGCTGCCTATGTGGGGCCACTGGAGGAGGTCCCAATATCAACTGCCTCCAGGTGATCCTCTAGCTCCACTGTCTCTTAAAGGGACAGTTCACCCAAATGTCCCCTCAAGGGAAATTATATGTGAATTATGAAACATTGCTAGTGAGTTATGTTGATTGTGTTTTATATTATAAAAATACTTGCTAATGCTAATGCTGTTTTGACTTTTGGTGATCTTTGACCCTTCAGTAGCTCCACCCTTAGGAGCACCCACAGTATGGACAACCTGCTAGACCAATCAGGAGGCAGCAGCCACGGCAGACCCCCGCCCCCGCCTCCACCCAATAGACAGACAGAGATGCGTCCAATCCCACCCATCATGGAGAGAAGGGTGGAGTCTCACTCTGACAACAAGGTAGTGCTGCCTGGGTGAATGATCACTGATCACTGGCTATGAAAGTCTTGTTAAAGTCTAGTGTTTACAGTGTTTACTCTATGGTGAGCCTGCTGTACTACACTAACGTGGTGTTTCTGATTAACAAACCAACATTGATTTTTGTTAACATGATAGTCTGAGGAAAGTCTCTGAGTGAAGGTGATTCCTATTCAGGTTTTTGGTGAGGCATAACAAGTAATGAAAAGCTAGTTATAGTAAAAGCTAGTTAGAATGGAGTTAAAGCTGAAAAGGTTTAACCTCTATGGGCTAGGTGGCACCAAATCGTCCCACCTACGTAACAGCCAGTTGAATCCTGTGGCGCGATTTTCAAAACGTTTGAAATGCTATTACTTCAATTTCTCAAACATATGACTATTTTACAGCTATTTAAAGACAAGACTCTCGTTAATCTAACCACACTGTCCGATTTCAAAAAGGCTTTACAACGAAAGCAAAACATTAGATTATGTCAGCAGAGTACCCAGCCAGAAATAATCAGACACCCATTTTTCAAGCTAGCATATAATGTCACAAAAACCCAAACCACAGCTAAATGCAGCACTAACCTTTGATGATCTTCATCAGATGACACACCTAGGACATTATGTTATACAATACATGCATGTCTGTTCAATCAAGTTCATATTTATATCAAAAACCAGCTTTTTACATTAGCATGTGACGTTCAGAACTAGCATACCCCCCGCAAACTTCCGGGGAATTTACTAACAATTTACTAAATTACTCACGATAAACGTTCACAAAAAGCATAACAATTATTTTAAGAATTATAGATACAGAACTCCTCTATGCACTCGATATGTCCGATTTTAAAATAGCTTTTCGGATGAAGCACATTTTGCAATATTCTAAGTACATAGCCCAGCCATCACGGGCTAGCTATTTAGACACCCGGCAAGTTTAGCCTTCATCAAAATCATATTTCCTATAAGAAAAATGGTCTTACCTTTCCTGTTCTTCGTCAGAATGCACTCCCAGGACTTCTACTTCAATAACAAATGTAGGTTTGGTCCCAAATAATCCATCGTTATGTTCCATCAGCGATGTTTTGTTCGTGCGTTCTAGACACTATCAGAATGGTAAATCACGGTTGCGCACATAGCGCATAACGTGACAAAAAAATTCTAAATATTCCATTACCGTACTTCGAAGCATGTCAACCGCTGTTTAAAATCAATTTTTATGCAATTTATCTCGTAGAAAAGCGATAATATTCCGACCGGGAATCTGCCTGTCTGTAAACAGAGGGAAAAACCGAAAGCTGGGGGCGGGGCAGGTCACGCGCCTAAGCCTTTGTCCTCTGATAGACCACTTAGCAAAAGCTCTCCTGTGTTTCAGCCAGGGCTTTGAATTACGTCATTCAGGTTTTTCCCGGGCTCTGAGACCCCATTGGAGACGTGGGAAGTGTCACGTAACAGCAGAGATCCTGAGTTTTTGGAAGAGATGTCAAAGAAAGCAAATAAATGGTCAAACAGGCCACTTCCTGTAAAGGAATCTCTCAGGTTTTTGCCTGCCAAATTAGTTATGTTATACTCACAGACACCATTCAAACAGTTTTAGAAACTTTAGGGTGTTTTCTATCCGTATATGCATATTCTAGTTACTGGGTAGGATTAGTAACCAGATTAAATCGGGTACGTTTTTTATCCGGCCGTGTAAATACTGCCCCCTAGCCCCAACAGGTTAATGAAAGCTTCGAATAGAGAAGTTAGTATTTAAAATCTGCTGCATGTTTGTCCTCTGGCCAGCAGGGGCACTGTGGCAATATGCTGTTCTCTATGATGCCACAGGCCTCTTTCTGGTGGATGCAGGGGGGAGGCTCCAGCTGCTGACAGTGTGTGTGTGTGTGTGTGTGTGTGTGTGTGTGTGTGTGTGTGTGTGTGTGTGTGTGTGTGTGGTGTGTGTGTGTGGTGTGTGGTGTGTGTGTATTTGTGTGTGTGTGTGTGTGTATTTGTGTGTGTGTGTGTGTGTGTGTGTGTTTGCATGGTGTTGGATCTTTGCATGGTGTGGATTACACACCCATAGATGCTCTGCCCACGTCTCTGGGTTTCAGCTCTATATGTAAAAATGTTTGCATGGGTTGGAATAGATACCTTTAAAGTTGTGTTCTTTCCTCTCCATGCAGAGAGGAGAGCGCCATGGTGGACCTGTGCCAAACCTCTTCCCAAAGTAAGGAATAACCATTGCAGTTCTCATCAGTCCTATTTGTGTTTATTCATTACTAAGAAGTGATATCTACAGAGATTGTTCAAGATTGACGTCGAAATTTGATGTTTATTGACGTCGAAATTTGATGTTTATCCATGTTCCGAGGACGTAGGGAAATGCCATCAAAACAAGCCAATAAGGGCAACAGTGAACGCTATTACCATCAAGTAGGCTTGGGTTTTTCTAGGGCATTATGGACAGGTACGGTACCAGTTATGGACAGAAACAAATAGTTCAGAGTTCCTCTGTCCAGTGTCTGTGTTCTTTTGCCCATCTTAATCTTTTATTTTTATTGGCCAGGCTGAGATATGGCTTTTTCTTTGCAACTCTGCCTAGAAGGTCAGCATCCCAGAGTCGCCTCTTCACAATTGACGTTGAGACTGTTGTTTTGCGTGTACCATTTAATGAAGCTGCCAGTTGAGGACTTGTGAGGTGTCTGTTTCTCAAACTAGTCACTCTAATGTACTTATCCTCTTGCTCAGTTGTGCACCGGGGCCTTCCACTTCTCTTTCTATTCTGGTTAGGGCCAGTTTGCGCTGTTCTGTGAAGGGAGTAGTACACAGCATTATACGAGATCTTCAGTTTCTTGGCAATTTCTCTCATGGAATAGCCATAATTTCTCAGAACAAGAATAGACTGACGAGTTTCAGCAGAAAGTTATTTGTTTCTAGCCATTTCGAGCCTGTAATCAAACCCACAAATGCTGATGCTCCAGATACTCAACTAGTCTAAAGAAGGACAGTTTTATTGCTCCTTTAATCAGAACAACAGTTTTCAGCTGTGCTAACATAATTGCAAAAGGGTTTTCTAATGATCAATTAGCCTTTTAAAATGATAAACTTGGATTAGCTAACACAACGTGCCATTGGAACACAGGAGTGATGGTTGCTGATAATGGGTCTCTGTAGATATTCCATTAAAAATCAGCCGTTTCCAGCTACAATAGTCATTTACAACATTAACAATGTCTACACTATATTTCTGATCAATTTGCTGTTATTTTAATGGACCAAAAATGTACTTTTCTTTCAAAAACAAGGACATTTCTAAGTGACTTTAAAGTGGCAATCAGCAGTAAAAACAATAACAAAGCAGACTACCCACCCCTGGTTCGATAAAAGGAAAGTGATGGGCTGGAGAAATGAAATCACTCTCAAATTCGTAGACAGAGCTATGAATACAAAGACTGGCCATCCATGATATCAAAATTATAGTTTTAACCTTGTTAACATTTTCTTTGTTTACAAATGTTGAGGTAAAATAAGCTTACACTTTAAGTTCTATTGGGGTATGACAGTTGAACTAAGCTCATGAGGCATTTCTAAATTATATTCTTCAAGAATCAATGGGTACATATCATGAATTTCTAAGTACAAAAATGTATTGATTGCCCCTTTAACCATTGGAATGAGTGCCTGAACTTCATGTTTTAACCCTATCCCAAACCTTAACCCTTACCTTAACTATTGGTATGAGTGCCTAAAGCTAACCCTTAACTTCAAAATGTGACGTTTGGAGGAACGGAACGATACAGAGGAGCAGGAGTCAACCCAGGTTGTCAAAAATATTTGGAGCGACTTCGAAATTAGATGGGGGCTCCTGAGTGGCGCAGCGGTCTAAGGCACTGCTTCTCAGTGCTTGAGGTGTCACTACAGACACACTGGTTCGATTCCAGGCTGCATCACAACCGGCTGTGATTGGGAGTACCATAGGCCGGCGCTCAATTGGCCCAGTGTTGTCTGGGTTTGGCTGATGTAGGCTGTCATTGTAGATAAGAATTTGTTCTTAACTGACTTGCCTAGTTAAATAAAGGTTTAATAAAAAAATAAAAAGAATATTGTTACAATATCATGTGTGAACTGAAATATCTCTGTTCTCTCAATCTGTCTTTGTTGTATAGGGGCACTAACCCTTTCGCCACTGTCAAGCTGAAGCCCACATCCACAGATGACCGATCTGCTCCACGGCTTCGTCGGTGAAGAGGTCACGCCCTTGAGAGGTACTGGGCGCGTTCCAGGTTGACTACATTTCAGTCGTTGGATTGCGTCAAAAAATGGTTTCATGCCACTTTATTGACTGTGCAGTCGACTGCTATATCATATGATTCACTGATCTGTTAAATAAATATTTATCCAGGCGGGTCTGAAATGTAGTCAGCCTAAAACGCGTCCACAGGGGTTTTAGGGTTGATGACCTAAAATTGCCCCAAATCTTCCCAAATTGTTGGAAACTGTCTTAAAACTGCCCCAAACTTTCCCTAAGCAGCCAATCTTGTACAGTAGGTTATTTATATCCATATTATGGAGTTTATCAGATGACTACAGTGATAAAATAACTTCAGGGGGCAGTGTAAGATGCCAGAAACCCTAATAGATGCTTGGTGCACTGATTGACCTGAAAAGTGCAATGATCATTTTTATTTAATTAGTGAGACAAATCTTTGAGAGTGCTCATTTATGCACTTTTCTTCAGAATCAGGGATATACATGTCAGGTACAGGAAATATCATGGTAGAAGAAGTTGTTTTATCAAAGCCTTTTGCATTGTTGTCTTCAAGTAGCTCTTTTATTTAGCTTTGCTTGTACAGTAACAATATGGCAGTTTAAACCAATACGTAACTTTGATGCTAAACTACAGTGAACCACAGTGAGCTAATCTTTCTCTTAGGAATGCCATGTAGATAGATTGTTATGACAAGTGAGTTTGAGCTACTAACTTAACAGTGCTGTTTTATCCAGTGCCTTTAGTAAATGTACTATAAGATTTGTATGTGTTTCTTTGTTCATGCTGGCAGTAGGGTGGACTACTACTGTAGTGAAGAACCCAGGGTTGTCAATTCTAATCCACCAATGGGGATACTTAACCTAAATTACCCTTAGTGTGTACCCAGCTATGTAAATGGCTGACATGAGAGTGTTGAGCTAATGTTATAGCTGTAACTGAACAAATTATTTTTACTTTACTGCTAGAATAAAAATGGCAGCTGCTTTTCACATTGTTTCAAATTCCTTTAATCAGACAGAAATACATCCTCTGATTCTGAAGTTTTTTAGTTGCTGTCAATATTTTACAAATTTATTTTTTAGTTATTGAGGGCCACTAGGTAGTGCTGAGCGATTAACCAAAATGTATTTTTTTTGGGGGGGGGTTTATTGAACAACCAATTGACCAACGTTGGTTAATTTATTTGAATTCCATATAGTTATTTTTTTGTGAGACCAACGTGCCGTTTCTGTAGAGAGAAATCAAATAATTCACAAGAGAAAGTAAGTCAAGAACTATGTGGGACGCTTGGCTGTATTATTAAGCCAATAATTAAACCTAAATCAGCACAGAAATGTGGTAATTAACTACAATGTTAGATACACACAGACCAAATAGACCACATGAGAGGAATGTACACAACACAACGACGAGAGGGATAGAGACAATCTGTGAAAGTGTTCCTTTTCTCCTTTGAAGAACTAGTAAAATTATTTCGGCAGACTGCTCTGCAGCATTATTAGACAGGCTAGCCTAGCTAAACAGGATGACAAAAGACAGTACAGTATAGGGAGCACAGAGATACTGTAACGTTAGATGGTTGGGCTGGCTGGCTGCTACTACTTGAGCAGAGATAAGATGATGACTTTAAGAAACGAAAAATGATAAAGTCATCAGATAAAAACGAAGTAATGTACACAACTGAAATATGTTATTATTATCATAGTAATTTTCTATTTTTCTATTGATGTCTACCCAATGTGGACCCGACAGAGACAATGGAATATTTGTAATGTTTTGGCAATTGAATGTTCACTATTTTTGGTTTGTAATTTCCATTAAAAAGCTTTAAAATCATTTAAATTGTTTTATTTTGTAATGCATTTAACGTGTACCCCTTTCCTGCATTCAAATGACCACATTGCTCTCTAGTGGCCTCATTGATGGAATGTTATTAATAGTTTACATAATTTCACAATTAATAAACATACTTTTTAAAAAGCCGCCGAAAATCTGTCAAACGATTTTGATATATTTCCGTCTTCTGTGATGTAATATTGGGATGCAAACTCAAAATGTAATACATTTCATAAACATGTGAATGAGGGGTACACTTTTGTTTCAAAGTAGATTTGTTTAAGACTACCAACACTCTGTGTGACTCTGATTTAGCCCACTGCAGTAAAAGCCAAAATATATTATCGAAACCAAAATCGAAAACCGTGATTACTTTTTTGTAATGAAACTGAAACCGAACCGACCTCAAAAAGCACTAATCGCTCAGCACTACCAATTGGAGAAGAAAGGAGACAAACAGAGGAGACCTTAAAGGAATGAGTGAGTCAGTTGTTCTTGAGGCATTTTTATATTTTATTTTATTTTGTTCTTTCACAGTTTCATCTTTTGGTGTGTTTTTACAACAGCTCATTACCAAAGGAGAGAGGGATGGAGGGATGGGGAGGAAAGGAAAGGAGGAGAGCAGTGCCAGAAAGTTGAAATAGAGATAGAAAGAGACAGAAACAAGTGACAGAGAAAGAGAAAGAGTGGGGGAAGAGGGAGAGAGAAAAAGGGGGGTGAAGTAAAATCAACCCAAAGGAGATATGACTTTCTCTCATTTTGAAATATCTACATTATTATTTTAACATGAGGTTATTGGCCTTCCAGGCGTTCTGATAACTATACATAAACAGAAATACATACGTTTGTATAAAAAGGAAAAAATAAATAGGTTGGGGTTGTGGGTGGGAGTGGGAGTGGGGGAGAGGGGTAAGTTAGAGGGGTGGGGGCGGGAGCCACGACACCCTTCCTCCAGGGCAGTAGTAGTCGTGCGCTTGAGTGGAAGAGAGCTGGGTGTCAGTGAGGGCAGGTGGAGGGATGAGGTGGGGGAGGAAGGGTCGCGTGTGGGGGTCGGCTGCAGACTGAAAGAGGGGGAGTATCGGGGCTGGGTGGTGGAGCGCTAGTCGGTTTAGGAAGGTGTCTATTACTCGTGCACCAGGGCAACAAACTCTGAAAGAGAACAAGAAAAGACAAGAGGTTAGAGCACTCTGTAGACTCTGTAGACTCTGATTACACTATGATGATACAGGTGTGTAGATGTGTCCGTCGGTCAGAGAAATAGTTTATTTACCCTCGATGCCGATCATGCCGTCTCCATCCTTGTCAGCTTCGTTTAAGAATGCTTTGGTTTCTTTGTCGGTCAGGTCCCTGCCGTCTGAGGCAAATCCCTTCAGTACAAACCTATGGACAACAGGAAGAGGGCAGAGAGACTTGAGTACAGACAGTACAACTACTAGGAATTCTCTGGTGCCTAAACAGTTAACCATGAGTGTTTGTGTGTGTATATAGGATGGAAATGCATGTCCACGTGATCACTGGTCAGTCACCACGCACTGTATATTGTTTAATAAATCACGGAATGTGTAGTCAGTCAAAGTGTTGGTGTGTTTCTCTCTCTGTCTGTCTTTCTCTGTCTCTGTGTGTGTCTCTCTGTGTGTCTCCCTGTGTGTGTGTCTCCCTGTGTGTGTGTGTGTGTGTGTGTGTGTGTGTGTGTGTCTCTTACTTGAGCTCCTCCTCCTCTATGAATCCGCTGGCGTCAGCGTCCAGCACCAGGAAAGCTTTCTTCACATCCTCAGCTGACTTGGCCTTCAGACCCACCATCTCAAAGAATTTCTTATGGTCAAAAGAGTCAGCCGCTGCACGGCATAATACACACACAGTTTAGTGAACACACACACACACACACACACACACACACACACACACACACACACACACACACACACACACACACACACACACACACACACACACACACACACACACACACATAGAGTACAAACACAAATGGAGGCAGACACACACACGTACGTACATACAAACACACGCAGACAGACAGGCACGCATGCAAGGATGCTTGCACACACACAAAGTACAAAGTACAAAAAACAGCAACACTCCAGAGGCTAAACGTTAATGCCAAACAATCATTAAGAAATTACTATTTTTACACTATGATACAGCGTTTGTCTGAGTGTATGTGCGTGTGTGGATTCAGAGCATGTGTTGTGCCAGTGGTCATATCAATTCTATAGGTTAGAGGACTGTGCCAACCCCAGGACTAGCTGGCATCCTCTGGCATATGTGTTACACAATATCAGTTATTACAGAATTATGTCAGATATGATGTGCTATTACAGTATCATAATTATGTAAAAATGTGTTGATCCCAAATGGCAACCTATTTGCTACATAGTGTACTACTTTTGACCAGGACACATGAGGTTCTGGTCAAAAGGAGGGCACTATAGGGAATAGCGTGCCATTTGGGACGCATCCGATGTGTATGTTGGACCAAGGGGCTCCTCCTGTTAACACTCTAGTAGAGAGAACACATATTCGCCACTAACGTGCAATACAAAAAGTGAAATATACCTTTACTAAGTATTATTAGCCATTTATTTTGCCTCTATTCAGTGTTTTCTTGTTTACACATTATGGGACGGTTTCCCATACACAGATTAAGCCTAGTCCTGCACAACAGGAAAACTTTCAATGGAGAATCTTCATTGAGAGTGCTTCTTAGTCCTGGACTAGGTTTAATGTATGTCTGGGAAACTGTTCCTAAATGTGATGTAAGAAAATGAAATGGAGTAAAAGGTGTTTGGTCACCTGCGAATGCCTCTAGGGCTTTCTTGATGTCGGCAGCGTTGAGAATGCTGTTCATCGCCATCTCAGCAGCTGGAATGTCAGGAAAGAGGGGGGGAGGAAGGATTACAAGAAAAGGAGGGAACAAAGTTAAACACGAGGGTACATGAGCGCAAAGGGAACAGAGAGAGATATTCTCATATTACACTGCTGAGACTTGTGAACTGGAGCAAGAAATCAGGGCGAGTGCGAGATATTGAGAGAACGAATTAGAAAGGAAGGAGAGGAGGGAGGAGGAGAAAATGGAGGAGGGGTGGGTGCTCAGCTCTCCATTTAGTTTGTGTGTGTTTTTTGGGAGCGGGTTGAGGTTGGGGGTATGAAAAAAGAAACGTGGCTGGTCTCCAGGTGTCTACTCAGCATGGTTAGCACCATAGGATCTGTGCCTTGTGCTGTGTCTGACATACCATAGAACAAGAACGAGAGCTGTGGAGCTAGGAGGCCGTTGGACACACCACAGAGTTAGAGCTGTGTAGAGTAATAGTGCGGACAGGGGGCTCCTTATGTCTCACACTTTGAAAGGCGAGCTGTGTGTCCAAACCTCTTGGTCCTGTGTGTCCAACCCTGTGTGCCATTGAAGTCAATTGCTTCTCACTTACAAATGTATCACTTTACCCTTCCTAATCCCCCCCAGCTCCCATCTGTCTCCCAGAAGAGGAGAGGAGGAGGAGAGGAAAGGAGGAGGAGAGTTGGGGAGTGAGTGGTGTTGACTAAGGGGTTATTGAGGAACGGATTAGTAGGTTGAGGTGTGGTTGCCATGTGGCGGCCTTCCTATGATATCGTGCGAGGGCAATATTTAAGTCTATTTTTGGATAGGTTTACGTCTGTAATGGCCCCCGAGGGGTGGCCCTGCTCCAGGGCGTTAGGACCGCAGGGCCAAGTAGGGTGCTCTAAGATATTTCCCTAAGACACTGCTGCAGCAAAGGCTCATGGGATAAATGAGCGAAAAGGCCAGCTAGACATATATAGAACAACAGAGTTCGCCAGCTTGTAGTCCTAAAAAATGGAAATGCATTGCCTCTGGTTCGTTCGGCCATTCCTATGGGGGAAATTAATAGGGAAAGAATGGGGTTTTGGGGTAAACGCCTAAAATAACATCTGAGTTTATTACAGGCTTAGGAGATCTTGTACTTTTTGTTCTATAAGATATCAGCTAGTTAAGATTACCTTTATGAATTATGAAGCCTTTCCCTTACAGAAAAACACACCATTTCACATGTGAGATCATGTGAAAACGTTTTTTCCGTAATGGGGATGCCAGCAATCTGAATTTCCTGCTACACAACCATATCTGGTTGATTAATAGGCAAGAATACAAGGTCAAAGGTACACATAAGGTACCTTCAGAGGTACACATAGGAATTCACATGGTACTGGCAGAGCCGGCTGGTCATTTATGAACATTTGAACATCTTGGCCATGTTCTGTTATAATCTCCACCCGGCACAGCCAGAAGAGGACTGGCCACCCCTCATAGCCTGGTTCCTCTCTAGGTTTCTTCCTAGGTTTTGGCCTTTCTAGGGAGATTTTCCTAGCCACCGTGCTTCTACACCTGCATTACTTGCTGTTCGGGGTTTTAGGCTGGGTTGCTGTACAGCACTTTGTGATATCAGCTGATGTAAGAAGGGCTATATAAATACATTTGATTTGATTTGTTTACCCAAAAAACACAGTATATATTATATATATATATAATATTCTGCAACCGCCAACCACAGGAGGATTCTGGAGCCAACTGTCAATGAGTGTAGATAGCCTTCTGCTGCCTGGTGCCACTCTGCTAATCGTTAGATCGGGGGAGGAGATACATGTGACTGGTCAATTGTGTGAGTCAGGGGCATGGCCCAAGCCCATAACAGACCCAAGAGGCAAAAACAATTATTATATATATATATCTTTTTTTATCCAACCACAGGAGCCCATCCTCAATGTTCAAAATACACCAGAGAGCATAACTTTGCCAGATTTCTTAATCTGGCCCTGGGTACTGGTCAATATCTTTTAGGGTACATCTGCAGATAATTTTTTCTAGGTATAATTACTACTGAACTTTAAAAAAATGCTGGGTTAAAAGCAACCCATAGTGGACAGACACATGCTGTGTTATTTTTGACCCAGCCAGTTGGGTCACTTAGTTGGGTTATTGAGCTATGATCCATCAGGTCAGATCAGAATCCTGGAGGCGTGGCGTTCAGTTCTTTTTGGCCACCTGTGAAAGTAAATGTTGTTCCGGTTCATCTGTTCTGTTGTATTGTCAACACATGTTAAGGTTGCGCACTGACACTCTTTTGTAGCTTAATGAAGCTTTTTCGACTTTTTTTGTACCACAGGGAACAACACTACCTTAATTTTTTGGTGTGTCTTAACATGTTCCAAGCAATAAGTATGAACCTGGTGGCACTGCAGAAACATTGATGCCCTCAACCAAGCGGTTGCAAGTTTAAATCCCCAAAACATTAATGTATACTCGATGTCAAGTGTTTAGTAGTGCAGGAGGAACTTCAGGTACCTACCAACCAAGCAGTTCTGAGTTCAAATCCCAAATTAGGTTTAGTTCCAAGTAATGCAGGGGACCAAGACACAATGTTCTACAAAGGTTATTGGGAATGTCCTGGGAACTAGACAAAACCTGCAAGGGACCATGACACAATGTTCTACAAAGGTTATTGGGAATGTCCTGGGGACTAGACAAAACCTGCAGGGGACCATGACACAATGTTCTACAAAGGTTATTGAGAATGTCCTGGGAACTAGACAAAACCTGCAGGGGACCATGGCTGTCTAAATTAGCGGCAGTGTAGTGGTACGAGCATTGGACTAGTAACCAAAAGGTTGCAAGATCGAATCCCTGAGCTGACAAGGTAAAAATCTGTCGTTCTGCCCCTGAACAAGGCAGTTAACCCACTATTCCTAGGCCGTCATTGAAAATAAGAATTTGTTCCTAACTGACTTGTCTAGTAAAACATATTTTTATAAAAAATTGAATGCATGTCAATTATGCCGTTTAAAGTAAAATATTCTCAATGACATTTGACACCTGGGTTTTCACATGTTGTCACGTGTAGTTTTATGGTATCACATGTTGAAATTTGGCATTCCCATGTTGTAATTTATTTCACGAGATCATGATTTTGCATGTGTTTACATGGTCACATGTTATCACATGTGACTATGTGATAACACGTTTTCACATGTGATCACGTGAAATGCATGTGGTTTTTCTGTAAGTGTTATGTGGTTAATGTGCTTGTTTTGATTACATAAATGCTTCAAAATTCACAAAAAGTGACATTAGCTGATGAAGATTAGCTCATAGAACAAAACGTATAAAGTCTCCTAAGCCTGTGTTTACCACAGACCTTATTTTTGCAGTTTATCCAAAACCCGTCAAAAAAACCATTAATTTCTCCATAGGCTTTGGCCAATGAGCCATGGTGGGGTTAGTGCCTACAAAAACATGCCATTACTATTGCTCTCTATAGGAGCCTACAAGATCCTATTTAGTAGTTAGCCTCTTTCCACAGTTTGTCCTATGCGAATGCCTCAACAGTCAGCCTCATCTTAGTGAGATCTAGCACTTCCTTTCACCCAACCTCTTTCTAACACTCCTAAGTTTGACTTACCCTTTGGCTCCAATGAAAAGTATAAATATGAAACCTTTATACTTTTTTCCTGCATGAGAGCCGGCTGTGCCCTTCTTCTCACCCAGAGGTGAGGGAAACCCAACCGTGCCTCATGAGAACGGACCGACTCCTTTCCTTCATTACAACAGCTGCATGGTGTGTGCGTGTGCGTGAGTGTGCGTGTGTGTTTGGAAGAGGGGTTCTGGGGGTTCTGGGTCTAGGCAGGCCGGATGTGGCGACGGATCAACGATCAAGGGAGAATGTACTAGCGTCTCAAGAAACTCGAGCCCCTTAAGTTAAGCCCCCTCGATCTCAGTTTACTATAGCATGTGTATGTTCGTATGCGGTCGTTTGTAGTGTCAGTGTGTGAGTGAGGGTGTGTGTTTGTATGTATGAATGTGTGGCTTTGCTGATATGTCTGTGACGTGTGTGAACTTAGATTTGATCTGTGTGCTTGGTATAGGTTAGGTGTGCACATGGTCAGGGTTGTGTGTGTGTGTGTGTGTGTGTGTGTGTGTGTGTGTTTGTGTGTGGGTGCGTGCATGCTCGCTCTCATGGGGCGGGGATGAGTTTGTGTGTGTGTTTATGTACATGCATATACATGTATGTATGTCTGTGTGCTGTTGGTGAGATAATGTTTTGCAACATTGTGTGTCTGGATTCATATACCTTGTAGGGCTCTTACTTACAATTGATTTTACATTTAAATGCCCACTACGCAAGTGAATCAGAATGATTTAAACACAAATTGGGGACTGTGCTTGTTTAAGCCTTCTTTACAGCAGAAACATTTTATTGGAGAATTTTGATTCAGAATGATAGCCAATTTGTAACTGAATAGTTGAAATTGTGTACAGAACAGCTCAACTGGGTGGCTACAACACAGTGTTGTAGCTCCAATGGTAATGATGTATTTATTTATGGCTGCTATCTTGTGCTATGTATCTAATCTAATGTTTGCTATTCATCAGAACAAATGCTAGCCTCTCTTGTCATGGTAACAGCTTCTCTTGTCATGGTAACAATACCAAAACACAAAGAGCAGTGATCCAAGCGGCATGGCCATAAAAACAACACCCAGATGAATTGTGGGAGATCATCTTTGGACATAACACCAAAGTCCATTATGTTATGTGACAGCATGGTGCTGAAAATAACTGCTGAGCTACCTACCTACTGTACTGCCACAGTACAACTAAACAATCAGACCTGACTTCAAATACTTAAAAAAATACTTTATCTGTACTTGACTAAATGTGACTGTAGCAATGGAACCAATAGAGCGGTCCCAGTGCAACCTTGCCCACCTGGCTATCCAGGTAGGATAATGCAAAAAATATTTCATATAGTATCTGAACCCAGGTCTAGCTTACATTGCGTAGTAGTAGGGACTCTCCTGGATGGCACACAAAGGTACCGCTATGACTCGCAGAATTATTTTTTTATTTCACCTTTATTTAACCAGGTAGGCAAGTTGAGAACAAGTTCTCATTTACAATTGCGAACTGGCCAAGATAAAGCAAAGCAGTTCGACACATACAACAACACAGAGTTACACATGGAGTAAAACAAACACAGTCAATAATACAGTAGAAAAATAAGTAAATATACAATGTGAGCAAATGGGGTGAGATAAGGGAGGTAAAGGCAAAAAAGGCCATGGTGGCAAAGTAAATACAATATAGCAAGTAAAGCACTGGAATGGTAGATTTGTAGTGGAAGAAAGTGCAAAGTAGAAATAGAAATAATGTGGTGCAAAGGAGCAAAATAAATAAATAAATACAGTAGGGGAAGAGGTAGTTGTTTGGGCTAAATTATAGAAGGGCTATGTAGAGATGCAGTGATCTGTGAGCTGCTCTGACAGCTGGTGCTTAAAGCTAGTGAGGGAGATAAGTGTTTCCAGTTTCAGAGATTTTTGTAGTTCGTTCCAGTCATTGGCAGCAGAGAAGTGGAAGGAGAGACGGTCAAAGGAGGAATTGGCTTTGGGGGTGACCAGAGAGATATACCTGCTGGAGTGCGTGCTACCGGTGGGTGCTGCTATGGTGACCAGTGAGCGGAGATAAGGGGGGACTTTACCTAGCAGGGTCTTGTAGATGGCCTGGAGCCAGTGGGTTTGGCGACGAGTATGAAGCGAGGGCCAGCCAACGAGAGCGTACAGGTCGCAGTCGTGGGTAGTATATGGGGCTTTGGTGACAAAACGGATGGCACTGTGATAGACTGCATCCAGTTTATTGAGTAGGGTATTGGAGGCTATTTTGTAAATGACATCGCCGAAGTCGAGGATCGGTAGGCTGGTCAGTTTTACGAGGGTATGTTTGGCAGCATGAGTGAAGGATTCTTTGTTGCGAAATAGGAAGCCAATTCTAGATTTAACTTTGGATTGGAGATGTTTGATGTGAGTCTGGAAGGAGAGCTTTCAGTCTAACCAGACACCTAGGTATTTGTAGTTGTCCACATATTCTAAGTCAGAACCGTCCAGAGTAGTGATGCTGGACGGGCGGGCAGGTGCAGGCAGTGATCGGTTGAAGAGCATGCATTTAGTTTTACTTGTATTTAAGAGTAGTTGGAGGCCACGGAAGGAGAGTTGTATGGCATTGAAGCTCGTCTGGAGGCTTGTTAACACAGTGTCCAAAGAAGGGCCAGAAGTATACAGAATGGTGTTGTCTGCTTAGAGGTGGATCAGAGACTCACCAGCAGCAAGAGCGAAATCATTGATGTATACAGAGAAAAGAGTTGGCCCAAGAATTGAACCCTGTGGCACCCCATAGAGACTACCAGAGGCCCGGACAACAGGTCATCCGATTTGACACATTGAACTGTATCAGAGAAGTAGTTGGTGAACCAGGCGAGGCAATCATTTGAGAAACCAAGACTATTGAGTCTGCCAATGAGGTTGTGGTGATTGACAGAGTCGAAAGCCTTAGCCAGGTCAATGAATACGGCAGCACAGTATTGTTTCTTATCGATGGCGGTTATGATATCGTTTAGGACCTTGAGCGTGGCTGAGGTGCACCCATGACCAGCTCTGAAACCAGATTGCATAGTGGAGAAGGTGCGGTGGGATTCGAAATGGTCAGTAATCTGTTTGTTGACTTGGCTTTTTTCGAAGACCTTAGAAAGGCAGGGTAGGATAGATATAGGTCTGTAGCAGTTTGGGTCAAGAGTGTCCCCTCCTTTGAAGAGGGGGATGACAGCAGCTGCTTTCCAATCTTTGGGAATCTCAGACGACACGAAAGAGAGGATGAACAGGCTAGTAATAGGGGTTGCAACAATTTCTGCAGATAATTGTAGAAAGAAAGGGTCCAGATTGTCTAACCCGGCTGATTTGTAGGGGTCCAGATTTTGCAGCTCTTTCAGAACATCAACTGACTGGATTTGGGAGAAGGAGAAATGGGGAAGGCTTGGGCGAGTAGCTGTGGAGGGTGCAGTGCTGTTGACCGCGGTAGGGGTAGCCAGGTGGAAAGCATGGCCAGCCGTAGAAAAATGCTTATTGAAATTCTCACAAATTCTCATGACTCGCAGAATAATAATGTATTCTTATCTAATCAACTAATCACATCGTCTCATAATTACATCTGGAACAATGGGACAATCAATCATCTACATGCAAATGCCAAACATGTCAATAACGAAACCACGTCACGAGACATTTAAATAAAACACAAACAGAGTAATATAATATTATTAAATAAATAAAAATACGTCAATCGCTTAAGCTATCCGTTAGCATTTAAAGCAACATCTGAAGGCTTGAGGTCATATTTCATCGTGACACACAAACAACACATTGTATTAATAGCAAATGGCACCATATCCCTTATATAGTGCGCTACTTTTTACCAGAGCCCTTTTGGGCCTAGGACAAAAGTAGTGTACTATAGGGAATAGGGTACCATTTGGGATGCATACATTATTTGTCTCTGTTTAATTAACAGAGGCTATAGCCACTAAAACAGTTCACTGACTCCATGAATATGCATTAACATGGAGATATGAGTATCAAATGCACTAATCATACTCAACGTAATCACATACAGAATGTTATGTGGTTATGGGAAGGTTATGGTCCCGAGAGGCATCTTTGTTAAAAAATGTAATAACTAAATACTATTTCACAGTGTCAGCAATTTTCACCATACTTAGTTAATGTCCTCTATATCATTGTTGAAAGGTTTGGTCGTTTGGTTCATATTCTCTATACAGTAGCCATTCCCATTATACAATTAACTAACACCACAAATTGCACCTGCTCATGCTATTTTCCAACACATAACTACCTACATACTTAAACAAGATCTTACCCTCACAACTTTGCATATCATTTTTGTCATTTTTTCCCCAAAGTAGCTGTTAGTAAGTGTACTGCAAAATTGCCTAAAATTGAATTATAGATATTCTCTACTGTGGTGACCAATTTATGAAGCCTTTTCCATGTTATTACTAGGTCAATTCCATGTCAATTCAATCAATTCAGGAAGTAAACTGAAATCCCAATGTTTACTTCCTGAATTGGCTGAATTAAAATGGAATTGACCCCAACCCTGGTTGTTGACCAAAGCACGCAGCCTTACCTGAGTTAAGGTGAGGAGTAGTATGGAGGAGATGGAGAAAGGGGCCAGAGAGATAGGGAGGTCTGATAAAGAGACAAGGGTCCACTCCTTTCTTTTTTATACCCCTCCCCTCCGCCTATTTTAGGAGGGAAAGATGGAAACCCTATCGCTTCCCTTAACCACACTTAACTAATCAAACCCCTGCTATTAATAATCACCTGCTCAGTCTCCAGCACCCATTCCACCTGACACCTTTTTCTTTACTCTCTCTCTTTCTCGCCTTCCCTCCACGCATCTGGTTTTCTTACCTTCTTTTCTCACGCCTCCCGCTCAGGGGGCTCTGTCCTTAGATCCTCTTTTGATATTTATCTTTCTCACAAACTCTCTCTTTCTGTGTTTATATATCTCTCTCTTTCCACCTCTCTCTGTCACTCTCTTCATCTCCTAAGCTCTCATTTCTCTCCAACTTCCCCTGTCTCTCACACTTAACCATTCTCAAAGCAGAGATGGGTAGTAGTTCTGTTACATGTATTTGAAATACGTACAGTATTGGAATTACTTCTGAGTATTTTGTATGTCGTATTACACTGGGCTGAACTACAGTCCAATGTATTTTGTAACAAGATATTTTCAAAAGCTGTAATTTTCAAAATAAAAAATACTTTTCTATACCATTTCCTTATAGAAGTTAAACATTTTGTGGCCCCCTTTCACCCTACATTGTTATAAAAAGTATGATGGCACTATGGTGTGATAAGACTATCTGCTAAATTAACGTATACTGTAAATGTACAGTATATGTAAAAATGAACAATTGCAAGGCATGCTGAGTATTATTCTAATGAGCGCCGCCCCGAAACAAGGCCAATGACAATACCCAGTGTGCTTTACAGTTGTTAATTTTCACATAGACATTTACAGTACATTTTTGTCATTTAACAGATGCTCTTATCCAGAGTGTCAATGCATTCAACTAAGGTAGATTAACAACAACATATCACAGTCATAGCAAGTAAGACGTTTCTGTAACCGTTACTGAGAATGTTGTTTCTATTCGACCGTTTAGTAGCAATGTATTTTTATACTTTATAACAAAAAAGATATGTATTTAAATTAACTACAATACTTTACAAAAGTATCTTATATTTTATTTTGATACATTGGTCTTTAGGGTATTTTAAAGTTGTATTTTCTAATTGTAATTTCTTATTTATGCCCATCCCTATCTCAAAGTCTCTCTCATTTACCTTTCCTTCTCATGGGGGATTAAAACAATCAGCCAACTTCCTTAATCCATCGCTTTATATCCACCTTCATTATCCTATTCCTTTCTTTGTCTGTCCCTAATGAATCTATATATAGCAGACACAAGTCAAAGCAAAGCTGAAGGTAGATCCTGATCATAACTGTGAAATCTGATATCCGTGGGCTACCTTATGCTCTATGTTCATATGAGTTTGTCCCAAATGACACCCTATTTCCTATATACAGATGTAGCATCGTCATTTGACCACTATTGTCATAGCAAAATAATTATGCAGCACGTTTGAACGTTGCTTGATCGGTGGTTAGACTATTAGCTGGTCAAAATTAGGCTATATGAAAAGTACAATACTGTTAATATAACCGTGTTTTAATGTGAATTCTCAGAAACAAAAGGGTGATCAAATAAAGATCCCATAGATGTACAGTGTAGGTGTGGTCAAAAGTAGTGCACTATATAGGGGACAGGGTGTCATTTGGGACACAGGCTACATTACTTTGTGGGGAAAGAATCCGAACAGGGTCTCGGCATCAATTAATCATAAAACATAGAGGCTGGTGGGTTAGGTCACTCTGGCGCAGGCAACACCCCCCCAGGAATCGCCAAAGCTTGTCATATATAGATATGTCTTACTGAATATGGCTGTACCAGTGGACTGCACACATCAGCTGTTTCCATGTCTGAGGTATTATTGAAGGGTGTGTGTTTGGGGGTTATTGTGTGTGTGTACAGTGTGTGTGTGTGTGTGTGTGTGTGTGTGTGTGTGTGTGTGTGTGTGTGTGCATGCATGCATGTGTGTGTACTCGTTGACCTTTGTAAAGGTGGGTTTGAAGGCAGAGATGGGGCCTGCGATGTGGGCTGCGGTGCTACTGTATTGTACTTAAAGAGAACAATAAACAGGTTTACTATAGGATAGGATGGGGAGGCAATGGTGGTGGTTGTGGTGGTGGTGTGGGTCACTGAGTTCCCATGTATAAATGTACTGGGACATGGTGTGATGAGGAGGGATTTGCTCCTCTGTAGGGGACCTCAGTGACTGCAGCTATTAAACCTTATTACCATATCTCATTTGGGACTGTTTATGGAGCAGATGCTGTACTTTTTAAAAAACCTGATAAAGTTTTGTTTCTGGAATGACATGCATTTCTCAAATTAGGTTAATCATGCAGATTCGTCGTTGAGTCATCGTGACATATTTCCAATCAATGACTTTGATATGGAACACCTCCCCATCTGTACTTCTCTGCAATTTGCCACTCTATAATTTATCCCTCTTTTTCTCCTATCCCTTATTCCCTCTGGTACCACTCATGGGAATGTTATTCCCCCGTCCAATTCTAATACGCTGAAGCACTTTATCTTTTTAACTCTCTCTCCTCTCTTTCCTTTCAACATATCATCCCTTCCGCCTTCTGTTCACTGCATGAAGAGGTATATAAAGCACCCTCCTTTTAAGGGGCCCCTTTCTTCCTTTCTTCCACTAAACTTTTGTGTTCTCCAGCCTTACTTAGACTAAATGTATCATCCTCCTCTCTCTGCCTTTCAGGGCCATGCAGCCAAAAGCCACCAAGAGGCTTGACTTAACCCCATAGAGTGCTTGGTTGTTGTCTGGGGCTCTCCCAAGGAGGGATGACAGTGGTGCTCAGTGGTGGAGCCTGAGTGGTGGCAGAAACGGACTGGCCATAGGGCAATTCAGGAAAATACCAGATGGGCTGGTCCATCTTTAGCTCAGTGGGTCGATGATACATTTTTTAGGGGCTAATATTGAGGGTCTGCAAAGAAAAAATGGACTGGTGTGGGGTTTCAAGGAAATGCCGGGCCGGTTTCTGGTCACTGGCTTTCCCTGGGTGGAGGGGTGGTGCAAGGGGGAAGCGAAAAGGCGAGCTGAAGGGTGGTGAGATGCATAAACAGGTTGTATCAAAATCAGTGTTGATGGGAGTTTTTTCACCCCAAGGTGTCAGGGCCTGGAGGGTAGAGGGTGAAATGACATCGGTTCTCTTCCAAATCTCAACCTCTACCCCAATGCCCTAGCTGTCATTAACATGCATGGCACCTGACACCATCAAACATCTTTTGAGTAGTTTTGTCTAGGAATTGATGGAAGTTCATGGAATTCTCTGCTCCTTTGATTTCAAAAGGAGTTTTTGTTTAGATTTCTGTTGGTTAATTTGAAAGGTTTTTGTTGAGGTTGACTATTTGAAAATGGATGTATCAATAGGGAAATCAAAAGTTCCTTGTCGGTTTGTTGACAGGGTGCGTGTTTGTGTTGTTTATCCCCAACAAAGCACACAAAGCACATCGACGGGGCTGTTGTGGAACAGGTCAGAAGCTGGTATTTCTGTTTTTTATTTGTAGTAAATCTGCAAAAACATTTTTTTTAAACTGTTTTTAGCTTTCTCATTATGGGGTATTGTGTGTAGATTGACGAGGATTTTTTAAATTTTTATAAAATTTAGAACAGAATGTGGAAAAAGGAAAGGGCTGAATACTTTCCAAATGCACTGTATATGTACATATCTACCTCAATTACCTTGTTCCCTACTCATCGACTCGGTACTGGTACCCTGTGCATATAGCCAAGTTATCGTTACTCATTGTGTACTTATTCCTTGTGTTATTATTTTATATTTACTTATTCCTTGTGTTGTTATTTTTTTTTAATTGCTACTATCTTTTTTTATCTCTGTATTGTTGGCAAGGGCCCGTAAGGAAGCATTTCACTGTTAGTCTTACACCTGTTGTTTACGAAGCATGTGACAAATAACATTTGATTTGATTTGAAACTGTAATGAGTTCAGTTGTAAGTAATTTCGAGTGTTTTTTGAGTGTTTGATTTCAGTTCGTCTCAGTCTTAGTTGAACACACTGACATTTTCACACTAGGCCTACTCTGAAACAAAGTTATAATATGAAACAAAATGTCAAATATGGCAATAAAACTTGCCAAACCACATATTTCATTTTTACATTTCAGGTAGGCGACTGTCATTCGAAGGCCTCCTCTTTATAACACACTTCCTAGCGAGAGCCACTTCTTGTGGCTGAAGAAAGCACAAATATGTTTACATATTTCCATGTTTCCCTGCCTGGAATAACAAAGACAGAGTTATTCTGAGGAAGACAAAGTGAGAGGATAAAACTGAATACGTTTTAGAGGAACCCGGATTTTAGGGAACGAAAGAGAGCGAGGGGGGACAGGGGGTGGGGGATGGAGGGAAGCTTTGAAAAAGTCCTAAAAAAGCTCAGCTAAAACAGACAAAATCTCAGTCCCTTTGAAACTGACAGCTTTTGAAGAGGCAGAAGTCAGGGCTGTGCGGCTGGTCCAGGGTGAGATGAGAGGTAGTGGGATCTCCAAATGTCATCTTTGCAGAACAGTGTGGGTCTGGATGAAAAGTTGGATGATATGAAGGCTTGAAACAACCGCGGTTTAAATAAAAGCGTCAGCATTTTTCTTTCAAACGAGGTGACATCTTTTTTCTTCTTCTTTTATGTACATTTTGGAGTGCCAGCCTTTTCTTGTCGCCTGGTTTATTTACTGTATCATTAGTATCCAGTGAAACAGTGGTGAAGTCTGTTTCAGCAAACCACTGAAAGCAATGCATTGTTTGCTTGTTTGTTTAGCTGTGCTGCGCTGAGCCTTGCCACCTGGCAGTAGGTGTGGGTATGTAGGGGCATTACTGTTGCCGTCTGTCTGGCCTGCTGTGGGACATCACATGATAGACCCATTACTGAGAATCATCGTCCTCCCTTCAACTATTACATTTCTCTGTTTCAGCATTTTCTCCAAAGGAGACACAGAGCGAAAAATGACACTGAAAGTGATAAAGAGAACAAGGGATGAAGGGAACATGAAAGCCATAAAGAAAGAGAGAAAGACCAAGGGTAGGAAATGGAGAGGCAATAGAATGAGATACTGTCCAAGGGGAGGTAGAGAGAGACAGAGAGAGGGAGAGAGAGGCAGAAAGAGAGAGAGACAATGAGAGATAGAGAGAGAGAGAGAGAGAGAGAGAAAGGACAAGATGGACAAGGACATCCATGGGTCCTGACAGAGGGAATGATAGGAGAATGAGAGCTGGACGGCCATGGGACAGAAATTAATGAGTTGTTTAATAAAGGAGCTACTGGGTCGTCCATCTGCAAGGATCCTCCCTTAGCCTTAACAAATGGGAGTCTGCATTTGAAACATTAAGACGGATGGGCCTCTTCTCTCTCTCCATATGATCAGCCGTTCTGTTGCAATGATGTAACGCTGTTTCGTGTCGCGAGCATCTTCTGATGCAAGAAAAGACAGGGCTGAGGAAGACACACCCAAAAGAGAATACCAAGAGATGCACAGAGATAGTAAGAATGATGGGCCAGTCAGGAGGCTAGGAGAGAAATAGTGTGCAGAAGATACAGAGGAAAGAGACAGTAAGAATGATGGGCCAGGCAGGAGGCTAGGATAGAAGCAGTGTGCATAAGAAACAGAGGAAAGAGACAGTAAGAAAGAGAAAGGAGCGGCAGGGAGAGAAAGAGGTCAAATAGAGTTTTGGTCGGATGTGGTGTAGGAAGGTTGCTCAATCTATAGGGAAAAACATAAGATGGACAGCAGTGTCTTGTCGTCAATCTCAAAGGACGACCATACAGTCAGGCTGAAAGTTAACTAGCCCAATCATCAACGATGGACAGTGTAATGGAAGTGATTTGGTGAACTGCGCTCGCGGGATTAGTAGCCTAACCTTTTCTTAGACCTGAAGACTTGTGTTAGCTCCTCAAGTTAATGCCTAGGCTTTAGCTTAGCCTGCTAACAGACCCAGTTGGTCACACCAGTATGGACAACCAATGTGAATTTTGCCAACAAATCTGAACTAAATTATTTCAATAAATCTTGAAAGCCCCTTGAGATGACGGTGGCCGCAATAGAAAAGCTGAACCTCAACAGAGACGATGGGGTGGGTTATTCACACAGTGTACCCTAGTCCTATATGCAATGTACTCCTTTTGACCAGGGTCCTATGGGCTCTGGTCAAAAGTAGTGAACTATATAGGGAATAAGGTGCCACTTGGGACGCAGGCAGAGTATCAGAGCTGGTCTGTACTGGACTTGGCACAGGAAGGTGTGTAATCCCTTCAACAGGTGCCTTGGGACCAGAGAGACAGGCTTTGGGAGAATAGGAGGTTGTGAAGGGGAGATATGAGGAAAGAGGGAGAACACGGGGAAAGCGATACGAGGAGAGGGAAGAGAGGGAGAGTAGAAGGGTGTGGGGATTTGAGGAGGGAGGTATAAGCGAAAGGAAGGTGAAGAAATATGAGTTTGAGGAAGGAGAGCGAGTGAGCGAGAGGGAGGTGGGGGGAGAGGGAGTAGAGGGGTGAGGAGATTCTTCAGGAGCATCTATCGACTTACAACTCAAGAGATAGGTGTTGAGTTGCACCCGGCGATGCTACAAATGTAATATGGGAGACAGACGCTGTATCCCTGGCAATGTCGTCATAACTAATGTTGGAAGCTGGCAAGTTTGCATTTGCGGAACGATGTGCGTGAATATGTAATAATAGTATGGGTAATGGATGGAAACAAAACAATTTTTCTAAAAGATTCATCCTTTCTCTTTTTGAGTTATTATTAGTGTGTTGACTATCAAAGGCATTTTTGTCATACATTTTCTAGCTCTCCTTGGGTTCTAATGTCAGTGTGTTCCTGTTTGTTTTAGGAAGCATGTCAGCGGGTCAGTGATACCTTCTCTTCCTCTGTAGGCCAACCAACAAAATGACATTTATAACTGTGTCACTTGAGAATCACACCACCAAGCAAGCACAAAAATGCAAGCATGCATGTCAACACACACGCACAGACACAGACGCAGGCGCAGACGCAGACGCACACACACACACACACACACACACACACACACACACACACACACACACACACACACACACACACACACACACACACACACACACCAAGATCGGTTTGACCTTGAAGGCTACGTGTGTCAGATGTGTGGGTGTAGTATATAGTGTGAATTAACTGTGATAAGACTCTAAATAGTAGCTCTTAGATATATAGCGAGCACTCCACCAGCTCAAGGCCTGAGGCAGCGGGAACACTAATGTTCATTCGACTTAAGAAGCAGTCAGGCTTAAACTGCAGCTCCAAATGGCCACATCACAGCATTATAATAACTACGACAATGATAATTATTCCCCTAAATGTATACTGAACAAAAATATAAACGCAACATGCAACAATTTCAACAAATTTACTGTTAATGTTCATATAAGGAAATCAGTTTATTAGGCCCTAATCTATGGATTTCACTTGACTGGCCAGGGGCGCAGCCATTGGTGGGCATGGGAGGGCATAGCCCCACCCACTTGGGAGCCAGGCTTCAATCAGAATAAGTTCTTCCTCACAAAAGGTCTTTATTACAGGCGGAAATACTCCTCAGTTTCATCAGCTGTCCGGGTGGCTGGTCTCAGATGAACCCGCAGGTGAAGAAGCCGGATGTGGAGATCTGCCGTGGTTACACGGGGTCTGCGCTTGTGAGGCCGGTTGGACGTACTGCCAAATTCTCTAAAGCGACGTTGGAGGTGGCTTATGGTAGAGAAAATAACATTCAATTCTCTGGCAACAGCTCTGGTGGACATTCCTGCAGTCAGCATGCCAATTCCACGCTTTTCAAAACTTGAGACATCTGTGGTATTGTGTGGTGTGACAAAACTGCACATTTTAGAATGGACTTTTATTGTCCCCAGCACAAGGTGCACCTGTGTAATGATCATGCTGTTTAATCAGCTTCTTGATATGCCACACCCGTCAGGTGGATGGATTATCTTGGCAAAGGAGAAATGCTCACTAACAGGGATGTAAACAAATTTGTGCACAACATTTGTGAGAAATATGTTTTATGTACGTACGGAAATGTCTTTACATGTTGTGTTTATATTTTTGTTCAGTACTAGTTGTTGTTGAACAGATTTAAAAGACTGCCGCTGGTTCTGGCTCGTGTCCATTTAGGGTAGGGGTGGGCAACTCCAGTCCTCGGGGGCCTGATTGGTGCCACACTCTTTCTCCATTCCTAGCAAACACAGCTGATTAATCAAATTGCATTCTAAACTGAAAATCACGATTAGGTGATTATTGGAGTCAAATGTGTTAGCTGGGGCTGGGGCAAAACTGGGACAACAATCAGGCCCCCAAGGACTGGAATTGCACACCCCTGATTTAGTGGGATATGCTATCTCTGTCTGTGTTGCCAAATGTACTACATTATAAAAACATTAAAGAGACGGCAGCGCTCACAAAGACGGAACACACACCCCTGAAATTGAAACGTCAACACCGGCCGGCTGGCCTGGACATCCATTCAGTCAGGGGTGCGTCCATTTAAGAGGGAGTGGAGTGTATTCACATATTAACAAATACAATAGGTTCTTGAAGGGCCCATTAACAAACCACTACCGTTAACTCTACGCTCCCTGTTCTGCCCCGGGACCCAGCCGCATTGCAGTTAAAATGGAAGTCTGTTCATAGGTGAAGGATGCCTTAAATTGCTTGGTTGGGAAGGCCTGTATTATTACATCACACAATCAATTAGCTGTTACATGGGCTACGAGGGTGGTGTGTGTGTGTCTTTGTGTGTGCACGTCTCTCTCTCTCTGTATGTGTGCGCGTGTGTGTGTGCACGCGTGGGTGTGTGTGTGTGTGTGTGTGTGTGTGTGTGTGTGTGTGTGTGTGTGTGTGTGTGTGTGTGTGTGTATGTGTGTATAGGCAGCATGTGGGAGTCAGGGGGTAGCCACCATAGAGCAATTAAGACAAGCTAATGCACCGCCGCCCGTGCACATCGATCCACTATACTCTAATATCCCTCAGCAGTCCCAGTCATTAGTGTGTCCAAAATGGCACTATATGGGGAATTGGGTGCCATTTGGGATGCACCCATTAGATTTATTACAGGCGATCCAATAGCCAACCGCACCACAGTGTAATTACCTAAAGAAGCATTAATCGTTTGGGATATTTATTTAGTAGTGTATAGGTGGTGTTAGGTTTAAAAGTGTGTAGCAGATTTTGAAGTGGGGGGGTCATGAGTGTCTTTTTCAGATGCGCTCAATATAGAGAATGAGCTTAAAGACAGTAATTGTTGCTCTCTCTCTCAGAAGAGATAGCAACCTTCACAAAATATCCCATTTCAGTTTCGGAGAAACTAAACAAAATGTTGGTTCATTTCATTCACACTTATTTGGGGGATTCCAGTCGACACATTTCCAACTTAATGGGCGACACACACACACACACACACACACACACACACACACACACACACACACACACACACACACACACACACACACACACACACACGCCGTTGTCTTCTAATTGGGGAGTCAGGGGATTTGTCTCATAGTCTTTGAACAACTCTCTTCAGAATCATTCATGATTTGTGTGAACAAACAGAAACAATTAATCTTTTACCAAAAAGATAGAATAACCAACCCCTGCTGTTACATCTGAGAAAAGCCATAGAGGGATCGCTGGTTAAAATCATTTTGAAACTCACATAAAAGTTAATACTCCCAGCTTCAATTTAATCTTTTAAAATAGAATAGTAGCTGTCATTGCTCCAGTGACCTAATTTATCAGTCATGCATAGGCACAAATCTGTGCGTAAACCATGCGTGAGATCATTTCCACGCAAAGTGTGAGATTTATCAATATAAACGTTTGCTGGAGAGTGTGCGTAAATTTACATTCCGCGCCCCCGAGGAAACGAATTAGCAGAATAAAAAAATCCCCTAAAAATCTGTACATTTAAACTAGAGAAATATTTTTTTTGCATTGGGTGCGTCTCAATCCCCTGCATCCGCCTACGTCGCACTTCCGCATCTGAAGTGAAAGGTGACAGAGCTAGAGCTGTGTTTGTCAGACCATGAAACATGCCGGAAACCGGTCTTCTAACAAAATCCTCTGTAGCTTCCGAACAGTTTGGCCTACATGGAAAGACACTCATATGAGCACGATGATGTTCTCCGCTTTGCTCTATGACCTTCACAAGTGTCAGGAGACTCTGAAGTTGGTACAGCCGATCTGCCAGCTTCTGTCTGTATCGTCCGAAACGTTTGGGATACCCCCCTTAACATTTTCATACGTACCAAAAAACATTTTTAAAAATGTAATAAATAAAAATGACAAAAAAAACAAGTGTGATCATTCTACAGTGGTCCCTGCAGCATACGCTCAAACCTGTGTGATTAGAACGCTTAATTAGAACGTCCAGTTTCGATTGACGCAAGTCAGCATTTGAGCTAGCCACACTGGTTTTTCACAGAAACATTTTGCTCAAACACCGTCCTTACAAAGTTATGTCCTGAATGTGACAAGTTCATTTTTGGATGCAATGTTCAGACATTCACAGAAGTAGCTACCACGTACACAATCATCCAAACGGGAAAATGTAGACTACATTAGTTCTAACGCTAACTGAGGAAAGACTAAAGTAACACAAGCGGCCATATTTAGAGAATTCTCGGCTGACAGAAACCACAACATGAATTAGCTAATAGCAATTACTATTATAATTCATCACATCACAGGTGAACACAACATTGATCGTAATGACTGAGTAAAACACTTTCTAGAAATCGAAAGTATTCCGAGGATGGGTAGTTTGTGCGCTCCGCCATGTTTGTTTTTTCATGTCAACCAAAGATAATAAGAGGAGAGAAGATGAGTTTGATCTGTTTGCAGTATGCATGTTGAAGGGGGTGTGTCGTCTACAATCATTCACTTCCCTTCATTCACTTCCGGAAGTTTATTCGAAAGATGAGTGAACCATTCCTTCACCCCATTTTAACATCGTTGGTCTGATGGAATGCATTATATAATGTCAACAAACATGGCGCCACACATAGCTGGCAAATAGCTTAGCATTAGCTTATTATAGTACAGTACAACCTTCAAAAAAGTTAATTGCTTTGCCACATTTTTTGCAGTATTACTTTAGTGCCTTGTTGCAAACAGGATGCATGTCTTGTAATATTTGTATTCTGTACAGACTTCCTTCTTTTCACTCTGTCAATAAGGTTATTATTGTGGAGCAACTACAATGTTGTTGATCCATCCTCAGTTTTCTTCTATCGCAGCCATTAAACTCTGTAACTGTTTTAAAGTTGTGATTGGCCTCATGGTGAAATCCTACAGGAGTTTCCTCCCTCTCCGGCAACTGAGTTAGGATCTTTGTAGTGACTGGGTGTATTGATACACCATTGAAAGTGAAATTAATAACTTCACCATGCTTAAAGGGATGTTCAACATCTGCTTTTTTTAAAAAATGTTTACCCATCTACAAATTGGAAAACGGTCTTTGTGGTTGAATCTGTGTTTGAAATTCACTGCTCGGCTGAGGGATCTTACAGATAATTGTATGTGTGGGGCACAGAGATGAGGTAGTCAAAAAATATGACTATTATTACTATTATTGCTCACAGAGTGAGTCCATGCAACTTATTATGTGACTTGATAATCAAATGTTTACTCCTGAACTTATTTAGGCTTGCCATAACAAAGGGTTTGAATACTCGAAGACATTTCAGTTTTTCGTTTTTAATTAATTACTTAAAATTTTGAAAAACATAATTCCACTTTATGGGGTATTGTGTGTAAAAAAACTATATTTAATCAATTTTAAAATCAGGCTGTAACACAACAAAATGTGGAAAAAGTCAAGGGGTGTTAATACTTTCTGAAGGCACTGTATGTTGCCCTAAAAGTTGTGCAAAGTTGGTAGAATCTTAATGAAAATGATTCACAGCTGTAATGGCTGCCAGAGATGCTTTCCGCAAGTTTTAACTCAGGGGGTGGAGACTTATCCAATTATGATACTGTATTTTTTTGTGGAACATTTTCTAAAACTTTCATTCACTTTGAAAATGTGGAGTAGGTTGCATAGATTTATAGGACAAAATCACATTAAACTCCTTTTTAGATTTAATATTGAGGCAGCAAAATGAGAAAAACATTCAAGGGGGTGTAGACTTTCTATGTGCACTGTATGTTGAACATTTGTGAAATTGTGAGAGTAATAATTAAATAATTTTTCTATTTCATTGTATTTCCATTGTGAATTCATGCAACATTTCTTTACAGGCTATATCATATAATTTGACCACATCAGTGCATTTGTTAAGATAATAATCCATATAATGTACAGTAGTTTGTTAAATTAGAGGCACGTGTGAAAGTGAAACCATTGTTGAAACACTATAAAAGACTGAGGTAATGGTCTCTTTTTAGAAACAGGTGGGACTTTTTTGCAGAAAGTACAGATTTGGTCATCAAATGTTGTTTCACAAAACCAATCTTATAGGATTTTAGCAAGGTTTTAGACCTACTTATGTAAATGTGATATTTCAACAACAACAAAAATTATACATTTCTAAAATGTTCTAAAAACCATTTCCTTCTTTGTAATTATGGGGTACTGTGATGAGGTTAAAAAAAACAATTTAATACATTTTATAATAAGGCTGTAACTTAATAAAATGTGGAAAAAGTTAAAGGGTCAGAATACTTTCCGAATGCACTGTATATGGTCAAAATATATATGGTCAGTTGTAGCTTGACCAGTAAAAAATTCAGTTACTAAGAGAGGACCATTAGGACAATTCAAGTTACTTTAGCTATGGCAAATATACTTAAAATGAGTAGGCAACACTCATCAATAGGCTATCCATCCTCAACAGTTCCCTCCTGTAGGCGTATAGGTCAACATTGCTGTTCTGCAGAATGAACGAGTCGTGCTATTGCTGTTCTGCAGAATGAACGAGTCGTGTGCTCCACCTGGCCACCTTGCCACCACATTCAGCAGCGTCTTTTGCGCATCACATCACATACTGTAACCATAGTTGAACTCATTTTGGGATAGTGCTTTTATGGCGATGTGGGTGACGTCTATTGCTCCATTCGAATTTGGGAACCCATTGAAGGCAAAGAAACCCCTCTGACATCAACCTGTTGTGCGCTGGTGTATGGAAAGTGTACGTAACTGTTTGTTTTGCTGATTATTGCATCCAAAACATTGTCTCATCAAAGGCTGTGAGATGCCGATCAGCGAACTCCAGCTGAAAAGTGCCCATTGCAATAACCCGCCGCTTGAAAGCACTTGGATGTGCACCGAAATGGCATGTGTTTGCCTTTTTTAAAGTAAGTTCGGACCCTTTACTCAGTACTTTGTTGAAGCACCTTTGGCAGCAATTACAGCCTCTAGTCTTCGTGGGTATGAAGATACAAGCTTGACACACCTTAATTTGAGGAGTTTCTCCCATTCTTCTCTGCAGATCCACTCAAGCTCTGTCATGCTGGTTGGGGATCGTCGCTATTTTCAGGTTTCTCTGGAGATGTTCGATTGGGTTCAAGTCCGGGTTCTGGCTGGGCCACTCAAGGACATTCAAGGACTTGTCCCGAAGCCACTCCTGTGTTGTCTTGGCTGTGTGCTTAGGGTCACTGTCCTGTTGGAAGGTGAACCTTCGCCCCAATCTGAGGCCCTGAGTGCTCTGGAGCAGGTTTTCATCAAGGATCTCTCTGTACTTTGCTTCGTTCATCTTTCCCTCGATTCTGACTAGTCTCCCAGTCCCTGCCACTGAAAAACATCCCCACAGCATGATGCTGCCACCACCATGCTTCACCGTAGGGATGGTGCCAGGTTGCCTCCAGACGTGACGCTTGGCATTCAGGCCAAAGAGTTCAATCTTGGTTTCATCAGACCAGATAATCTTGTTTCTCATGATCTGAGAGTCTTTAGGTGCCTTTTGGCAAACTCCAAGCGGGCTGTCATGTGCCTTTTACTTAGGAGTGGCTTCCGCCTGGCCACTCTACCATAAAAGCCTGATTGGTGGAGTGCTGCAGAGATGGTTGTCCTTCTGGAAGGTTCTCCCATCTCTATAGAGGAACTCTGGAGCTCTGTCAGAGTGACCATCGGGTTCTTGGTCACCTCCCTGACCAAGGCCCTTCCCCCCGATTGCTCAGTTTGGCCGGGTGGTCAGCTCTAGGAGGAGTCTTGGTGGTTTCAAACTTCTTCCATTTAAGAATGATGGAGGCCACTGTGTTCTTGGGGACCTTCAATGCTGCAGAATTTTTTTGGTACCCTTCCCCAGATCTGTGCCCAAGAACACAGATCTGAGCTCTACGGACAATTCCTTCGACCACATGGCTTGTTTTTTGCTCTGACATGCACTGTCAACTGTTGGAACTTATATAGATAGGTGTGTATCTTTCCAAATCATGTCCAATCAATTGAATTTACCACAGGTGGACTCCAATCAAGTTGTAGAAACATCTCAAGGATGATCAATGGAAACAGGATGCACCTGAGCTCAATGTCGAGTCTCATAGCAAAGGGTCTGAATACTAATGTAATTAAGGTATTTCTGTTTTTTATTTTGTATTAATTTGCAAGAATTTCAAAAAACCTGTTTTCACTTTGTCATTATGGGGTATTGTGTGTAGATTGATGAGGACAGTTTTTATTTAATCAATTTTAGAACAAGGCAGTAAAGTACATTTTTGGGGGGAAAAAGTCAAGAGGTCTGAATAATTTCCGAACGTGCTGTATATGGTTAAAATATTTGGTATCTCTCCAACTTTCTCTTTCTCTCTCACACACTCTCCCTTTCTCTCAATCTCCATCTCTCTCTCTTTTTTCTTTCCCTCTGCCATCTTCTTATGTCCTTAAACTACGCGTACTATTGCTCTTACTTTGTTCTCGGAAATAACAGATTAAACACGAACAACACACACACACACGCGCACATGTGCACACTCTTTTTGGAAGTCAAGAACATTGACATTGTCCCAGGAGAGTAACGGATACTATTCAGCCATATCGGCCCAAAGGTCGAGCTATTGATCAAGCTTTAAACCCGCTCACACCCTCTCATGCTTTTCAGAGCCTGACGGTCAGAGGAAGGACTAGGGTTTGAAATTACGCCCATACTGTCAGCAGCTAGCGAGTAAGTACCCGATAGTGCTCACTCTTAGATTATCGCGCCACTGTAGGCTATTTATTATGCCTGCCGTGTATCTCTCTCTCTGTGCCTGTCCATTGTGTTTTCTTCTGCTCTCTCTCTGCCTACACAGAGAGATGGAGGCATAGAGAAGACACATTTCTGTTCACATTATAGGTCTGCCTATATAATGAGGAGAGTTCATGACCCTGTTGGTTCCCCTCGCGTCAGTAGTCACTGAGTCGATGTAGGATGAGGATCACTGTTGTGTTAAGATGTAGGATGGGTCCACGTCGCCTAGGGATGAGAGGAGAGGAGATGAGGGGGAAGAGGAGATGAGATGAGAGGAGAGGAGAGCAAAAGTGTAGGGTCGGAGGGTTAATTCCAGGGTTGCAGTCAATTCCATAACAATTACAGTCAATTCCAAAAAGTGAACGAAACTCCAATTCAAATTCAAATGTTTCCTAATTGAAAAGCATTGAAGATAATTTAAATTTGATTGTACTTCCTGAATTGACTGGAAATTAAATTGACCCCAAACCTGGTTAATACAAACGCATAATAACTAACTGAGTCGTAAACTCTATCGTGACTCTTTCCACACAATTACGGGTTGGTGAAAAGAGAAGAGTTGTCTAGGAGGTTATACTAACTGGCCAAAAGGCACGCCAGTGGAGGGACAACAATGCATTTGAAGGAGCATACTTTTTAAAGACATCACGCTAGAGCAGAGAGACACAAGAGCTCAGTTCAGTTACTCACATAGTAATGTTGCCTGTTTCTCCCGAGGCACTTAGATGCCCACACTTTCACACGAGCTGTCTCTCTCTCATATCCTTCCACTAGCTCGCTCTCCCTCTCTTTTTTTCATGTCTTCCCCTATTTCTCTCTATATATCTTAGTCTCACACATATGGGCAGAGGGGTTTGAATGTGAACACTAGTTCATCTGTAGCCAGGCTTTGCTAGAAGCTCTTCTACTAGTGAAAGAGACACATGATAAAGACTATCAGACTGAGGGCAAAATAAGCATAATTGTGTTGGGTTGTAAGGACATTTGATGCAGCAAAACTTTTTAACCAGTACTTTCTCTTTGTCTCGTTCCTCTTATAGAGCATAGGCAGTGGGTAAGTGGACAGAACACAGACAAGGAACACCCGGGGCCTCATTTATCTCAAATACTATTTACGAATGGAATTTAGAATGTTCATACGCATAGAAAAGTGTGATTATAAAACAATCCAATGAGTGTCATACACACACCAGTAGGCGATCACCATTGATAAATGGCAATTGTTCTCAGCCTCAGTGCTCGTGCACGACCTTGGCTATTTGCATTTCAAAACGCCGCTAATTAAACAAGGTAATCCCAAGGAACTGACCAGGGATCAGAACAATGACAATATTTTGAAGTTGGCCACTGTTGTTACCATTCTGCTACCAACCTCTATTTACTGTTGCCGTGACCATAATGGAATATGCTCAGAATGCCAGCATTGGTTTTGAACCTGAAGTGGCCCTGCCAATAAACCACCTGAACTAAAATTGTAGGTGACAAGATGAGAGGGGGTAGAGAGAGGGGAGGAAGGGAGGTGGAGGCTTGGAGACAGACAGGGGGCATAATTAGGAGAGGCGTGTGAGGCCTGTAAGGTGGCAGCGCCCCAGAAAGAGGAATGGAAGTGAGGGAGGCCTCGGAAGAGAGGAGCTGATAAGCTAAACTGCTTCAGTGACGGCCCAGTTAATGCTGCTCTGAGCAGAGATAGATACAGTGTGATTGAGGTGCCATGCTGCTGGCATGGCTGAGTTTTCTCCTCATTGCTCTGCTCCTCCACATACAACCAGCACCAAATAAAATGCAAGAGTGCCATCTCCTCTTCTTTCCTCTCTTCTCCTCTTCTCCTCTGCCCCCTGTATTTCTGTCAATTGTACAATTGGAGTGGAAATCTGGGGAGCTGTGTAGTATTCTACAATACTACATTCCAGACAGGAGGCACCTCCTTTTCCCCTCTGCTCCTTCTCCAAATAGTTATTGGTTTGTTGTATGCAACTCTCATGTCCTTGGCTCCCTCTCTCCGATTTCTGTGACATATTTCCTCTCTCTTTTTAGCCTTGTTTAATTATTGCTCTTTATCTATTTGTCACAAATGTCTTCTCAGGAGTTTCTCTTGAGCCTCTTGAAACAGCAGAGATTAAGATATTAAGAAATTATGTGACTGTCTGCCAGCCATGTTGGCAGTCACCTCTCTCTCTCTCTCTCTCTCTCTCTCATCATCTCTGTATCTCTCTCTCAATCCATTATCATGACTGTATCATTTGGCTTCTGTTCCAGGTGGGTTAGATATAGGACCAGATGTACCTTGGCAGGGAGTCGCTGGCTTTACATTAAATAACATCAGGGTCGTATTCATGATTGCACTTCGTTTTGCAACGGAAAAACAAGCATTCCTTATAAGTTCAGGACGTCCCTCCCCATTTCCAACTGTTTTCTTCAGTTTGGTATCTAGTTAATATGACCCTGGTTTTTATGTTACGTCGTTTCTGCTTTAGCTTTGTTTTTCTTTACTGGCCTAGTCATCCCCCTCCCCCCCTTGGTGTCCTCTCTTGGTGGTAGCCAGTCAGTCGGGTGACAAATGTGAATTCCCCGTGAACAGTTCCAGGTTTCCTGACAAGTCATTACCAGATACACTATTTCCGAATGTTTCCTCTCTCCGGTCTCTCCTCTCTTTCCTTTCAAATAGATAAATTCATATTTTCTATTAATAACCCCTGTTTTAAGATGGTCATACCATGGCTCATTTAGCTATTTGATTTGGAATTGTAGGACCCCTATCAGTATATACAGTACCAGTCAAAAGTTTGGACACACCTACTCATTCAAGGGTTTTTACTTTATTTTTTATTATTTTCTACATTGTACAATAATAGTGAAGACATCAAAACTATGAAAAAGCACATACGGAATTATGTAGTAACAAAAAAAGTGTCAAACAATATATGTGTTATATTTTAGATTCTTCAAAGTAGCCACCCTTTGCCTTGATGACAGCTTTGCACACTGTTGGCATTCTCTTAACCAGCTTCACCTGGAATGCTTTTCCAACAGTCTTGAAGGAGTTCCCACATATGCTGAGCACTTGTTGGCTACCTTTCCTTCACTCTGCAGTCCAACTCATCCCAAACCATCTCAATTGGGTTGAGGTGAGGTGATTGTGGAGGCCAGGTTATCTGATGCAGCAGTCCATCACCCTCCTTCTTGGTCAAATAGCACATAGACAGCCTGGAGGTGTGTTGGGTCATTGTCCTGTTAAAAAACAAATGATAGTCCCACTAAGCGCAAAACAAATGGGATGGCGTATTGCTGCAGAATGCTGTGGTAGCCATGCTGGTTAACTCTTCCTTGATTTCTAAATAATTCACAGACAGTGTCACTAGCAAAGAACCCCCACACCATCACACCTCCTCCTCAATGCTTCACAGTGGGAACCACACATGCGGAGATCATCCGTTCATCCGTGAAGCAGTGAGGAGGAGGTGTGATGGTGTGGGGGTGCTTTGCTAGTGACATTCTCTCAAAGGCACGTTGGTTGGAACCAAAAATCTCAAATTTGGACTCATCAGACCAAAGGACAGATTTCCACCGGTCTAATGTCCATTGCTCGTGTTCCTTGGCCCAAGCAAGTCTCTTCTTATTGGTGTCCTTTAGTAGTGGTTTCTTTGCAGCAGTTCGACCATGAAGGCCTGATTCACGCAGTTTCCTCTGAACAGTTGATGTTGAGACGTGTCTGTTACTTGAACTCTGTGAAGCATTTATTTGGGCTGCAATTTCTGAGGCTGGTAACTCTAATGAACTTATCCTCTGCAGGTAACTCTGGATCTTCCTTTCCTGTGGCGGTCCACGAGAGAGAGTTTCATCATAGCGCTTGATGGTTTTTGCGACTGCACTTCAAGAAACTTTGAAAGTTCTTGAAATGTTCCGCATTAACTGACCTTCATGTCTTAAAGTAATGATGGACTGTCATTTCTCTTTGCTTATTTGATCTGTTCTTGCCATAATATGGACTTGGTCTTTTACCAAATAGGGCTATCTTCTGTACACCACCCCTACCTTTTAAAAACACAACTAATTGACTCAAATGCATTAAGAAGGAAATAAATTCCACAAATGAACTTTTAACAAGGCACACCTGTTAATTGAAATGCATTCCAGGTGATTACCTCATGAAGCTGGTTGAGAGAATGCCATCAAGGCAAAGGTTGGCTACATTGAAGTATCTCAAATATAACATACATTTTGATTTGTTTAACACTTTTTTGGTTACTACATGATTCCATATGTTTTATTTCATAGTTTTGATGTCTACACTATTATTCTACAATGCAGAAAATAGTAAAAATAAATAAAAACTCTGGACTGAGTAAGTGTGTCCAAACCTTTGACTGGTACTGTATATAAATTGGCCTTTACTGCTATAGCCCATAGAAATGCATTGAATAACCCATTTATAAATGGCAAAACAGACAGTCGAAAAATAAATCATAAGGATTTTAAGTGTCTGTCCTATATCTAGGTGATATAAGAAAGCTCAGGAATTATTCATTATTATTTTTTGACACATATATTAAACATATTTGCACAAAACGACTTCCATACTTCCATTCATTTTTTTAACCAGTACCGGGCTACGCCCAGAAGAGTCTCGTGACAATTGTGTGGATCATAGTTGGTTATTAGCCCAAACTGTTCGGGCGCTACAGAAGTTGGCACATTGTAGCAACTTCAGACGAGTCCCATGGGGCTTGTGGGTATCATAGAACAAAACGTAGAACACCATCGTGTATTAGTTTGTAGGCCAAACAGTTCTGACGCTACAGACATTTTCGTGAGAGGATCGATTTTCGGGACGTCGATGGGTCGGACAAACAAAGCCGTAGCTCTGCCACTTTCCACCGTAGGTGTGGAAGGCTGACATTGGTGGATGTGGTGGATTGAGACGCAGCCCATACAAAAAAAAAACAGATATCTCTAGCTTAAACAGACGGGTGTTGGTGGGGATCTTTTGTATTATGTTAATTACTAAATTTTTGTTTTAAGAGACAGTATTTCCAATAACACTCAGACCATTCCATCACTGTCATGCAGGGCTTGACTTGGATTTAAATAGGTTACGGTATTAATTTGTTTATATTTTAGGTGCTCCTGTTATGTTATTCCACTGCTACTTGATTTGATTTGGTGGGTCTTGAGATGGGACGTTTGATTTGCCTTTATTGGTAATGACATCATGACATGTGATCTCCCCTATAAACATACATAATCTGGGATTATGGGTAAAAAGTTCAAACGATAAGGTCTATGGTGATCCACTGGCAGTGAAGGATTTATGACAGTCAGTAGTGCTCTTCCTCTCTCCATCCCTTCATCCTCCCTTCATCCCACTGTCTTTCTTCCTCTCTCATCCCTCCCTCGTACATCCTCCCTCCATCTTTCTTCCTTCATTGCATCCCTCCATCCACCCATCTCTCTTACTTCCTCCCTCCATCTCCTTCCATCCCTCCCTCCCTCCCTCCCTCCATCCTTCCATCTCTCTTTGCTGCTTGGGCATTTTTTCCTTCCCCTTCTCCTCCTGGATGACTGACTGACAGCTTGGCTGAGGCTTCATACATCCGCAGAACACTGCCTGTCCATCCATCACACACGCCTTTATCTTCCTTTATTTTCCTGTCTTTTATCCCTCGCTACTCTGGCTCCTCTCCTCTGTGTCTGGTTTGCATTTTCCTTTTCTTATCTGTTTCTTTCTTTCTTCCTCTCTTTCTTACTTTCTTTCTTCCTTGCGTGTCCTCCAGCACCTCCCTTTTGACAGTCCTCCTCCTTCTTCCCATTTTCTCTTGCTCTTTTATTCTCTGTTTCTCTCGCCTTTCTCCTCCTCCTCTCAGCTTGTTGTCTGCATCAGTCCGGTCTATCCTGCTCTATTGTGCTGGATCCTTTCTTTCTCTTCCTGGGACAGATTCACTTCTATTCCCCATTCTCCTCATGCCCTTGGCTTACAGTACCAAAAAACTAAAGCGCAACACAATTTTTATTCTGCGCTAGTCTTTGATGGGGTGGGTGTAGAAGAGTGATGAAAGAGGTGGGAGACAAGGTTTAAAATCACAGTCATAGGCGGCTTAAAATCCTTGAACATACAGTTTGGGCTTTACATTGTCAGCACATTCTTTGTTTGTCTGGGATTTAACCCATGGTCCTGCAGGCTGCAAACACATAATTATAATTATGCTGTTATCGTAATAACTCGTAATTCATTCTTTCGCTTGTACGACTCTCAAAATCGTAAGGACGGGATAATCGGCAAAGAAGTAATACATTACATAAGTGGCCTATCCGTCAGAACTTTGACATGACATCACGTTACTTAACTATGCTTTGTTGTGTGCGGTTGTTTGCATCAGACTAAATATAAACCAGATATTGAGTGTGTGTTCATGTATTTGCATTAGTTCTTGTTGTGTTTTCTGGTGCAGTGTGGGTGACTGGGTGGGTGACCACCATCCACGCATAACTGCACATTCCTCTGCTCATGTTTTTACTGAGTTTATGAGTGAGTCAGGGTGTGTGTGCGTGTGTCCGTGTGTGTATTTCAATGTAGATTGTCGGAGAGCGTGCGTATTCAGAGAGAGAGGCTAAAGCCCCTGTCCCATTGGCAGTGGCTTGCCTTGTCAGCAGTATTGGCAGCAGAAACTCTGCCGCCTGACAACTCCTCTTGTCTTGCAGAAGTGTATGTGTGTGCTCTCGGCTACATAAACCCTCCATTGACCTTGCATTATAAAAGCCAGTCCAGCACTGGGCTTTCCACTCCTCCTGTACTGCTCTCCTCTTCTCTTGCTCTGACACAGTCTTCACACTCTGCTGGTGGGAGCTGGGACCAAGCCCCGGGGCAAGCTGAGCTGACTGTGTCCAGCTCACAGCTCCACATAAAAAAAGAGGAAGGGAGGAGGAAGAGGAGAGAGATGGAGAGGAAAGAAGGGGGAGGAGGAGAGAGAAGGAGAGGAAAGAGGGAGAAGGGGGATGCACACATTCATGGTCCTACAAAGGAACAATATGTGCAGTTATTCATAAAGATAGAAAATATAGAGATAGTGCACTACTTCCCTGGTCAGAAGTAGTGCACTATCTAGAGAATAGGGTGCCATTTTGGATGCAATCGTTATGTCAGTGTGAGCAAGGGGCTTCCAGTATAGCCAGCGCTAAACGTCTCTGTTTGTTACACTGATGACCTTCATTCACTTGAATGTCATTCTCTATTTGGGAGTGTTAGGTTGAAGCCTTATCAGTGAATGGGCTTTGGACATTATACTGTAGTACTGTAGATTCTCACACACACACATACATGTGTGTGTGTGTGTGTGTGTGTGTGTGTGTGTGTGTGTGTGTGTGTGTGAGAGAATCTACAGTACTACTGTACAGTATAATGTCCAAAGCCCATTCACTGATAAGGCTTCAACCTAACACTCCCAAATAGAGAATGACATAGAGGATTTTCGGGACACAGATTAGGTTGCATGTTTCCTGCATTCAGATGATCTCTATGATCAGGGGCCAGTCCGAAATGCTCTCAGCTCCAATCTAAAATAGGGTGACCAGACGTCCCCATTTTCTGGGGACACTCGCTGTTTTTGGTGGCCTGTCCCCGGCTGGAGCTGTCCCTGGAAATGTCCCCGTTTTTAACTGTGCGTTAAAAACAGACTGCAAAGTGAAATAATATTTTACATGGCAAGAAAGACCGGGCAGCAGAGCCTACCAGTTGACGTCTCAATCACATTGTGCTTGTTTTGTCCAGCAGAGGGGGTTGCTTACTATATCAGCTTCATTTACTCTTCTTCTACTAACTACTTGCTCGCGCTAGTTTTAGAGAAAACAGCTGTGGAAAACTCGGCCAGAAGCTAGCAAGTGTCAAGTGAGTCCACAACATTACCAAAAACGTATTTTCAAGCCAGGCAAGTTACAATTGTTTGAGATACTAGCTAATGATGTTATAATATCACAATTTATTATATAGATAGATGATCTGCTTTATAAGGTTTTAAATAGGTTATGCTAGCTAACATTAGCTATGTCAACTAAGTTTTCTTGCTAGGTTAGTTAGCTATTTTCATGGTAGCTAGGTTAAAAAAACGTTCACAAGTAAACATGCAGTGGACAGGCTATTTTGAAAATATGATTATATGAAATTAATGCACAATTAATTCTGAGAATATTTATTTGTAGATTACAATTTTAATGGTTTGGCATTATAATAAGTAGTGTGAAAATATATTTAGAAATTTTCATGGATAACATTAGCATAATATTTTCTGTTAGAGAGTGGAGAGGAGGAAGACTGGATAGGAAGAAGAGTGAAAGAGAGAGAGGAGGAAAGGTAAAGATATGATTCCAGAGCCTGCCAATTTATTATTCCAAACAATGTTTTTGAGATAAAATACAAAAATGAGGCAAGCAATGGGAATCTGTTAACCAAAGTATTTTATCTAATAGTGTACTATTTATTATTAAAGATTGGAGAGGAAGGAGAAGGAAAAATTAAGGGAGTAAAAAGTGTGAAGCGAGGAGAGTGGAGAAGAGTGAGGTGGAAAGGTAAAGAGAAGGAAAGGAAAGGAAGAAAGAGCAGGAAGACGAGTGAAGAAAAGAGGAGGAGAAAGATTGGAAGAGAAGAAAAAGTTATTAAGAGAGTAAGAAGAGTGGCACAAGGAGAGTGAAGAAGAGCAGACAGAGGTGGTACAATGGCTCTTTCCAAGAAACGGAAATGCCATGAGAGAATTTCCATTTATACACTCAGGTCAAGACGATAGAAGGGTTAACTGCACCCTTTGTAATTCCTCTTTATCATTTGGCAGCGGGGGAAGAACGGCAGTGGTAAAACATCAACAGACAAAAAGCCTCTCTGATTGCCCAGTGTTGGTATGCCCTCTGTCACCACATTCTTCAAGAAGGTAGAGCCTTCCCAAGAAGAAATGATATAGCTGTGCAGGAGGGTGTCTTTGCATACCACACTATGAGACACAATCATAGTTACAGATCTATGGACTGCGCAGCACAACTGACACGGAAGCTTTATGAACCGAAGTTTACATGTGCTAGGACAAAATGTGAAGCCATAGTGAGTAACGTGTTAGCACCATGGGTAACTACTTTGGTAACACAGGACCTAGACCAGGTTGAATTTGTGTCCCTGTCCATTGATGCGTACAATCATGGACATGTAAAGCTGCTGCCAATAGTAGTAAGATATATGATGGCAGCACATCTGTAGAAACAAAACTGCTTGATTTTGTTGAATTGAAAGGAGATACAGCAGAGGAAATTGCAGCTGAGGTCCTGGTGGTCATCCAAAAATGTAACCTGGAAACAAAGTCGTGGCATTCTCTGCCGACAACACAAATACCAACTTTGGTGGACTGAATTGGCTGGGGAGGGTCAATGTCCACACCAAAGTTAAAAATGCTCTTCAGCGGGAGGTGATTGGGTTAGGTTGTCCTGCCCACATCATTCATAACACGGCCAGAACAGCTTTGGATATGATTCCCCTTGATGTTGAGTACCTGCTCACAAAGATATTTGGATATTTTCACCGTCAGAGTAGAACGACTGAAGATCTTTTGTGATTTTGTTGGCCAGGAGTACCATAACATTTTAGGACACAGCAATGTTCGCTGGCTGTCCATGCTCCCTGCTCTAGAAAGAGTGCTGAAAAGGTATGTGCCATTGAAATCCTTTTTTCTTTCTGAAGACAAATGCTCTGTTGTCCTGTGTATAATGTTCGAAGATCCACTGAACTTTGGCTGGCCTTTGTCCATGGAAACCTGACCATATTCAGTGACACGATCAAGATGCTTGAAGGCCAGGACCGCTGTGCTGTGGAGTCCGCTGCAATTCTGAGAAACATTGAGGCAAAATTGACTGCAAGACGTGATGACAACTTCATTCCAATTATGTTCAGAGGACTTCTGAGAGAGCTAGAGGAAAATGGAGCAATATCTAAAGAGGGCTTTCTCAAAACATCACAATCATTCTTCACTACGGCTGTGAACTACTTGCAAGCATGGGAAAGCACACAGATAATCTAAAAGATTTACATTGTCTCCTTTTAAAAAGGCAACCTCAGCGTGAAGAGACCCAGAAGGCAGCAGGCACACTGCAGGACAAATGCCCAAATGTGACCATCAATGAGGATGCATTGTGTGGCGAGGATACTGGCCTGCAAGAGTTCCTAAAGGGGGATCGCTTGAAGAATGGAAAACATCTGAGACACCGCTTAGTCAGAGATGGAGCGGTGATGGTGGTTACCCACTTCAAAGAGAATGACATCCCACACACTAACCTGGCTAGATTAGCATCTGTTGTCATGTGCTTACCTGGAGGTAATGCACCAGTCGAGAGAGTGTTCTCCCAAATGAATGATATATGGACAGCAGCAAGAAATAGGTTCACTGTTCCTACCATCAAGGCCATGCTTATTGTGAAGACAAACTTCAACCTCCCCTGCCAGGAGTTCATGGAGAAGCTGGCCAAAGACAGAGCAATCCTGAAGAAGATACATTCTTCTGAGAAATATACAGATTAGGTTGGTATAAGTATATTATGTAGTTACCAACCTCATCATCGTCTTATTTCTTTATTATGTTGTTAAGTATTTCACATATACTATTGTCTGTTTTTTCAATTTTGCTCATGTTCTCTTCTGCCCTTATTCTACCTAGATTACCAGGACCACTGAATGACTGTTCAGATTGGACAGTTCTGTCTTGTCTGTAGTGTTTCTGTAATATAGTTGTTTTCTCTATCACAGTGTGCCTGTTAGACTAAATACATGAAACTGGAATTGTCCCCCTTTTCTATTTCATAGATAATAACATTGGATATTTTAATGATATATTGACCGCCGAACTGGAAATGTCCCCGGTTTTAATTTCAGAAATCTGGTCACCTTAATCTAAAATATAATAGCAGGCCGGCAAAGCAATGGAAGAGGAGGGGAGGAAACTTTTATCATCCTCTCCGCTCATTTTCAGCAGCGTATATGACAGCTAATATTCCACAGCTGATGTGGAATATGATGTGTATTAGTCACAATGACCGCTATTCCAAGTCATGCTTATCTCTTGTATCACGCTGATAATGCAATGATATCTGGTCATCGTAGTCATTGCTAGCAACATAATAGAATACATTGGAACGGAATAGAATAGAGTTTGGTAACTTCTGCACTTTGCCCACTAAATTGGCCTTTCCTGGCATATATTCTCTATGCAGGGAGTAGAGAACAGTAGTTCTAAGATTGAACTGTTCAGCCAGGGACCAGGCAGCAGTCTTCTGTAAGGGGCTAATTATGTAGCCGGTAAGTGGCAGGTTCATGAGAAACCTCAGGAGGAGATGGAGCAGAAGTTTGAGCACCCATATAGGGAATGCAGCAGTATCTCCATCTACTCATCCACTTGTCTGTGAAACAGTGCTCCTTGTCTCACTTAGATGAACTGTGGTGCAGAGGGATGCTGTTTTAAGGTCACAGAGTAGGAGTACACCTTTACAAACGATGTTGGGTAAGAAGCGTAGTTTGTTGTGCTGTGTGTGTGTACATCTGTGTCTATATATCATCCACATCCACTGACTCTCCCAAAAGAGTAAGGACTTTAAGTCACACCGCATCAAAATAGGTCACAATGTTACATTATCATCCCATTCATTTAACCAAAAACTCCCTCCCTCCGTGACCCATAAAAATGAAACTCTCAATCCTCTTTCGTCTCCCCAGATGACTTCCATCCATCCCAGCACGCTAATGATCTCATTTAGGAGTTTGTGGATGTTTTAATTGCTAGGCCTGACTCCTGCAGCGCTGCGGTGACCTCTGTGTCACTACTAAAGTTAGATTCGCTCTCAGCGACCTCTGTTGCTCGGGCGGTTTAAAAATACGTTGGCCTTAAAAAATACATGGCCAAATCTCTAAAATAGATTGACTGAACTTTGGCACAAAGTGGGAAGTGTTCCCTTTTCACACCTTCATTTGGATGGGGAGAGCGCTGGTGATAGAGAGAAAGAAAGAAAACGTGAGGAAGTAAAATAGCGAGGAAGAGAGCGAGAGAGAGAGATGCAAGAAAGTGAGTGTATTGCAGGTGTGGTGGCAATTAATCAACAGAAAAATCAATCATCCATCAAAACAATACAATTTTCCCCTCCACACGTTAATATGCTTACTGCACGATAACACAGGTAGTTTGTAAAAGTAGAATGTCTGAAATCATATGATCTAGAGGCAAATGTAGATGGAACAACAGCTGATGTTCCAGCACCATTAGCACTAGCATGGGTGCCAGTCTGTTTCTGCTCTCTTGCCAACTCCTTATGGAATGCCAATGGAGTAGGGAAAAGCACAAATAGATCTGGGACCAGGCTACATTACACCACAGCCATAATTCTCTATTAGCAGGTGGCTCAAAGTTATGGCTCCCTTCCAGCTTCTGGCTTCTAACTTCCAGCCCTGTAATGCCACTTGGTTGACTATGACGTTACTTTAGCTAATATGTTGACAACGATGTAGGCCGTGTGTAGCGGTTATGATATAGTTTGGCTTGGAAAGGTTTTTTCGTCTGGCCACATAGAGCAGAAATCCACAAACTAAGGGAAAAGGTGAGAAGAGGAGAGCCTATAGAGGCGGGAAGGAACACAATATAGCTGCTATGAAAGTGAACTGTGTTTACGATTGATCAGGGGTGTATTCATTCAGCTGATTCTGTTAAAACATTTTTTCAACGGAAGCAAACATTTGCAAATGTTGGACTAATGATTACACTCTAGAACAGCTAGATGCAGGCAAGAATGTGCAAGGCGGTATTGAATGTGTCACTTTCTGTTGGCTAATGATGGCTAATTGCAAGTAACCTTTTAAGTGGGGGAAGATACATATTTTCATCACATCTCTGTTACACTCTTAGAAAAAAGTTTCTATCTAGAACTTAAAAGGGTTTTTCACCTGTCCCCATAGGAGAACCCTTTGAAGAAAACTTTTGGGTTCCATGTATAACCCATTCCACTGATGATTCTACATGGATTTTAAAAGGGTTCTACCTGGAACCAAAAAGGGTTCTCCTATGGGGACAGCCAAAGAACCCTTTTGGAATCCTTTTTTCTAAGAGTGTAGTTTGTGTGTGTGTGTGTGTGTGTGTGTGTGTGTGTGTGTGGTTTTTTGAATTGCGAGTGATGCCTTTCGGACTGTAGAATGCAGCTGTGCTTTAGTTTCCTACAGCTCAGTTTAAAAGGCTGCCCACATAAAAATTCAAACATGCACTCTGGATCCGTCCGCACACAATTAGCTGGTCCTATCTAACATCTAACAACCTCTCACCTACACAATCCCACACAAACACATTCTCTTCTTCCAAGTAATCATGACATTTTCCTATTCTTCCACCCACTGGCACACAGCTAGCTACCCACTCACTCAAACTCACTCAAACATACGTGCACTGCACACACAGAAAGGCACCCACACATATCTATGTGGAATTGTAGAAAATATATAGATAATAAGTGTAACTGTAATTTGATGTATGTAGGGGTGCTACACTGGTACTGTTACACTGGTACTCGCTGGCTAGATTGATCATCTATGTTGGATTGGTACTCTAATCCCATCCATGGTCATTAATCTGCCCGTGTCAGAGTCAGGGATCGGGGATGACATGCTTCATTAACTGCGGTGCTACATCGCGCTGTAAAGGCCTGCTCTGGTCTGATCTGGTTTGGTTGCAGGCACACACACACAATAACATGCTTGTACTACTCCACTATTATAGACAGGGTTTGTGGAGAGACACCTCAAGAAGAAGGAGGACGAAAGTTACTCTAACACACACTGCAGCAGCAAACCAAACCAGAGGCAGAACCCTTGAACACATAGCTACCACCAAGTGGAAGGTGTACCACACAAGAACTCAGTTACCCGCACTGACACATCCCTTACATCTCCCCACAGTCCCACCCTTCCACCACGCTCCCGTGCACATCCCCATCACTCCTGTGCTGTACTGGGTATTCCAGTCGATCCCAGCTGCCACAAATACGATGGTATATTTCACAAGGCTGTATTTCACACTCCAAAGAGCCGCTCGCCTCTAAATCAGTGAATTCCTAGAAAATCCTGATGTGATATAGTCTAGAGTCATGCATCACACCCCTCACATTCACTTCTAATGAAAGAGGAGTGATGGGGTGTGAGATACTATATGTGGTGAAAAAGAGATGGGCACCGATGTCAATTCAACGTCTATTCCAGGTCTTTTTTGTGAATCGGATTTTACGGCTTTCTGCAGCCGCACAGCTGATACACCAACATTTTCATGACGTTCTCTCTATTCCCTCATCCCTCTCTCTTTCAATCCCTATCTCTCTCTCTCCCTTTCTGCAATTCTGCCCACTGCATGCATCAAACTGTTCTCTATTTCTATGTTCTCAGACAGTTTCCTCAAGACACACCATTTCAATCTACACATCTCTTTCTATATTCCTCTCTTCTCACAAGTAACAGTGCACTGCATTACCGCCTCTCTTTCTCGTTCCGTCTCTCTCTCTTTCTCTCTCCCTCCTCTCTCTACTTCTGTCCCTCACTTCATCACTATCCCTCCTTTCTTCCCTCTCTCTACTCCCTTTATTCTGGCTGCCCAAACCTCTATTCCCTTCATTCCCTCCATATGTCAGTTTATGCTTTCTCTCCTCTCTCGAGTGCTCTTTTTCTCTTTCTCCCTTTCTCCCTCTCCCGGTCTCTCTCTCTCCTCTCTGTCCCATTAACTCCCTTGTGGTTGCTGAAGTTTTCCCCATCCTTCTATCCCTCTCTCTCCATCCCTCTCTCTCTATCCCTCTCTCTCCATCCCTCCCATACATACTTCAGGCTGCCCGTACTTTGCCGCACCAACGACAGTTTCCCAGAAATATAACGTCACTCTTACAGGCTGCTGTTTGCATGCCAGGAGTGCAGCTCTGTTTCTACAGATGTTATCAAAGGGGAGCAATCTGGAGTGAGAGATGAGGCAATCAGGGAGAAGGGGAAAGGAAGGGTAGGGAGGAGGGCAGGAGGGAAAGTATCCCAAAGTCTGTCGTAAAGTCACACTGATCGTCTCTGTATCTAAAGCCTGCATTATGACAAGTATACCCACCCGCACAGCCAACATCACATTATTTTCATTTGGACCCCCCTCCCTACATTACATCTCGGATTAAAGCGTACACTCCAACTCAGCCCAGCTCTCTCTCTCTCTGTTAGCCTGCATGGTGTGTGCTGCTGGAGAAGCCACTCAAGCACAGCATAACACCAGACCTACAGAAGAGCTATCTAATAGACGTTCTATACCCCTCCTCCCTCCCCCTTCCCATTTCCCTCCTGCCCTCTCACCCTCTCTCAATCTCTTTCTCTAATACAGTGCACACACACACTGAATCAAACATACACCATGCAGGGACCAATCGGAGTTGCCAGAGTTCAGGTCTTATTTGTGAATGGGATTTTACAGAGAGGCAGAGCTGCCGCTGCTTTATGCTTTCTGTAGCCGCACAGCTGATACACCAACATTTTCATGATATTCTCTATATCCATCTCCATCCGTCTCTCCCTTTCTACAATTCTGCCCGCTGCATGCATCAAACTGTTCTCTCTCTATTCTCAGACAGTTTCTTCAAGACACACCATTTCAATCTAAATCTCTTTCTATACTCCTCTCTTCTCACAAGTAACAGTGCACTGCATTACCGCCTCTCCTCTCCTCTCCCTCTTCTTTTTCCACTTCATCTCTTCTCATTTCTGATTCTCCCCACTCCCTCTCTCTTTCTTTCCCTCGTCCTGTCTGCCTCCAGCATCCGTGATAGTTGAGGGAAGCAGAGCCCCGCTCTCCTCTCATCTTCCCCTATTTCTTACCTTTGTGAGAGTCTGTGTCCCGGTTGGTGCTGGAGCTTCAGTGGGATCGTCGGACGGTCAGGCGGATGGGCAGAGGGACAAACAGACGGACCAGGAGCCTGGGAACCTTCTGTGAGCCAAAGGAAGGAGGAGAGAAAAAAAAGAGAGTGAGAGAGAGAAATAAAGAAAGGGAGAAAGAGAAAGAGAGCGGGCGGTGCTGCTGGAGAGGGAGAGGGAGCGCTGAGTGGCTGGAGGTGAGATGAAGGGGAGAGAGAGAGGGAGGGAAAGATAAATGGAGAGGGAGGGAGAGAGGGCTGGATTGGGATAGGAGGGGATTTTGTGATGTTTAAGAGGAGAAAGGGATTGCAGCAGAGTGGAGGGAGATTGTGGAAGAAGGGATGGGGAGAGGAAGGGTGGCTAGGGAGATGGAGAAGAGTTGAGAGAGGGAGGGTAGTAGAGGATAAGAACTTGAGGCAGAAAAGGAATGAAAAGGTGATGGAAAAGGGAAGAGTGGAGGAGGAGTACAAAGTGGAGCGAGGGATGAACCTCCTATAGATGAAGTGCTGATGAGAGATGGAGATGAGAGACAAGAGAACATGTCAGTTTGGCCTGGGGCTGGGGGTGAGTGCACTTAGGAGTGAAAGGTTACGCGAAGGGGGACAGAGGAAAAAAAGAACATGAATAAATAGAGAGAAAGATTAAATTGAAATTCCCCTTCTTTCTATGTCATCTGTCGTATGGTTATTTAGAAGGCTATTTTGAGGCTATTTTATACAAGATGCCTCTAGACAGTAGAAACTGATCTTGGGTCAGGTGTGTGTTTTCACCCTCATGGTTTAAGTTAGGCTTTGTGGGGGTAGGCTGGTTCTAGATCAGTGGCTGAGGATAACTTCTATCTTTACCATATGCATTACTGAATGAGAAATATCCCCATATCAACCTGGACTCAGGGGTAGACATAACATAGTAAATGTAGTAACATAGTAAATGTAAATCCAGGACACCCCATTTCGTATGATATGTATTACAATTCTTATTATATGTTACAAATTGCAACTCATACAATATGTTACGAATTGCAATACGTAGAATTTGTTTCCGAATTTGCAAAACGTATCATATGTTATGAATTCCAATTTATTGTGGCTAATGTTAGCTAGGTGGCGAGGTGGCTAATGCTAACATTAGCTAGGTGGCTAACATTAGCTAGGCTAGGGTTTAGGGGTTAAGGTTAGGAGTTAGGTTAAAGAGGTTAGGCTTAGGGGAAAGGTTAGCTAACATGCTAAGTAGTTGAAAGTAGCTAAAAAGTCATAAGTAGTTACTAATTAGCTAAAATGCTAAAGTTGTCTGCGATGAGATTCAAACACGTAACCTTCGGGTTCCTAGACGTTCGCATTATATGCCTACCCACCCAGCTTGACCGTCTGTTTTTTGCAACCATACCAAATGTAACATATCATACTCGTTTGAGTGTCCCAGATTTACATTTAGTATGTTATGTCTAGTCTATTAGACTTGGCTGGCTGTTCTAGACCTTGGCTCAGTGTTAGTTCTGGAATTCACAAAGTGTCTCTGAGCAGGAGTGCTGATCTAGGATCTGCTATGGGCTCTAATATTTCATAATGATGACACACTAAGGTTACACGTTAGTGTAAGTCATTAATGTGACCTAGTAGCGTGGAAATGGTACATGATGAAATGTCTATCAGTAACAAAAAGAAGAAGCCCCGGAGAAAAACCATTTTATGAGATGTGTGTAAGTATCTCCTGAAAATAAAGGCTTCTTCTGAAAATCTATTTCTGAGAAGAGTGCCTATTAGGAAAACAGTCCACATGATTGTGAACTCACTATGGAATGGTTTTCTAAAAATAAACATCACATTGAAAATGAACTGAAAATTACATTTCCTTTTCTGATCAAGTGAATGAGAGTAACATTTTGTGGTCACTAGATGGGAGTGGTGAGGTTAATATGAATTGCGTTTGCCTACGGGCATTTTGAGAGGTTTATTAGCATAAGGGCATTACGAGGGTGCCGGGGGGGCTCAGCTTCCCTGAATGAGACGTTAGCTCCCCAAAATCAACAAAAGTCTAAATAATAAATAAAAAAGTATCTAAATAATGCTAATTTAACCGTTCTATCTGTTTAAAATGCAGTGGTAAATATGTTTTACAGTGGTAAATATAACAAATAAAATGTTTCAATGAAACAAACACTCGCACCTCTGTAATGGTTTAAACCATTTATTTCTATGTGGCAGAGTTGTTCATCCAGTAGTGATGCATTTCGGCCTCTGCTGAGCTCCTTTGCGCATAGATTTTCCTTTGTGCGTCTTCATTTTCGCCATTTGTTTGACATGGTTCCCTGATTTAAAAAATAACGTTTATTCCAATGCATTAGATGTATCCATTGATTTATCGTTGTTTGCTTTTGTCAGTCAACTGTTTAGAGCGCTCATTGCTATGTTTTTCAGGTGCTCGTGGGTACTGGTTTTCTTTATTCCATCAACATCCAGGCTGTATGATTGGGAGTCCCATAGGGCGGCGCACAATTGGCCCAACGTCGTCCGGGTTTGGCCGGTGTAAGCCGTCATTGTAAATAAGAATGCGTTCTTAACTGACTTGCATAGTTAAATAAAAAAAATCAATATTTGATTTATTTCCTGGATCAGCTGATGATGGTCGACAATATCACTCAATGCGCATCCAATTCATCCAACATACGTTAATGACAGTAGTCCTATAGTTGACTTTTTCGGTTAGAAGCATTACATTTTGCAACGGTATAGGTCTACATTATTTTAGATTTGTGTTCCCATGAAAACTGTTTTCACAGTGAAACGTAATGAAACGTTACGTAGGCATAGTTACACTTAGACCTTACAGTGCATTTTCGCTGATCTCCAAGATATTTGATTCGTACAGGGTTTAAGTTCAGTGTTCTAATTCAATTGTTAAATGCTTAATAATGACAAATAGCACTGTCATAAATGTCATTAATGTAAGGAAAGAAAGGTATGTTACACGATTTGTGAAGACTCTTAGCATTATCTCATGAACTATGGACAACTCATGAACTAGGGTGTAAAACATGTTTTGATTCAACTCGTATTACTATATATTGAATGTAGGATACCTATTCTGGGTGTGTTCATGTGGCAGTAGTGTAGGCCTAGTACAAGGTAAACACAAGCAAACACTGTTAACCACCTTTTTTTATGCGTTGAAGGTATAAGCAGTACTACTTTTTTCACCGCAACCGGCAATCAGAGTTTACGCACATATTTTTTTAAACAATACATCACTGGTTACTGGTAGGCCTTTTAGAAGTTCATGGTAATACACATTGTAGTCTAGTATAGTAAGTCGACCATCCTGTATTTCCCGGGACAGTTTCAGCCCCATTTCAGGTGTCCCGACTTTTCAGGCTACAAAAAAAGGTCAATTTGTCAGTAAGAGCATCAATTAATGTAGGACTAATCAATATAGAACTAATTAATGTAGGACTAATCAATATAGAACTAATTAATGTAGGCCTAATCAATATAGAACGTATTAATGTAAGCCTAATCAATATAGAACTAATTAATGTAGGCCTAATCAATATAGAACTTATTAATGTAGGCCTAATCAATATAGAACGTATTAATGTAGGCCTAATCAATATTGAACGTATTAATGTAGGTCTAATCAATATAGAACGTATTAATGTAGGTCTAATCAATATAGAACGTATTAATGTAGGCCTAATCAATATACAACTAATTAATGTAGGCCTTCGATATCACCCTTATGGAGAGTGCGAATTACAATCCTACACATAACACCTTTCAAAAACCTAACAATATTACTATTATAATCTAGGATGGGAAGGGTGTTTGTGAACTTGTGTTGAGAACAGTAAGGACTTCCTCATTAGTTACTGTATGTATACATGTCTCTCAACACTATAACATATGAAAGTGCAACCAACAACTAATATTTGATGCTAGAATATCTCCATCAAATACCACAAAACAATTCTAAGAGCACATTTTTCAGAGAAAGAAAGAGGAACTGCTTGGTTTGACACTTGCTTACAGGAAGTTAAAGAAAGTGAGACACAACAACACATTAAAACATTTCAGAGGAGTATACTACAGAGCAGAATCTAGCCAGCTAACTTTTATAAATAACCAGAAATAACTATTGATTTTCTGGTTAATTAAGAAAGATGAACTTAGATATGCGTTTTTGGTTGTTGAGCCAATAAGACCATGCCCATGTCAAGCTTATTTTTAAAAAAGAAATAAAAAATATGAATATTTAGGCAAGTAATCTGGCTAACACCTTGATCCTCCTTAGTTACTGTACTCGATGTTGCCAGTTTACTAACCACCAGTCCTGGCAACCCATCATTACGCACACCTGGCAACCGGCATTATGCACACCTGCGCCCCATCATTAGGCACACCTGGACTTCATCACTTTATTTAGCCCTCATTCGTTATCAGTCCTTAGGTGTTATTGTTTTCTCTCATCTTCAATATGTGTCTCATGTTTGGTCCTCCCGGCATATAAGTTACACAATGTTAAAGCATTTAATTTGCAGACAGATGGTGAATGGAAAAGGGAGTTGAACACAAACAAACTGCAGTATACTGTTGCATCCCATTCACACTCTTTGACCTTAATCAACCAATCAATAAAATTTTATTTGACAAAGCCCTTTTGACATCAGCAGTTGTCACAGTGCTTTACAGTAACCCGGCCTAGACCCCAAAGACCAAGAAAAGCAGAAGTGAGAGCACAGTGGCCAGAAAAAAACTCAGTCGAGGGAAGAAACATAGAAAGGAGACCCGGGTCAGATGTGTAGCCCATCCTCTTCTGACTGGACTGAGTAGAGATTAAGAGTATGTCAGATTGTTTTAACCTAAACAACAAGGTCATAGTCCAACATAGTATACTTGATAAGCCACAGAAAGTGATGTTTTTGTGAAAAGTCCGGTGTTCTCTCAAATGGTGTTTTCTCAAATGCAAAACAACAAACACACCTGACTGACTAGAGGAGTGTTTGAGTACGTGACCAGGTGGATTCTGGTGGGAGGGAAGTGAACAGTGTTGCTGAGAGAATCTGATCTGAGCTCAGGGGTTAATTGTATGTCTGACTTTGATACAGACATGCCAGGTTTGTCATTAGAAGGGCACTGTATGACTGCTGCTCATGAGGGATAGGGGTGAGGGGTCTTAAGGAAATATAATGGAATCAAATAGAATTTAATTGAATAGAAATGAATAGAATCAAATAGAATAACTTTATTTGAATACAACAGTAGAACAGTAGATGTTCAGAGAGCTTACAGCCAGGAACAGATGGCAAAGGGCTGGTTTATTTGTGGTAATTATGGAAGTGAACATAATAAGGCCTTGTTACATCACAAATGGAAACCTACTACTTTGAGTGCACTAATTTTCTGGGTGAAAGTAGTGCATAATGTAGGGAATAAGGTCCCATTTGTGACGCAGGCCCTGAATTGATCACAGGCCAGACTCTAGAATATGACACCCAGTGCCATAATTGAAATGGCGAAATTAAAGCACCGGGTTTCGTTTTAATGTAAATGTCCTACCGTTCACTAGTGGCAACGCGAGCGCCTATTACCATCTAGTACGGTCGATCCCAGGCTTTCCTAGACAATCACCAAATATTTTTGTGGAAAAGCCAACGAACGATAAAGGCTTGCGCTTCTTTTTTAAAATCGTGTTGAGCTGTTGCCAGTAGATGCGCTTGATTCAAAAGTCCTGCGCACCGGGTAGCAAAGTGTTCCCATTAGACAAACTCCGCCTACCCGGCGGACCGGCAAATCTGTGACTAAATCGAATACACCTACTGTGCTGCCCAATCAGATAGCTCAAATCACCGTGCCTACAGAGCTTCCATGGCCTTGGCCATAGCCAAGGTTAATAGGCTATTAGCCTACGTACGATTTAATAACTTTCCAATTCATGGCCACAGAGAGACTGTCAACGAATTAACTGCTGTTTTTATGAGTGAGTTCATGTTTAAGTTTATATTCAGCACTGTCACTGTTTTTATTCAACAATATTACAAAACGCTCGTCTCCGTACTTCCGCTCGGGATGCAGCTGCAATGAATGAGTAGCTAAGTATCGATAGCCCTGCGTTTTATTATTATTATTAGCAGCTCGTCGTGTCGATTTTAATATTAAGGAATATTTAACTTTCTCTGGTCATAGGAACAATATGAATTTGTGCATGAGGCAGATGCGACTCGAGTTTCGCCATCAGGTGGAAGACGGTGTCCCCTCTCTCTGGTCAGTCACCGGAGGAAAGGAAGGAGAGAGCGGGGACCGTGAGAGGCGGTTGGGAAAAATCGTTTTAAACAGTCATCCAACTCGGAATTCCAAGTCGGAAACTGGGGCATCTTTCTATAGAGCTCCGACTTTTCGACCTGAAGATCACTGATGTCGTAATTTGATCTCGTTGACCATCAGATGCAGGTACCATCAGTCCAGTAAAATAAAAAAGCAAATTATTTCAATTCATGCTCCACAGTGCCTCACAAGTGCTAAACCAACTGATTTATTTTGTTATCAAAGCTCGAGTTTTTAAATAATAATATGGTCTGATTAACAATATTGGCAGGCCAATCATATAGCCAATATGCTGTGATAATGTATTAGGCCTACTGCCCAAACCTCAATCTTAATAAACTGTTTGTGTGAGGTTAATGTAAAAATAAATCTGAGCAGTAGATCTCAGCTTGCTTTTTGAATGCGAAAGTAATCTTGACTCAGAAAAGGTTGGTGACCACACTGATCTACAGTATACACTTAGAAAAATAGTTATCAGTTAATCTGACTATTCTCTCATCATTGATTTCATTTACTTATCTCAGCAATCTCAGGGTTTTCTGTATAGTTGTCTAATGTTGGTGGGTCATATTATTCTGTTTTAATGTTACCCCTGAATCACTATGATAAATACAGTAGCATAGTTTTTCTTGAGTATATAAGTTCAAAGTGTAGCAATACAGGTGTGGTGGCATAGCAGAAATATCATAATGTCGTGAACCAAGCAGTTGTGAGTTCAAATCCCAGATGATGACATAACATACACAATGCAGTCATGTGTGTCAAATATGTAAGATGAAAATACTATGTTAAAAGCACTGTGTGTATCATAGACACCGTTTTTGTTGTCCAAAAACGCGTTTTCACATGTGAAGTGTTCTAAAAAAAAAAACACGTAAATTCACATGTGAAATGTCACGTGAAATTTTCCAAAACCACCTGTTTTTTCCGTGTGTGTGTGTGTGTGAGTGAATGAATGTTGGACATATTCACTCAATCAGAGTCACAGTTGTGACAGTGGTATCGTAGTCCTGGTATACAGGCTTGGTGGGCCCATCATTTGCATTCCCAGCACCCAGACCTCCTTAGGTTTGTTCCAACTAACCCTGACCCTTGCAGCCATTAGCTATCTTAAATTTTAGCTACGTTCAAACTTTAGCATTGCTAACTTACATCAAATATATCTACACACACACTGGTTATAAACCTGATATACATTTTGTGAATCTAACGACAAGGCAGGTGATGCCATCGCCAACGTAAATTTGGTCCAAAAAATGTCTTTCTTACCTCAATCATATTTTTTCTTTGTTGGGTCACAGTAATGTTGTTCGATTGTAGGTTTTGCCGTTTTGGGTCCGCTTAAAAACCTCATCAGTGGTCTATGTGAGTATCATACATTTAACAAAGTCAAATCATCACCCTGCTAGGGACTAGACTGGAGTTCTTCCACAGGTATTGTGCCTCTCCCTTTACTCTACAGTGAGCAGGATAAGCTACTCTAGCAGCCCAGCACAGCTTCCAGTCTCCGTCCCAAATGGCACCCCATAGGCCTCTGTTCATAAGTAGTGCAATATGTAGGGAATAGGGTGCCATTTGGAACACAACACCCAGACTCAGGCATTTTCCTGTCTGTCTGTGGGTTAGCTAATGACTGGTGGATTTGCTCTGCTACTGAAGTGCAGTCCTGGCATGCCAAAGGGACCAAAATGACCTAAATGACACCATATGTGAACTGATTGCCCCCCATCTATCTTCGGAGCTCGTGCTGCTAGGTGACCTAAACTGGGACATGGTTAACACCCCAGCCATCCTACAATCTAAGCTTGATGCCCTCAATCTCACACAAATTATCAATCAACTTACCAGGTACCACCCCAAAGCCGTAAACATGGGCACCCTCATAGATATCATCCTAACCAACTTGCCCTCTAAATACACCTCTGCTGTTTTCAACCAAGATCTCAGCGATCACTGCCTCATTGCCTGCATCCGTAATGGGTCAGCGGTCAAATGACTTCCACTCATCACTGTCAAACGCTCCCTGAAACATTTCAGTGAGCAAGCCTTTCTAATCGACCTGGCCCGGGTATCCTGGAAGGATATTGACCTCATCCCGTCAGTAGAGGATGCCTGGTTATTTTTTTTTAAATGCCTTTCTCACCATCTTAAATAAGCATGCCCCATTCAAGAAATTTAGAACCAGGAACAGATATAGCCCTTGGTTCTCTCCAGACCTGACTGCCCTTAACCAACAGAAAAACATCCTGTGGCGTTCTGCATTAGCACCGAACAGCCCCCGGGATATGCAATTTTTCAGGGAAGTTAGAAACCAATATACACAGGCAGTTAGAAAAGCCAAGGCTAGCTTTTTCAAGCAGAAATTTGCTTCCTGCAACACAAACTCAAAGTTCTGGGACACTGTAAAGTCCATGGAGAATAAGAACACCTCCTCCCAGCTGCCCACTGCACTGAGGATAGGAAACTTTGTCACCTCTGATAATTGAGAATTTCAATAAGCATTTTTCTACGGCTGGCCATGCTTTCCACCTGGCTACCCCTACCGCGGTCAACAGCACTGCACCCCCCACAGCTACTCGCCCAAGCCTTCCCCATTTCTCCTTCTTCCAAATCCAGTCAGCTGATGTTCTGAAAGAGCTGCAAAATCTGGACCCTACAAATCAGCCGGGCTAGACAATCTGGACCCTTTTCTTTCTAAAATTATCTGCCGAAATTGTTGCAACCCCTATTACTAGCCTGTTCAACCTCTCTTTCGTGTCACCTGAGATTCCAAAAGATTGGAAAGCAGCTGCTGTCATCCCCCTCTTCAAAGGAGGGGACACTCTTGACCCAAACTGCTACAGACATATCTATCCTACCCTGCCTTTCTAAAGTCTTCGAAAGCCAAGTCAACAAAAAGATTACCGACCATTTCGAATCCCACCGCACCTTCTCCACTATGCAATCTGGTTTCAGAGCTGGTCATGGGTGCACCTCAGCCACGCTCAAGGTCCTAAACGATATCGTAACCGCCATCGATAAGAAACAATACTGTGCTGCCGTATTCATTGACCTGGCCAAGGCTTTCGACTCAATCACCACATCCTCATCGGCAGACTCAATAGCCTTGGTTTCTCAAATGATTGCCTCGCCTGGTTCACCAACTACTTCTCTGATTTCAATGCGTCAAATCGAATGGCCTGTTGTCCGGGCCTCTGGCAGTCTCTATGGGGGTGCCACAGGGTTCAATTCTTGGGCCAACTCATTTCTCTGTATACATCAATGATGTCGCTCTTGCTGCTGGTGAGTCTCTGATCCACCTCTACGCAGACGACACCATTCTGTATACTTCTGGCCCTTCTTTGGACACTGTGTTAACAACCCTCCAGACGAGCTTCAATGCCATACAACTCTCCTTCCGTGGCCTCCAACTACTCTTAAATACAAGTAAAACTAAATGCATGCTTTTCAACCGATCGCTCTAGAAAAATAAATGCACACCTATTAAGGCGAGGTGCTGGCTAGCGGAGTAGAAAAACTTGAAAATAAGGGAGAGCTGCCTGAACCTGCCCGCCAGTCCAGCATCACTACTCTGGACGGTTCTGACTTAGAATATGTGGACCACTACAAATACCTAGGTGTCTGGTTAGACTGTAAGCTCTCCTTCCAGACTCACATCAAACATCTCCAATCCAAAGTTAAATCTAAAATTGGCTTTCTATTTCGCAACAAAGCATCCTTCACTGATGCTGCCAAACATACCCTCGTAAAACTGACCATCCTACCAATCCTCGACTTCAGCGATGTCATTTACAAAATAGCCTCCAATACCCTACTCAATAAACTGGATGCAGTCTATCACAGTGCCATCCGTTTTGTCACCAAAGCCCCACATACTACCCACCACTGCGACCGGTATGCTTTCGTTGGCTGGCCCTCGCTTCATACTCGTCGCCAAACCCACTGGCTCCAGGTCATCTACAAGACCCTGCTAGGTAAAGTCCCCCCTTATCTCCGCTCACTGATCACCATAGCAGCACCCACCTGTAGCATGCGCTCCAGCAGGTATATCTCTCTGGTCACCCCCAAAGCCAATTCCTCCTTTGGTCGTCTCTCCTTCCAGTTCTCTGCTGCCAATGACTGGAACTGTCACGGCTGTCGAAAGGAGCAGACCAAAGTGCAGCGTGGTTGTAGTTCCACATATTATTTAATCTGTGAAACTTTGCAATACATAAATAACTGAATTGACAAAACAAACCGTGACGCAGAGAGAAACAAACACTACTCAAAATGTAATAACCCACAAACCCGAGGAAGAAAAACCCCACTTAAATATGACCTCCAATTAGAGACAACTAAGACCAGCTGCCACCAATTGGAGATCAACCCAAAAAACAACATAGAAATAGAAACCTAGAACTAAAACATAGAAATACACAAAACACCCCCTGTCATGCCCTGACCTACTCTACCATAGAAAATAACCTCTTACTATGGTCAGGACGTGACAGTACCCCCCCAAAGGTGCAGACTCCGAATGCTCCTAAACCAAAACAAACAAAAGGGAGGGTAGGGTGGGCAACTCCTGTTTATTGCGGCTAAAATGCAGTCCACATAACCTTAACCTCCAGCAGAAGAGGCAGCTCCGGTTCAGGGCGTAACCCCCACTCCACCCGCTGATCCTTCTGCTTTCGTACCACCGGACCGTGGATCGTCGTCAAAAGAACCGGACTGTAGATCATTGCCGGAGGTTCCGGGCTGCGGGCTGCCGCCGGAGGTTCCGGGCTGCGGGCCACCGCCGGAGGTTCTGGGCCGCCGCCGGAGGTTCCGGGCTGCGGAGCTGGGGTTCCGGGGGTTCCGGGCTGCTGTTGAAAGGAGCAGACCAAAGTGCAGCGTGGTTGTAGTTCCACATATTATTTAATCTGTGAAACTTTGCAATACATAACTGAATTGACAAAACAACAAACCATGACACAAACAAACACTACTCAAAATATAATAACCCACAAACCCCAGGAAGAAAACCCCCACTTATATATGATATCCAATTAGAGACAACTAGGACCAGCTGCCTCCAATTGGAGATCAACCCCCCAAAAAACAACATAGAAATAGAAACCTAGAACTAAAACCTAGAAATACAAAACCTAGAAAAACACAACACCCCCGTCACGCCCTGACCTACTCTACCATAGAAAATAACCTCTTACTAGGGTCAGGACGTGACAGGAACGAACTACAAAAATCTCTGAAACTGGAAACACTTATCTCCCTCACTAGCTTTAAGCACCAGCTGTCAGAGCAGCTCACAGATCACTGCACCTGTACATAGCCCATCTATAATTTAGCCCAAACAACTACCTCTTCCCCTACTGTATTTCTTTATTTATTTTGCTCCTTTGCACCCCATTATTTATATTTCTACTTTGCACTTTCTTCCACTGCAAATCTACCATTCCAGTGTTTTACTTGCTATATTGTATTTACTTTGCCACCATGGCCTTTTTTGCCTTTACCTCCCTTATCTCACCTCTTGCTCACTTTGTATATAGACTTATTTTTCTACTGTATTATTGACTGTATGTTTGTTTTACTCCATGTGTAACTCTGTGTTGTTGTATGTGTCGAACTGCTTTGCTTTATCTTGGCCAGGTCGCAATTGTAAATGAGAACTTGTTCTCAACTTGCCTACCTGGTTAAATAAAGGTGAAATAAAAATAAAATAAAACATAAATTGTTTGCATCCCAAATGGCACCATATTCCCTATTTAGTGCACTACTTTTGACCAGGGGTCATAGGGTTCTGGTCAAAAGTAGTGTACTATATAGGGAATAGAGTGCCATTTGTGATGCACACAATTACTGTAGTAACATGACACTGCCTCAACCAACTAAAGACTTCATTGATCAATGTCACACTGTTTATTAGCACCTCATTGGAAATCCCCATCACTCATAAAATACTTGGGCTAGAATCTCACCTTTGTAACAGCAAGACAATTACAAGATGACAGAAAAGTTTTAAATACGTTTTAAATAAATTGTGTGAAAGTGATTCATAATTCATGCATACTATACCTACTATGCTACTTATACTACCCTCAGGGCAGCATTTCATTTCCATACAAGATGTGAAAAGATGTGCACAAGATGTGAAAAGATGTTGAACGTTTTGAAAAGACACCTTTTTGGTTGAAAAGATGTTGAAAAGATGTATTTCTGGTTGAAAAGTGTTTTTTTTTCAATGTGTTGTGCTCACTGGGAGCATACTGATCACACTGTGATGGAGCTGAATGCTGATTAAGTGTAATTTATGACTACATGGTAAACAGCCGCATGAAAAGAGGAAGCAGATAAAAGTTGAGGCTACAGACAGAACAGATCTGTCTTGAGTCTTGACATTTCCTCGCACACCATACGTTCTTGGAAATAGGACTACAGAATTCACTGAACACTTAAGAGGAGACTAGGTGAGAATAACTTAAGTTGTATATATAAGCTTACATATGTGATAATTTTTTGGGATTCTTACCATCTCTTTGTATTTTAACCTCTATCCCACAATGTATTCTTAGAATGCTTATTGTTAAATGCACGCACAGACACAGAGACACAGACACACACACACACTGTATCTGAGGGGGATTTCTCAACGCCACTACAGTCACAACTGTCTCCCACTTCATTTTCATTCTTCTCTTCCAAAGTGTCTGTGCCTGATAAAATGACATTACAATGAAGACAGTACCACTGACATATGAGACAGAGGCGATGTCCAAAATACCACCATAATCCCTATAAAGTGCATTACTTTTGACCAGGTCCCATAGGGTAGTGTGCACTATATATAGGAAATAGAGGGGCATTTGGAACACATACAGACAGAGAAAGCTAACAAGGGTAAGAAGAACGGATGTGTGGTCACAGTGGATGGTGTGAGGAACATCAGAGTCACTTAGTGAAGAATATACTGTAAGGGAAGTGAGTGGTAGTGATGTCATTTTTTCCGAGAATTATGATATTTGTGTGCGCATGAGAGAGACCTTTTGTATCTGAGCCATTTTTCTCTGAACCCTGACAGATATAGCAGTCAGTCCACATAATGTGGCCCAGGATGGTCTAGATCTGGAAGGTTAATTACTGAGACCCACCTGCTGATCCTTACCCATGTTCTTCTGCTCCGGGGGACCTGTCCTCCTGCGCTCCCCAGGAAACATGCTTATCTTCTGGATGTCTTGTGGATCGCTTCTCCCTCCCCTGGTCCTCTGCTATAATGGAAAAGAACGCTGCACAATCCAGGAGAACAAACAATATCATGGTAGAGTGGGTCTAAGTCTAAGAATCTTTTTAGCAGATATCGATGACAACAAAATGTATAATTTGGACATATGGTTAAATGTTTAATTGTGGACATTATAGAAAATCTTATTAAGATATAAAGAATATTACAACACTGCCACCCACTTGGAAATGTATTTTTATGCCCTATAGAGAGAACTGTACACTACATCATACAGCACAATGTAGTCTAATTCTATTGTCTATAGCCTTCTTCCCACTCCCTCTCTCCATAGTGTCCCCTGTGCTTGAGTCCCTGCGGTGCTACAATGACTACAGCTCCTACGTCCGCTGTAGCTGGGAAGAGAGTCCACACGCGTCTTCACAAGCCCCGTTAGCCCTATACTACTGGGACGACACTGAGAACCGGTAAGGATAGAGCTGATGGGGTGATGAGAGGACAGAATGAGGGAGGGAGGGAGGGGAGAAGGAAAATGTGGACACCGAGAAACAATGTACTCAATTAACTCATGTCTCTATCTCTTTCTCTCGCTTTCTCTCCCCTCTCTTTCTCTGCCCCTCCAGTGAGTCCCTGTGTAAACCCTATGGTCAGCCAGCATTGAATGCCAACAACAGCAAGCTCACAGCCCAGTGTCAGTACAACACTCGTGACTTTGGCATCAATACCAACCATGTCTTCTTCTTCAAGACCTCCTGTCCCCCTGCCCTGCTTCTGTCTAAGAATCGTGAGTTTAAACATTACAGGACCCCTGTCATAAATCATTGGTTCTCAATCATTTTGCATCTACATGTTTAATTTTAGTTACAAGTTAGCTAGCAGATTACCAAATATATAGGGTCCTGTATCTGTATTTGACTATTCTGTGTATTACAGTGAGGGTGCGTCCACCAGTCCGCTTATCACAGCAGCCTGTAGAGAGAGGGGGCCGTTTGCTCAGCTGGGAAAGCCCCTACCCCCCAACGTCCCTCCTGACCCCCACTCTCAACTATCAGGTCAACTACAGGAGGTCTAACCAGGATGACTGGACAGTATGTACTGGAGTAACAAACAATTAGCTTGAATGCCATATCTTGTTTGTGCTATATATTTTAAACTCCCTATCACTCATTGTCAGGGATAGCAGGCAAGAGCACAAACAAATCTGGGACCAGGTTAACACACAATGTGCTCTCAAAGACTCCTGTTCATCTAAGACATGTGCTTCTGAATTTCATAAATACAGTACAAACTCTTAGAAAAATGGGTTCCAAAAGGGTTCTTTGGCTGTCCCCATAGGAGAACCCTTTTTGGTTCCAGGTAGAACCATTTTTGGTTCCAGTTAGAACTCTTTTGGGTTCCAGTTAGATTTATTTGGGGTTTCATGTAGAACCCTCCAGGGAAAGGGTTCTACATGGAACCCAATAGGGTTCTACCTAGAACCAAAAATGGTTCTCCTATGGGGACAGCTGAAGAACCCTTTTAGGTTCTGGATATCACTTTTTTTTCTATGAGTGTAGGAGGACTGTTTAGTTAACATATTGCTTATGTTTTCCGACCCTCTTGTAAAAATACATGCTAACTCTCATGGTTATTCATCATGGCATGAGATATCCCACGCAAAAAAAGCACAAGCATAGGGTAGTTTTGCTCGGTGACAAAATCATTAATCACTTCTTTAGAATCCTTCATTACTACCTCTCTGCTTTCTGCAGATGTCACCAGAGTTTCATAACATTTGGGGGCTCAGTCCTGAAGACCAGGGGCTGAGGGGTTTGTTGGTGAGAAAAATAAGGAATTTTCTGAAATAATTTCCTGTAATTCGAATGATAATTCTATCATTTTACATGACTGGAGACATTACAATAATATTTTTTTATACCACACAAATGATCAAAATGTCAAGCTACTCTGTTTTAGTGATCTCAATATGTAAATGTCAAACAACCCATGTCTTAAATGCAACAAATAACATAGGCCAATGAAAAGAGTGGATACACAGATCTTAGGCCTACAATAGGAGTAGGAAATTATAGTCCATCAACTTTCCAGTGGCACTCACGTATTTAAACAGAATGTTCCCGCAATTGTTATTGTATAGGAAGGCCTACTGTTAGAATAATATTTAAAATAATCTATCAGCTAGTAGCCTAGCCTAAAATTACAATAGCATAAATTCAGTAAGTCAATGAAGCCAATAGTGGTTTCAGCTATATTGTTATTAAAACAATGTAGGCCTTACTGTATGACCTTTTTAAACAATAACAAAAAATATGTCAAATGACTTGAATAGCCTATGGGAAAAGTGTACAGTGTGTATTCACATCAGTAGGCTAATTGACTGAAATGCATCAGAAAAGTATTGGAAAGTTCAGGAAAATATCAGCGTAGCGCAACAGGTAGGCTATAAGCCTAATGTATGTGTGTAGAGAACATCTGCATTGCTTTTAAATGCTAGACTAATGACCATGAGCACTCACCTCAACTTAGCTAACATTACCCAGCATAATTGTAACCTAATATCCAAATGGAGATTCAGTGAAAACAAAAATCTTATATTGCATGCATGCCAACCATTTGATCCCAATCAGTTTCATGGGAATACGGATTTTGATCTTCTTGAATGTTGTAAGTAAGTGTGGCTAACTAGCCGAACTAATCCAATTTTAGAGAAGATTGAGTTAAACACAGCCAGAAAAAATGTAATGTTAATTTTTCTACCATAAGCCGCCTCCAACATAATTTTAGAGAATTTGACAGTACGTCCAACCGGCCTCACAACCGCAGACCACGTGCCAGCCCAGGACCTCCACAACCGGATTCTTCACCCGCGGGATTGTCTGAGACCAGCCACCCAGACAGCTGATGAAACTGAGGAGTATTTCTTTCTGTAATAAAGCCCTTTTGTGGGGAAAAAGTATTTTTGATTGGCTGGGCCTGGCTCCCCAGTGGGTGGGCCTATGCCCTCCCAGGCCCACCCATGGCTGCGCCTCTGCCCAGTCATGTGAAATCTATAGATTAGGGCCTAATGAATTTATTATAATTGACTGATTTCCTTATATGAACTGTAACTCAGTAAAATTGTTAAAATTGTTATAATTGTTGCATGTTGCGTTTATATTTTTTATATTCAGTTGACTATACTTTTTTTCACCATTGCAGTAGCGCAAAAGATTCGGGGCTGACCCAAAATCATTTGGGGCTAAAGTACCGAAAGCTAGGTCCTGGTGACGTCCATGTTCCTGCTTCGTTCATCTTGCACATCACAATCCTCACCAAAGATTACCGTGCCACTATCTGAGACTGAGAGGATGTCACACGGCGGAAGTACAGAAAACAATGCCACCGGCGGGAGTCAGATAAAGATCAGGGCTCTGTCTCAATAGTCTGAAGTGGTTTCCACCCTTTCATCTGCACTGATTTGAAACCACAGGATGGGTGAAAGCAATTTAAAGATTATTTCAGGAAGTCTACTTTCACCTCTCCAGACCAGGTGCTTCACACTAGTGCAGATGTAGGGAATGAGACAAAGAAAGGAACCCACTGGGCACACACTGGTTTAATCAATGCTGCTTCCACGTTATTTAAATGGAATTATGTTGAACCAACGTGGAATAGACGTTGAATTGATGTATGTGACCAATGGAGAGCTACTTTAGTAAATTTAGATGCACACATAATGTGCCTGCCAAATGGAACCCTATTGCCTTTATAGTACACACCTTTAGACCAGAGCCTTGTGAGGCCCTTTTGGGACTCAACCATAGTCTTTTTCTGTTTCTCTCTGTGCAGGCAGTGAAGGTTCAGGACACCCAGCTGAGTGTGGAGGCTGAAGCTCAGGTGCCTGGCTGCCAGTATGAGGCCAAGGTTAGGGCAAAGGGGAAGACGGGACTGTGGAGTGAGTGGAGCTCTCTAGTGACTTGGATGACTGAGGATGGTGAGTGTCAATCCTACTGTACATAAAGTGATTTCGGAAAGTATTCAGACCCCTTGACATTTTCCACATTTTGTTACGTTATAGCCTTATTCTAAAATGTATTAAATATTTTTTTCCCCTCATTCATTTGCACACAATACCCCATAATGACAAAGTGAAAACAGTTCAAATATAATATATTAAAATATATTAATAAATGACCTTAATTACATAAGTATTAAGACCCTTTTCTATGAGACTCGAAATTGAGCTCAGGTGCATCCTGTTTCCATTGATCATCCTTGAAATGTTTAACTTCATTGGAGTCCACCTGTGGTGAATTCAATTGATTGGACATTATTTGGAAAGGCACACACCTGTCTATATAAGGTCCCACAGTTGACAGTGCATGTCAGAGCAAAAACCAAGCCATGAGGTTGAAGGAATTGTCCGCAGAGCTCTGAGACAGGATTGTGTCGAGGCACAGATCTGGGGAAGGGTACCAAAAAATGTCTTCCGCATTGAAGGTCCTCAAGAACACAGTGGCCTCCATCATTCTTAAATGGAAGGAGTTTGGAACCACCAAGACTCTTCCTAGAGTTGGCCCCCAGGCCAAACTGAGCAATCGGGGGAGAAGGGCCTTGGTCAGGGAGGTGACCAAGAACCTGATGGTCACTCTGACAGAGCTTTAGATTTCCTATGTGGAGATGGGTGAGACTTCCAGAAGGACAACCATCTCTGCAGCACTCCACCATTCAGGCCTTTATGGTAGAGTGGCCAGATGGAAGCCACTCCTCAGTAAAAAGCACAAGACAGCCCGCTTGGAGTTTGCCAAAAGGCACCTAAAGGACTCTCAGACGATGAGAAACAAGAGTCTCTGGTCTGATGAAACCAAGATTGAACTCTTTGGCCTGAATGCCAAGCGTCATGTCTGGAGGAAACCTGGCACCATCCCTACGGTGAAGCATGGTGGTGGCAGCATTATGCTGTGGGATGTTTTTCAGAGGCAGGGACAGGGAGACTAGTCAGGATCGAGGGAAAGATGAAACCCTGTTCCAGAGCACTCAGGACCTCAGACTGGGATGAAGGTTCACCTTCCAACAAGGCAACAACACTGAGCACACAGCCAATACAACGCAGGAGTGGCTTCCCTACAAGTCACTGAACGTCCTTGAGCCCGGACTTGAACCCAATCGAACATCTCTGGAGAGACCTGAAAATAGCTTTGCAGTGATTTAACCCATCCAACCTGACAGAGCTTGAGAGGATCTGCAGAGAAGAATGGGAGAAACTCCCCAAATACATGTGTCAAGCTTGTAGTGTCATACACAAGAAGATATGATATTTCGTTTTTTTTATTGTTTTTTTTCTGCAAAAATTTCTAAACCTGTTTTTGCTTTGTCATTATGGGGTATTGTGGGTTAATTGATGAGGAGAAGAAACTATTTCATCAATTTTAGAATAAGGCTGTAACGTAACAAAATCAAAAAAAAAGTAATGGTGTCTAAATACTTTCCGAATGAACTGTGCATAAACATAAACCATCCTAATGTATTAGTTTTATAGGATTGTAATGAGTTTGTAATTAAGTTGTTATCAGTGACTTTATAGCATTGTGTGTGATTTACGTGGGGGTGTCAGGGCATTGTGATCTCATCATGTTATGTGTTTGGAATAGCATTGCTCAGTCGTGCATCAATGTCTTCTTCCCTTTTGTTCACTCACGTCCTCCCTAATTGACTCTCTCTGTCTCTCTCTTCTCCCTCCCTCCCTCCCTCCCTCCCTCCCTCCCTCCCTTACGCAGACCCTGTGCCAGGCCCCTCCAGTGCGCAGTGTGTGGTGGATGATGAGAAAGTGGTGACATGCAGCTGGGAGGTGAAGAGAGACCTGGCTCAGTTCCTTACCTTCCATCTGTCCTGCAAACACAACCACACTGCACCGTGAGTTAGGATCTGCTGCCAAAGCACTGTGTGTGTGCGTGTGTGCGTGCATGCGTTCATGTGTGTGTGCCCATGGATGAGAGACAAAACAGTTGACTACACTTCAGTCTCAAGGATGTCTACTCTCCTTCACAGCATTGAATCCATTTCTCTCTCCCTTTCGCCATCTCTCCAGAGCCCAGAAATGCTGTGTTAACACCATGGTCAGCGCTCCATCCAGGGGTCCAATGCTCAAATACAGCTGCTCCTTCCCTGTCCCAGACTCAGAACAGCTAGAGGTGGAGCTCATCCCCACATGCAACAGCAAAACGTTTAAAACACATAAAAACAGTGAGTCATTTTCACTCCGACACAGGGGTGATATTTGAGGGAGAATAAAATCTCATAGCTGAGACTCAATTTATGATGATATTTGTTTTGATGCAATCTAGAAAATATACTGCCTCAGTGATTGTGTATCAATGCTGCCACCTGGAGTTTGTATTGTGGTATCAATACAATTTTCTGCTGATTCCCAAGCGTATTACCAAAAGTGAGGCTTGAAGGTTTTGTATAATTTTAGCCAGTAGTTCATGCTCATGAGCCAAAACTGGTCCAGGGAATTGTGCACAACTGTGTACAACGTCATCCATTTCGTATGATATGTTACGGCCTGCAAAAATTACATATGTTCGTAAATCAGATTGCATTGGTCACATACACGTGTTTAGCAGATGTTATTGCGGGTGTAGTGAAATGCTTGTGCTTCTAGTTCCGACAGTGCAGCAATATCTAATATCTAACAATTTCACAACAAATACCTAATACACACAAATCTAAGTAAAGGAATTAAGAATATATAAATATGCGGACGAGCAATGTCAGAGCGGGATAGACTAAGATACAGTAGATAGTGTAGAATACAGTATATACATATGAGATGAGTAATGCAAAATATGTAAACATTATTGAAGTGACATTATTAAAGTGGCCAATGATTTCATGTCTGTGTATGTAGGCAGCAGCCTCTCTGTGCTAGTGATGGCTATTTAACTGTCTGATGGCCTTGAGATAGAAGCTGTTTTCCAGTCTCTCGGCCCCAGCTTTGATGCACCTGTACTGACCTTACCTTGTGGATGATAGCAGGGTGAACAGGCAGTGGCTCGGGTGGTTGTTGTCCTTGATGATCTTTTGTGACATTGGGTGCTGTAGGTGTCCTGGAGGGCAGGTAGTTTGCCCCCGGTGATGCATTGTGCAGACAGCACCACCCTATGGAGAGCTCTGCGGTTGTGGGTGCTGCAGTTACCGTACCAGGCGGTGATACAGCCTGACAGGATGCTGTCAATTGTGCATCTGTAAAGATTTGTGCTGAGCAGGTCCTTGTCCAGATGGGATAGGGCAGTGTGCAGTGTGATGGCGATTGCATCGTCTGTGGACCTATTGGGGCGGTAAGCAAATTGAAGTGGATCTAGGGTGACAAGTAAGGTGGAGGTGAACTGATCCTTGACTAGTCTCTCAAAGCACTTAATGATGACAGAAGTGAGCACTACTGGGCGATAGTCATTTAGCTCCGTTACCTTTATATTCTTGGGTACAGGAACAATGGTGGCTATCTTGAAACATGTGGGAACAGCAGACTGGGATAGAGAGAGATTGAATATGTCTGTAATCACACCAGCCTGTTTAAGATCAAGTTCAATCTCTTTAAAGATTCTTGATGTCCGATTCTTGATGTATCTCTCTACACAGTTCGTCCAAACCGTCCACTCCACGTGCAGATAGAAGCGAGAGATGGGAACTGGATTCTAAAATGGAATCCGCCAAAATCAAATTTTGAACTCACCTATCAGGTGCACTACTGGAGTAATGACACTCAGGTAGAAGTATTTGATCTATTTTTGTGCTATAATTTCACAGGAAGTGGGATGATCCAAAAGCAATGTCTTTTCATTTTCAGTATTACATTTGATCATATCTAGGTCATCATCTAAAGAATGCTCATCAAGCGAGATAGACTGTTGTTTTAAGCATCTCATGAATAGATCATTTGATGATGACTGATGTCTCACTTGGTTCTGTCCAACCTTTTCTTTTTCAGGAGGATACTAGGTTCCTCAATGTCTCCCAGGGGTCCCTCTCACTCTCCATCCTGGGGAGGTCCCTGCGCCCCTCTGAGTGCTACCTGGTTAAGGTGAGAGCCCTGGTGGTCCCGGGAAGGGGTGATACTTTCGAAGGACCCCCCTCAGAATGGACCGACCCAGTGGAGTGGACCTCACGACCAGGTAATGGACCTAGATTGTATCTCCTGGTTGAAGCATGTTTTTAATAGTATTCTATTCTATTGTTCTATTCTATCCTAGCCTGAGGGTCTGTTTTTGCCATCATGCCAACTCCTTGTCACTCATTGTCATGTAATTTGCTATATATGGCTTGATAATGACAGCAATAGAGTTGGCAAGAGCACAAACTTGGACCAAGCTAATTCTATTATTTTTTGCAAATAACTCTGAAAACATATTTTATAACCGGTCTGAACTAAAACAAGTACAAATGAGGGGATGTGATCCATATCAAAGCAGCGGAGCTCAAAAACTATAATGTGATGCTGAATGAAAAAGCACCAAAGTTCAAATCCCTTGAAGAATGTTTTCAAAAACAAACAAAGACTTTCATTATGTTTGGAAAGCGATTTTTTTGCTTCCATGTGTTAGTCTAATGTGAAGCCATGATATTTGCTTTCATGTGAAAAATGAGCTTGGATGAGTTCGATGTTTTATCATTGAACTACCATAATATTGAAATGTGTGTAACACGCCATTTGGAGGGTTCAGAGAGTGAAACAAGAAGAAATGAAGACTAGACTTGATGAAGGCAGCATACAGGAGCTGATAAAATATGACTTTGTTCTCTTGAAGCAACCGCCATCTCAATCAGTTCACGTGACAGACAGGAATTTCCAGACACTACTAATCAATTACTCATCAATGATCATCAACTACATTTTCCACTCTTACATATGCATGTTTTGTCCCATGTCTCCTGGTAGCTTCCTGGTCCATCACCACCTTCCTCTACGTCTTCATCAGTGTACTGGTGGCCATTGTCTTCATCGCTCTCTATGTTACCATACCAGCCTGTCACAGGTGATTAATCAGACTTCTCCAACTGTTTTTATTGTTTTTCTACCATTTGAATTCACCCTTGTGTTATTACTAGTGTTAAACTACAGGTAACTGCCAAAATAATGGAAACACTTGAGTAAATGAGGGATACAAAGTACTGTATATTGAAAGCCGGTGCTTCCACACAGGTGTGTTTTCTGAGTTAATTAAGCAATTAACATCCCATCATCCCATCAGGTCATGTATAAAAATGCTGGGCAGACCATTATTTTGGCTACATGATTATGCCCCCATAGGATGACAATAACCCATCCACAGGCCACAAGTGGTCACGATGAGCATGAAAACAATGTAAACCATGAAAACAATGTAAACCATATGCCATTGCCTTCTCAGTCACCAGATATCAACCCAATTGAACACTTATGGGAGATTCTGGAGCGATGCCTGAGACAGCATTTTCCACCACCATTGACAAAACTCCAAATTATGTAATTTCTCGTGGAAGAATGGCATCGCATCCCTCCAATATAATTCCAGAAACTTGTAGAATCTATGCCAAGGTGCATTGAAGCTGTTCTGGTTCATGGTGGTCCAACACCCTATCCTTTATTTTGGCAGTTACCTGTCATTCTATTCATTAATTTATCCACCCATTGATTTATTCTTTTGTTTTCTGTCTGTAGGCGGGTAGTCCTGTGGGAGGTGTCTGTCCCGTCGCCCCTCAAGAGCAAGGCACTGGGAGAGGTCATTAAGGTAAGTCTGAATACATCTGAATGGCTGAGTATTCATCCAGCATTATTCACAAAGCATCTCACTGTGGACTATTCAGCTATATGACAACTGCACTTAATAATAATAAAAATTGTCTAGACTGTGTACAAACATTTTTTTTCATAATCACTATAAATTACAATGCATGTATCCAGGGCTGTGCACAGACCTTTCATGGGGCGGGTGCTCAAAATGATAAAAGGGGCAATTCATATCTCGAAATTCATAACCTACGTTTTAGCATTGGCCTATTTACACTCATTTACAAAATTGTAAGCAAGCTAGTTACAGTGCCTCCGAAAGACATGATTGATATTGGGAAAAGAGGGTAGGCTATCAGCTGATCATTGATGTTGATTGATGTAAATCTGCTAGTTAGTGAACTTGACGATGTCACGACGACTTGGGGGCAATGGGTTCAGAACAACAACGACAAAAACTGTATACAAAAAATATACCGCCACCCAAAATGGCGAGTGTGAGAGAAAACGGGAGTGGAAGGGCAAAGGGGCAGGTGCTCGGGCACAGGTAGACCTCTATCTGTGCACGTGCCTGCATGTATCCATCTTTCATAGTTCATCACTCACAGATAATGGTATGTCCTCTCTTTCCCAGAAGTCTCCTGATAGGTTGTTATTTCCCGAGAGTGAGAGAAGTGAAAAGACCTACATCTGCAGCGTACAGACACTGGAGAGCAAGGAGGATATCAGTCTCTGCTTTAGCTGGTAAAATTAGCTCATATCTTTATACTTCTAACCTACACTATACAACACTTATAAAAGAATACACGGTGACCTGGCTCAACCCTAAGCCGTAACTCACTCTTGTGTTGCAGCTCTTCAGATAATCCATTGTGGTTGACCCCAGATGTAAAGGCCAATGGACTGTTCCATTCCATTACCAAGGAGGGGTGGAAGAAGTATGACCCAAACTTTTCCTCCCTACTTCTGTTGTCTGTGGACAGATCTTGCCCTCCTGCTCTAGACTCATCCGGCTTCAGCTTCAGTGGCCCTTACATCTTGTGTGGTGACAGTTCACCGGCGCCGAGTGAGTTTCTGAGTCTGGAGCCTCCCTGTGAGGAGTCCGACAACACTCTCTCTAACTCTGACCCCTCTTCTCCCTCCTCCTCGGAGAGGTCTTCCCCATCCCTCTTAGAGTCGAGTGAGGGCTATGTGGCGATGCCTCAGGTCAGTGCTGGCCTGTCCAGATCAACAGAGGGAGTGTCTGATGGTCTTATGAGCGCTGTAGTAACGGAAGATAGTAAGAACACTGGTAACAACAACGGCAACAATGTCATCATCATGGCATGGCCCAAGTCAGAGCTCCTCCCACCCCGACCTAGCTCTATGTCCACCTGCTCACCACCCAGTGAGAATGAAGACCCTCCTCCAGCGTACATGCCCCCCGCCACCACCACCCCCTTGACCTTGCCCCCAGTGAACTCTACCCTACATACCTCTGGGTACTGCTTCCTCCCGGCTGTACAGGCACTTGGGGGCTGGGGCCATGTGCAGTCTTCTGGGCCACCGAAAGGGATCAGTCAAGAGCAGCAGGCAAGGAGGAGAGAGAGGAGGCAGGAGGAGCAGTGCAAAGAGGATCCCTATGTCAGACTGTCCCAGCTAGCCACTTAGCTAACCCCATCTAATGCTGGAATACATGCTCAGGACATGAGGGCCTCTATAGGCCACTGTTCTCAATATTTGATCCATTCTAACACTAACACACCTGATTCAACTAATCACAAGAGCTTGATTATTAGTTGGACTCGTTCAATCAGGTGTGTTAGTGTTGGAATGGACCACGTGTAAAACTACTGATTTGTGGTCACTGAAGACTGGGTTGAGATTGAGAAACACCTCTATTCCTAGGAGGGAAAACTCATACAGTAGCCTCCCTTGATTACTCACAATGGCCAGCAGATGGCAGCACTGTACTTACTGTGTATCTATTGAACTCACAGAGGTGGCCTATGGATTCTACTGTAAGGACTAACTACAAACACAGAAGCATACTGCAGTAAGCCATTCCTCTCTGGGTGGTAAGGTGACTCAGGGCCAGAATCCCAGGTTTCCACCACATCACATGGCATGGATGGTACATGTGTAACAGGGGGGCACTGTTGAGTTGGTGAGCGCAGCCTTATGCCTCTGTCAGTGCCAGTGGCTGTTCCTGTTGTTCTACAGCAGGGGTCGGCCCCCGGGCTCAAAGTGTTGTGTTACAGAATCAAATCAAATGTAATTTGTCACAAGCTTCTTAAACAATAGGTGTCGACTTATAGTGAAATGCTTAATTACAGGCCCTTCCCAACAATGCAGAGAGAAAAATATAGAAAAAATATTACATGAGGAATAAATACACAATGAGTAACAATAACTTGGCTATATTCACGGGGTACCAGCACTGAGTTGATGTGCAAGGGTATGAGATAATTGAGGTAGATATGTACATATATGTAGGGGTAAAGTGACAAGGCGACAGGATAGATAATAAACAGTAGCAGCAGTGTTAGTGCAAAGAGGGTCAATGCAGATAGTCTGGTTAGCTATTTGGTTAACTATTTAGTAGTCTTATGGCTTGGGGGTAGAAGCTGTTCAGGGTCCTGTTGGTTCCAGACCTGGTGCATTGGTACCGCTTGCCATGCGGTAGCAGAGAGAACAGTCTGTGACTTGGGGTGGATGGAGTCTTTGACAAATGTTTTCCTCTGACACCACCTGGTGTAGAGGTCCTGGATGGCATGACCGTTCACACTACCCTCTGTAGCGCCTTGCAGTCGGATGCCAAGCAGTTGCCATACCAAGCAGTGATGCAACCAGTCAAGATGCCTTTTAATGGTGCAGCTGTAGAACTTTGAGGATCTGAGGGCCCATGCCAAATATTTTCAGCCTCCTGAGGGGGAAGAGACATTGTCGTACCTTCTTCACAAATGTGTGGGTGTGGGTGGACCATGTTTATTCCTTAGTGATGTGGAACTAAGGAGCAGGAGGCAGGTCTGCCCCATCCCTCTTAGAGTCGAGTGAGGGCTTGAAGCTCTCATCGCGCTCCACTACAGCCCCATCGATATGGATAGGGGTGTGCTTGGCCCTCCATATCCTGTAGCCCACGATCAGCTCCTTTGTCTTTCTGATATTAAGGGAGAGGTTGTTGTCCTGGCACCACACTGCCAGATCACTGACCTCCTCTCTATAGGTGGTCTAAGCAGCCTTAATGATGGATTGGAGTTGTGCGCAGCCAAGCAGTCGTGGTTGAACAGGGAGTACAGGAGGGGGGACTAAGCATGCACCCCTGAGGGGCTCACATGTTGAGGGTCAGCGTGGCAAACTTTTTACTTCCTTGGTTAAAAGTGAGGACACATTTAAAAAATAGAGGGGGAAGATGTAACAGGGTGGAACTGTTGAGTTGGTGAATGCAGCCTTGTGCCTCTGTCAGTGCCAGGTGTGTGAGATTGTTGATTGTAATTAAGGGTGTGGCCTTCAGTGTTTAACTTGGCTGTTCTTGTTGTTCTACATAGTCACATTACCAGGAGAAGGTTGGCATGCGCAGGGAGGATGGGAGTGGCAACATTGGACTAGTCCAAATTCTGAAGTATATCCGGGGATTTTGTAAGTGGCAAGAGTACCCGTATGCTAATTTGAGCCACTCTCCTTTTCCCTTGGCATTCCCTCCTGAGAGTATTGTGCAACATGTTCTGTGAACACGAGTAATTAATCTGATCTGTGTTATGCCATAGCTCAGGCATATATCGAATATAATTGAGGATTTGTATGTCACCTAAAGTTTTTTTTGTCCTGTGATAGGGAATCAGTACGATCTAGAGCTTCCAAGGAACATGTATGCCTGTAGCTGAAGATTAAAATATGGTGTAAAATAAATTATTGTTGTTCCTTATACCTCTGCCTATTATTCCCATGCTCCACTCCCTGAGGTTAGAGAACCTGTGTGATTAGTCCCGAGGACCTCCCTTCGCATATAAAAATGTGCCGTACTATCGACTACAGGAATAGATAGATATATGTAAATCTCCCATGTTACACATCAGAAGAGGGCACACAGTAGTGAAGGTTGAGTCCCAAATGCCTCCTTATTCACTATGTAGGGAATAGGGTGTATCCTCCTCTGAAAGGTTATCATAGCGGTGATACTTAGGAGAGACCGGGGATGGTTGTAACACAGGATAGTTGTAACACTCTCAATATCTCTAATCAGGAACAAGCTAGAATCATGTGACTCACTGTGCACAATTTATTGTGAAGAAGCAAGACCCTGTGATAGATTGCTGATTGTATTGAAATAAATATGATTTTGAGGTAAGAAATAAAACAAATTGACCAAATGTATTTTGCAGATAGCATCACCTGCTTTGACGTTAGATTCACCAAACTTATCAGGTTTATAACCAGTGTGTAGATATATTATATGTACGCTATCAATGCTAAAGTTTGAACATGTGGCTAAAATTGAAGATAGCTCATGGCTGCAAGGGTCAGGGTTAGTTGGAACAAGCCTAAGGAGGTCTGGGTGCTGGGAATGCAAATTGCAACAGGAGGAAGTCTGCCAGACATTTTGGTCCAGCAAAAAGATCAGCACACCTCAAATCCAGTGGTTGTGAGGTCAAATCCCAGGTGGAGTTATACTTTAGAGGAAGAGCTTACCACTTACTTTAAAACCACCATACCATTACTTTATTATAATGGTTTGGAATGGTTTCGGACCATCGTGATGTCCTGACGACTGGTAAAACAAGTGTCTTGAGAACATCCACTTGCTTAATCTACAGTATGTCACTTTTGTTTTGAGCCAACTTCGCCGTGGGCGTTGAACAGGGCACCTGGTTCACGCCCGGGAGGTAGCCCGGTTCCAAACCGAACGCAATCACTTTTTACCCAGGGCAAACTCCTCCTGCCGGGGCAACCTGTGTCAGATAATCAAATACCTTCAATGTCTCATGTGAAGTGTTCAAAAAAACACGTGCACATGATTTAACATGTGAAATGTCACGTGTGTTGTTTCATGGTATTACATGTTGAAATTTTGCATCCTCATGTCACATTTATTTAACTTGAGGTTATGTTCTCACATGTGCTCACGTTGTCACATTTTATCACATTAACTTCACATAAAATGACACAAGATCACACGTGTTCAGTTGTGGAATTCATGAGTTTTTTACATAAGGGACACCACATTCAGTTGTTTAGTCCAGATGTTGTTGTTTAGTTGTCAGATGTTGTTGTAGTGGTTGAGAAGGGCCAGTTAATGGAACGTAAAAATAAGAAACATTTTATGATTTTTATTATTATTTTTATTTTATTATTTCTGCTGCACAAAATGTTATCAAATCAAATTTATTTATATAGCCCTTCGTACATCAGCTGATATCTCAAAGTGCTGTACAGAAACCTAGCCTAAAACCCCAAACAACAAGCAATGCATGTGAAAGAAGCACGGTGGCTAGGAAAAACTCCCTAGGAAAGGCCATAAACCTAGGAAGAAACCTAGAGAGGAACCAGGCTATGAGGGGTGGCCAGTCCTCTTCTGGCTGTGCCGGGTGGATATTATAACAGAACATGGTCAAGATGTTAAAATGTTCATAAATGACCAGCATGGTCAAATAATAATAATCATAGTAGTTGTCGAGGGTGCAACAAGCACGTCCGGTGAACAGGTCAGGGTTCCATAGCCGCAGGCAGAACAGTTGAAACTGGAGCAGCAGCACGGCCAGGTGGACTGGGGACAGCAAGGAGTCATCATGCCAGGTAGTCCTGAGGCATGGTCCTAGGGCTCAGGTCCTCCGAGAGAAAGAGAGAAAGAGAGAAAAAAGAGCATATTTAAATTCACACGGGACACCGGATAAGACAAGAGAAATACTCCAGATGTAACAGACTGACCCTAGCCCCCCGACACATAAACTACTGCAGCATAAATACTGGAGGCTGAGACAGGAGGGATCAGAAGACACTGTGGCCCCATCCGATGATACCCCCAGACAGGGCCAAACAGGCAGGATATAACCCCACCCACTTTGCCAAAGCACAGCCCCCACACCACTAGAGGGATGTCTCCAACCACCAACTTACCGTCCTAAGACAAGGCCGAGTATACCCCACAAAGATCTCCGCCACGGCACAACCCAAGGGGGGGGGGGGGGCGCCACTCCAGACAGGAAGACCACGTCAGTAACTCAACCCACTCAAGTGACACACCCCTCCCATGGACGGCATGGAAGAACACCAGTAAGCCAGTGACTCAGCCCCTGTAATAATAGGGTTAGAGGCAGAGAATCCCAGTGGAGAGAGGGGAACCGGCAAGGCAGAGACAGCAAGGGCGGTTCGTTGCTCCAGCCTTTCCGTTCACCTTCACACTTCTGGGCCAGACTATACTTAATCATAGGACCTACTGAAGAGATAAGTATTCAGTAAAGACTTAAAGGTTGAGACTGAGTCTGCGTCTCTCACATGGGTAGGCAGACTATTCCATAAAAATGGAGCTCTATAGGAGAAAGCCCTACCTCCAGCCGTTTGCTTAGAAATTCTAGGGACAATTAGGAGGCCTGTGTCTTGTGACCGTAGCGTACGTGTAGGTATGTACGGCAGGACCAAATCGGAAAGATAGGTAGGAGCAAGCCCATGTAATGCTTTGTAGGTTAGCAGTTGAACCTTGAAATCAGCCCTTGCCTTAATTAACAGGAAGCCAGTGTAGGGAGGCTAGCACTGGAGTAATATGATCAAATTTTTTGGTTCTAGTCAGGATTCTAGCAGCCGTATTTAGCACTAACTGAAGTTTGTTTAGTGCTTTATCCGGGTAGCGGAAAGTAGAGCATTGCAGTAGTCCAGCCTAGAAGTAACAAAAGCATGGATTAATTTTTCTGCATCATTTTTGGACAGAAAGTTTCTGATTTTTGCAATGTTACGTAGATGGAAAAAAGCTGTCCTTGAAACAGTCTTGATATGTTCTTCAAAAGAGAGATCAGGGTCCAGAGTAACGCCGAGGTCCTTCACAGTTTTATTTGAGACGACTGTACAACCATCCAGATTAATTGTCAGATTCAACAGAAGATCTCTTTGTTTCTTGGGACCTAGAACAAGCATCTCTGTTTTGTCCGAGTTTAAAAGTAGAAAGTTTGCAGCGATCCACTTCTTTATGTCTGAAACACAGGCTTCTAGCGAGGGCAATTTTGGGGCTTCACCATGTTTCATTGAAATGTACAGCTGTGTGTCGTCTGCATAGCAGTGAAATTTAACATTATGTTTTCGAATGACATCCCCAAGAGGTAAAATATATAGTGAATATATAGTGAAAACAATAGTGGTCCTAAAACGGAACCTTGAGGAACACCGAAATGTACAATTGATTTGTCAGAGGACAAACCATTCACAGAAACAAACTGATATATTTCCGACAGATAAGATCTAAACCAGGCCAGAACTTGTCCATGTAGACCAATTTGGGTTTCCAATCTCTCCAAAAGAATGTGGTGATCGATGGTATCAAAAGCGGCACTAAGATCTAGGAGCACGAGCACAGATGCAGAGCCTCGATCTGACGTCATTAAAAGGTCATTTACCACCTTCACAAGTGCAGTCTCAGTGCTATGATGGGGTCTAAAACCAGACTGAAGCGTTTCGTATACATTGTTTGTCTTCAGGAAGGCAGTGAGTTGCTGTGCAACAGCTTTTTCTAAAATTTTTGAGAGGAATGGAAGATTCGATATAGGCCGATAGTTTTTTATAATTTCTGGGTCAAGATTCGGCTTTTTCAAGAGAGGCTTTATTACTGCCACTTTTAGTGAGCTTGGTACACATCCGGTGGATAGAGAGCCGTTTATTATGTTCAACATAGGAGGGCCAAGCACAGGAAGCAGCTCTTTCAGTAGTTTAGTTGGAATAGGGTCCAGTATGCAGCTTGAGGGTTTGGAGGCCATGATTATTTTCATCATTGTGTCAAGAGATATAGTACTAAAACACTTTAGTATCTCCCTTGATCCTAGGTCCTGGCAGAGTTGTGCAGACTCAGGACAATGGAGCTTTGGAGGAATATGCCGATTTAAAGAGGAGTCCGTAATTTGCTTTCTAATGATCATGATCTTTTCCTCAAAGAAGTTCATAAATGTATTACTGCTGAAGTGAAAGCCATCCTCCATTTGCGAATGCTGCTTTTTAGTTAGCTTTGCGACAGTATCAAAAAGAAATTTCGGATTGTTCTTATTTTCCTCAATTAAGTTGGAAAAATAGGATGATCGAACAGCAGTGAGGGCTCTTCGATACTGCACGGTACTGTCTTTCCAAGCTAGTTGGAAGACTTCCAGTTTGGTGTGGCGCCATTTCCGTTCCAATTTTCTGGAAGCTTGCTTCAGAGCTCGTGTATTTTCTGTATACCAGGGAGCTAGTTTCTTATGACAGATGTTTTTAATTTTTAGGGGTGCAACTGCATCTAGGGTATTGCGCAAGGTTAAATTGAGTTCCTCGGTTAGGTGGTTAACTGATTTTTGTCCTCTGACATCCTTGGGTAGGCAGAGGGAGTCTGGAAGTGCATCAAGGAATCTTTAGGTTGTCTGAGAATTTATAGCACGACTTTTAATGCTCCTTGGTTGGGGTCTGAGCAGATTATTTGTTGCAAATGCAATAAAATGGTGGTCCGATAATCCAGGATTATGAGGAAAAACATTAAGATCCACAACATTTATTCCATGGGACAAAACTAGGTCCAGAGTATGACTGTGTCAGTGAGTAGGTCCAGAGACATGTTGGACAAAACCCACTGAGTCGATGATGGCTCCGAAAGCCTTTTGGAGTGGGTCTGTGGACTTTTCCATGTGAATGTTAAAGTCACCAAAAATTTGAATATGATCTGCTATGACTACAAGATCCGATAGGAATTCAGGGAACTCAGTGAGGAACACTGCATATGGCCAAGGAGGCCTGTAAACAGTAGCTATAAAAAGTGATTGAGTAGGCTGCATAGATTTCATGACTAGAAGCTCAAAAGACGAAAACGTCATTGTTTTTTTTTTGTAAATTGAAATTTGCTATCATAAATGTTAGCAACACCTCCGCCTTTGCCGGATGCACGGGGGGTATGGTCACTAGTGTAACCAGGGGGTGAGGCCTCATTTAACACAGTAAATTCATCAGGCTTAAGCCATGTTTCAGTCAGGCCAATCACATCATGATTATGATCAGTGATTAGTTCATTGACTATAACTGCCTTGGAAGTGAGGGATCTAACATTTAGTAACCCAATTTTGAGATGTGAGGTATCACAATCTCTTTCAATAATGGCAGGAATGGAGGACGTCTTTATACTAGTGAGATTGCTAAAGCGAACACCGCCATCTTTAATTTTGCCCAACCTAGATCGAGGCACAGACACGGTCTCAATGGGGAAAGCTGAGCTGACTACACTGACTGTGCTAGTGGCAGACTCCACTAAACTAGCAGGCTGGCTAACAGCCTGCTGCCTGGCCTGCACCCTATTTTATTTTGGAGCTAGAGGAGTTAGAGCCCTGTCTATGTTCGTAGATAAGATGAGAGCACCCCTCCAGCTAGGATGGAGTCCGTCACTCCTCAACAGGCCAGGCTTGGTCCTGTTTGTGGGTGAGTCCCAGAAAGAGGGCCAATTATCTACAAATTCTATCTTTTGGGAGGTGCAGAACACAGTTTTCAACCAGCGATTGAGTTGTGAGACCCTGCTGTAGAGCTCATCACTCCCCCTAACTGGGAGGGGGCCAGAGACAATTAATCGATGCCGACACATCTTTCTAGCTGATTTACACGCTGAAGCTATGTTGCGCTTGGTGACCTCTGACTGTTTCATCCTAACATCGTTGGTGCCGACGTGGATAACAATATCTCTATATTCTCTACACTCGCCAGTTTTAGCTTTAGCCAGCACCGTCTTTAGATTAGCCTTAACGTCGGTAGCCCTGCCCCCTGGTAAACAGTGTATGATCGCTGGATGATTCGTTTTAAGTCTAATACTGCGGGTAATTGAGTCGCCAATGACTAGGGTTTTCAATTTGTCAGAGCTAATGGTGGGAGCCTTCGGCGTCTCAGACCCCACAACGGGAGGAGTAGAGACCAGAGAAGTTTCGGCCTCCGACTCCGACTCGCTTAATGGGGAGAACCGGTTGAAAGTTTCTGTCGGCTGAATAAGCGACACCGGTTGAGCATTCCTACAGCATTTCCCTCCAGAAGCCATGAGAAAGTTGTCCGGCTGCGGGGACCGTGCGAGGGGGTTTATACTAACGTTACTATCTGTACTTACTGGTGGCATAGACGCTGTTTCATCCTTTCCTACACTGAAATTACCCTTGCCTAATGATTGCGTCTGAAGCTGGGCTTGCAGCACAGCTATCCTTGCCGTAAGGCGATCGTTCTCCTGTATATTATAAGTACAACGACTGCAATTAGAAGGCATCATGTTAATGTTACTTAGCTTCGGTTGTTTGAAGTCCTGACGAACCATGTCCAGATAGAACCTCCGGGGTGAAAAAGTTGAATGAAAAAAGTTGAGTGAGGGAAAAACTAAAAATATACGGTAATGAAAAAGTAAAAACCGTGAGGTAGTCAGGTAGCAAAGTAAGATCGGCAACAAAACACACAGCAGCACGTAAACAAGCCACAGAGCCTCATTCCCATAGATCTAAACACTAGCAATCTCTATGGGATCGGTGTGTCCCCCCCCCAGGACGGTTGCGCTAACGTGCGCTAATGTGATTAGCATGACATTTTAAGTAGCAAGAACATTTCCCAGGACATAGACATATCTGATATGGGCAGAAAGTTTAAATTCTTGTTAATCTAACTGAACTGTCCAATTTACAGTAGCTATTACAGTGAAATGTTTTTTGTTGTTGTATTATCTTTTACCAGATCTAATGTGTTTTTGTATTCTCCTACATTAATTTCACATTTCTCCTACATTAATTTCACATTTCCACAAACTTCAAAGTGTTTCGTTTCAATTGGTATCAAGAATATGCATATCCTTGCTTCAGGTCCTGAGCTACAGGCAGTTAGATTTGGGTATGTCATTTTAGGCGAAAATGGAAAAAAAGGGTCCGATCCTTAAGAGGAAATGGCAATGTTGTTCTCATGGTCTCAATAAGGCTTTCAATATTTCGTTGCATATCAAGATTTCAGCATTTTTTTAACTGTTACATTTCACCCCAGGCCCTGTTACAACTGACCTGGGAGGTGACATAAATTTTAACATTTTACTCCTTGTCTGTTTGATTTAGAGAGATAACACCTGTACCTATTGGTAGCAGACAGATGGAAGCCGTTCCTATCACATTTTGAATGTAGCAGCTCAAACAATCTCTGAGAAATTGACAAAAATGCTAAAAGTGTTAGAACCATCCCCAGTCTCCCCAAAGTCATGAATGCTTCACCAGCACAGAGCCAATGTTAGTCTTTGGCACACTATATATGCCCTGTTGGATCATCTGGTGCCCTTAACCTTGTGTTAACTATCTGTCGGTCCTATTTATTTGTGAAATATTCAATATAATATACATTTTATATTATGCTTTATATGAGATATGATAAGCAGTTTGATATATGAAAAATTGTGCCAACTTTGTCCTGTATTTCATGTGTTTTTGTGCTGTAGGCCTATTTCTAGGCGATCATACAAATAGATTATGTTGCTATAGTCAGAGGTTAATGTATACATTTATTATTATTTAAGAATAAAATGACTATGGCTTTGGATATGACCTATATGTCACATACAGTGCCTTCAGAAAGTATTCAGACCCCTTGACTTTTTCCACATTTTGTTACGTTACAGCCTTATTCTAAAATGGATTAAATAAATAAAAATACTCATCAATCTACACACAATACTCCATAATGACAAATTAAAAACATTTTTTTATTTTTTATTTTGCTAATATTTATTTAAAACAAATCTTATTTACATAAGTATTCAGACCCTTTGCTATGAAACTTGAAATTGAACTCAGGTGCATCCTTTTTCCATTGATCATCCTTGAGCTGTTTCTACAACTTGATTGGAGTCCACCTGTGGTAAATTCAATTGATTGAACATGATTTGGAAAAGCACAAACCTGTCTATTAAAGTTCTCACAGTTGACAGTGCAGGTTAGAACAAAAACCAAGCCATGAGGTCGAAGGAATTGTCCATAGAGCTCCGAGACCGGATTGTGTCGAGGCACAGATCTGGGGAAGGGTACCAAAAAATGTCTGCAGCATTGAAGGTTCCCAAGAACACAGTGGCCTCCATCATTCTTAAATGGAAGAAGTTCAGAACCACCAAGACTCTTCCTTGAGCTGGCTGCCCGGCCAAACTGCACAATCGGGGAAGAAGTGCCTTGGTGAGTGAGGTGACCAAGAACCTGATAGTCACTCTGACAAGGCTTCAAAGTTCCTCTGTGGAGATGGGAGAACCTTCCAGAAGGACCACCATCTCTGCAGCACTCCACCAATCAGGCCTTTATGGTAGCGTGGCCAGACGGAAGCCACTCCTCAGTAAAAGGCACGACAGTCCGCTTGGAGTTTGCCAAAAGGCCCCTAAAGGACTCACAGGCCATTAGAAACAAGATTCTCTGGTCTGATGAAACCAAGATTGAACTCTTTGGCCTGAATGCCAAACGTCACGTCTGGAGGAATCCTGGCACCTTCCCTAAGGTGAAGCATGGTGGAGGCAGCATCATGCTGTGGGGATGTTTTTCAGTGGCAGGGACTGGGAGACTAGTCAAGATCGCTGCCAAAGATGCTTCAACAAAGTACTGAGTAAAGGGTCTGAATACTTATGTAAATGTGATATTTCCATTTTTAATTGTTTATACATTTTCAAAAATGTATTAAAAACCCGTTTTTGCTTTGTCATTACGGGGTACTGTGTATAGATTGAGGGGGAAAATAACTATTTAGTTCATTTTAGAATAAGGCTGTAACGTAACAAAATGTGGAAAAAGTCAAGGGGTCTGAATACTTTCTGAATGCACTGTATAAGCCTACAGATACGCTACAGACCAGTGGATTCTGCTGAGGGGAGGATGGATCATAATAATGGCCGAAATGCAGTGAATGGAATGGTATCAAACACATGGTTATCATCCATTCACTCCATTCCAGCCATTATTATGACTGTCCTCTCCTCAGCAACCTCCACTGCTACAGACACATATTATAGAAAATATACATAACGTACAGTATATGCTTGGATAATTCAACCCTCTTTCTTGTGCACCCTTGTCTCCGTTGCCCCTCTCTCTGACATACATCTGGAGTGGGAGAGAAACAGCTGTTCATACACCCCATCTGAGATTTATAATCCCTCTAGTCAGGGCACTCAGCACTACTTCTTTCCTCTCTTCCCTTTTTTTCCTTCCTTTTTCAACCATTACTTATGTTTTATGATGTGCTTGACCCGCCTTCACGCTAGAGTAAGAGTATCTCACTTTCGCTCACTCTCTTGTCACCTTGCTTTCTCTGATTTATGCAGTCTCTCCAGAACCTTGCTCTTTTGGGAACTTGATCCTACCCATTAAACCTTATATCATGGCTGGATTCGAGCCTAACCAATAAAGTTAGCACTTTACTTCTTCCTTTTAGCTCCTATTGGAGCAAAGAGCCTCAGTAGTGCAACTCGATCGGACCCGTTTTTTGCTTTTCTTGGCATCATTCTAGAAAACCTGAAAAAGTGGAGTAGAGATGAGGGATACATCAAGTAGTTTACAGAACATAAAAAATTGAGCACTACAGGGAATAGGGTTCCATTTCGGCCACATTATCAAGATAGGTTTCCATCCAATTTGCGACAGATTTTCATGCAAATATTCTAAAATCTGGATAAAATAATATGCTCATTTTCCCACCAGAGATGTTTCCATCAAACTGACTTATTGCAGATAAAAGTAGTGCACATAAAAATAACGTTTACGTTTTAATTCCCATGTACCGAATGAAAAATACAAGTTAAATGGTTCTCATCACATTTTCAACTCTGATGGTTTCGTCACAAAAACTGTTGAGCGATATTATTTTTATTTGTCAAATGGCAGCCACATCGATCATCATGTCACCAGAATAAGACCCTCGATATTTATTGGAAAGCAGCCTCAAGCTCATCACGTGCACTTTCACCAATTTATTTCATCTGTAGCCTAATAAACTGCATGGTTTCCCGAGTTGTGGAGGGAGGACCACACAAAATATCATCCCATGACTCCCAAGATTAGCCTACTTCGATATAGTTATTATATCAATATTTGCGCATAAAAGCGTTTCCACCACAACTTCCCGCATAATACAATACCGGCACAAATAGATCTCAATGTCCAACGAACAAATTGTTTGTCGGCATTTATAACAGCCCGTCGTTTTTAATGTAATTTTTTTATTTTATTAACAACAAATCAATACAGGAAGTACATGAGGGAACACAAGTATATATGGATAATATACAATGGACAATTGGGCTAGGGGTACAATATCACGTTACACAAGGGCCTTAAGGGACATACATACACTCATAATTCTAACAGATTTTTGTTAGTAGAGTATTTAATTGTCTTAAAATACAGTTCAATTTATTTTTGTAAGGTAAGAAAATGTGTTTTTTGGTTTGTAAATTTACATTTGTGAATATGAAATTTGGCCAAAAGAATAATGAAATTAATGACATAAAAATGTTTCAGCTTATTCCTATCGTAGGTAAAGAATCCAAGCAGTACATCTCTCCACAATAGTGTAAGACCTTCGTAAATGTGTTCAATTATACATCTACTGATGTCTTGCCACAGTTTTCTTACATGAATACAATGCCAAAAAAGATTCAAGCCTGTTTCTGGGTGGTCATTACAAAAGTAACAGCCTGTCGTCACTGTTTTCATGCTTCAGGCAGTGACGTGTATTCATGTCTGTCAAGGGAAATCTGTGTTTCATAATTTCCTTCAATTCGCAAAAGGATGAATGTATTTTACAGAACGCATGCGAGCCCTTGACCAAAAAAAAAAAGAATAAAAAAAATTGGCAATCAGCGTTGACAGAAAAACTTGAATGTTTGCTTCTCGTTGTGTTATTGTTCTCCGTTGGCTGGCTGGCTAGCTAGCTAAAAGTGTCCCTTTCCTAAATTTAACATAAATGGAGATAGGGATTTGAACTGGTTGTTTTACTTAATTCTCAGTACTGGCCAATGATTATAATGGCGATTCTGATCAAACCATTAATTCATACATTGTTGTGCCCCTGGCCTGAGAGGATGTAGAAGGCTAATGTCATCTAGCTAACGTTGCCCATGAATGGAAGTTAGGCTAGCGAGATAACATTTTAGCCAGGTAGCCAAGGACAACAACAAATAAAAGTATGTACTGTATGACAGAGTGATAGACCGTTTCGTCAACATGAATGAGAGGAGGATGGCATATGCGTTTCTCTACAAGTAGGGTGAGTCAGCATGTTTTTCTACTTGCACACATAAATCGGAACCATGGACAGCCACATCACATTTAGTTTGCGTTGATTGGACTAAATAGTTGTTTGTATGTTTTAATTGTCACTGTATTAGACTAAGCAGAAGTGATTTGATGATGTTGAAGTTAAAATGGTGCTGGAATGGTGGAGGCAGCTCCTGTTTTCTTTGCGACTTGCGGTAACTCTCTGTGGTTCTAAAAAGCAATAGTTGTTAAGTGGTCCGAAAATGTCGAAAACATGAACTTGGTTGACCATGCTGTAGGTCATGTAACTGTGTTAATGTACATGCAATATGCTTTGTGGATTTCACTGGACATTGGTTGCTATCAGGTTTTGCTATCAGTCAGGAAATCCATCCGCTTTAAATGGTTGGATGTAAACCTGGTTATAGAGAATTACTTTTACGGATGTAGTTGAATTGAAATTGGGCAGTGTCACTTACTCGGTTTTGCGAAAAATTATGAAAAACATATTACTATGTTCATATTTCATTTTTTTAAATGCAAAACTTGGTTGCTCTCCAGTCCCTGTCTGTTTCTGCTTATAGGTGCTAGGTCTCCAGTTATTTGAACATTGTAATTTGGCTGTCTGTCTGTTGGCAGCTATAGCCTGGCTCGTGGGAAATATTCCTGTGTCTGCAGTTCCTTATCAAATTTATGACCGTGTGTATCCGCTCATCCAACTAACCACTTTTGGAGCTGTTGTCAGTATATGAAAATTACTGTACCATGTATTCATGGTTAATATCTCAGTGGCCCTTAGTGTGGGTGTCGTTCGTCATTTGTGTTGTGTGTGTACTTGTGCGTGTCTTGGTCTGCGCAGAAAACACAATGCAAGAATTTCAGGCATGATGATACGAACTTCCTGTGTTTTCAACCCATCACAAGGTACTACTTCCTGTTTGCAAGGTACAGCATCCTGTCTTCTGGGGTTCAGTTTAGAGACGTTTGTGTATGTGTGTGTGCATGCGTGTTGGTCAAACTGCCCCCAAACGTGCTCATATAGCGTATTTTTATTATTATCGATATAACGGCCTTGACCGTGGCTTGGAGGTAAAGAGGTGATTCATTTTTTCCAAACATTCCAAACTGGTTCAGTTGCTGAAACTGCCCCCAAAACACTCACATTCCTTTTTCCCACATTCCTCTGTCACCACCACAGTTGGGGGGGGGGGGGGAAGGGAAATAGAAAGAGAGCGAAGGCGGCTTGGGTTGAGGTAGAGTCGGTGATGTCTGGGGTGGGGGTTTGAGGGCTTTTTTGTGTACAGTCTGTCCCTATCCTTTGTCGTAAATAAGAACAGGAAAATAAAAAGTGAAGAAGGTGTAGGGGGTGCGTGGCGCCACACAGATACTTATGCAAGGGCTTGTTCAAAGTCTTTTGTTCTATTTTCGACAGGATCAATTTGTCTAGGTCACTTTCACCACTGACAGACGGGAGCTACCAGGTAGTGCCACAAAGGACGCCACAGAGGACACCCCCCACCCGCTCGAAGACTTTATACAAATTAAAAAAGGATCACAATTGAGGAGTGTTAGGCTTGAATATTCCAAACAACACTTTCAAGTTCCAAAGCCAACCGAAAACATAAAACGAGAAGAGCCAAGACCGGACATGTTTTCAACACATAATTTACCCACCATGGCAACTACTAAGTTTCTGTAGCCTATCACTTCACGGCTGAGCCGTTGTTCCTCATAGATGTTTCCACTTCACAATAACAGCACTTACAGTTTACCGGGGCAGCTCTAGCAGGGCAGAAATTTGACATCCTACTGTGACACGTTGAAAGTCACTGAGCTCTTCAGTAAGGCCATTCTATTGCCAATGTTTGTCTATGGAGATTGCATGGCGGTGTGCTCAATTTATACTCCTGTTACCTGTAATAGCCCAATCCACTAATTTGAAAGGGTGTACACATACTTTTGTATATATATTGTAGCTACTAGAACTAATGCGAGTACAGCAAACAGTGTACAGCAAGCAGTTTAGCAGTTACATTGGCGGGCCCCGGTGGCAATAAATTAATAAAACCTTACCTTGACTTGGAAGAGCCATATCTAGCTAGCAATCGTAGCATCCCTCTCTGTTTGAGCTGGGTGTTTGAGTAGGCTAAACTAGCTAGCTGCAATCGCTATCGCTATCTCGCTGCAATATGTAACTTTCACATAGAAATGCATGTTATAGATCTGTCATTATCATTAAAAACAAGTCTAAGAAGCGGTAGATCTGTTCTTTGTTTCCCGTTCTTATGTTTAGTTTTTGCGTCTTTTACTTTTGATTTGTACACCAGCTTCAAACAGTTGAAAATACAATATTTTTGGTTATGGAAAAAATATTTCACAGCGGTTTAGAAGGTACAATGATTATCTTCACTATACTTGCTTGTTTTGTTACATAAACTGAAATTAAGCAAACAATTAGAATTTTAGCAACCAGGAAATGGCGGAGCGATTTCTGCAAAGTGTATTTTTAAGTGAAAGTGTAAAAAATATGAAATATAGCTAGCTCTCTCTAGCTGCAGTCCAAACACATACTTTTTTCCCCCTCAGCCCTCGCGCTAGTCACTTTCCTGAAACCGGATGTAGTTTAATTGTCATCTTAATCGGAGGTGCAATTTACTAACATTGCCCCCTCGGCCCTCAATTTAGTCTAAGGGAGCGAGTTAATAAATTTCATCACTTGTGGGGTATGACCCACATATGACCCACAATTCAATGCAAACTGTAGTCACGTGTCATACTCCAGTGGCTGCGAAGTGTCAAATTTAATCAACACGGCTGCCTTATCGGCATGTCAGATTATGAAGCTAGCTTGCAAAAAAAATATATATAGATGACATTCATTTTAGTGTTGGCAAATTGGCTTAATCTAGTAGTGAGGACCCTATAAAACGTAGCTAGCTTCAAAACTAGTTAAATAACAAATAAATGTAAAAAACATATATTGGGGAATTTTGAAACATATTGGAAAAAATTACCAAACTATTAAACTATGGTACCTGCCAGGAGTGCTAGCTAGCTACGTTAGCTTGCTAGGTACATTAATAGCTTTAGGTTGATTGTTTTATTTCAAGATTTCCACCAAAGATGTTGTGCCTCTAATCATCACGCTCCCTCGCTTCGGCAAGGGACATTTAAGGTACACTCGGATGTGACGATGTAAAATGTAATTCAAGGGCTGAGAGTTTAGGCCCGAGGGCTGTCTACTTTGAATTGGGACTGCAGCCTCTCACTCTTGCTTCTCCTTCATTTTTTAAGAAATGTATTTGTTCAAAACTGTCTAACTATTGTCTTTCTCTACTCACCACATTTTATGCTGTGCTAGCTAGCTGTCGCTTATGCTTTCAGTACTAGATTCATTCTCTGATCCTTTGATTGGGTGTACAACATGTCAGTTCATGCTGCAAGAGCTCTGATAGGTTGGAGGGCATCCTTCGGAAGTTGTCATAATTACTGTGTAAGTCTATGGAAGGTGGTGAGAACCATGAGCCTCCTAGGTTTTGACACAAGCTTTGTGAATGAGACATTGGGGACTCTCCCAATTAAGTAAGCAACAGTAGGCTACAGGTCATCTGTAGTCTTCATTTAGTACTGGGACACACGACTCACACAGTCGCACAGGGGCACACACACCCACACAATGGATATGATCTTTATCTTTCCCTGCAGCACACGAGCTCTTCCTGTTATCATATTCAGGCATGATTTCTTCCTCCGTGTGTGTGTGTGCAGGGACACAACTTTCACTGGGGACGGGGTGAACATGACCCCCCCACACACACACATTCTGAAATTGCATTTTTGTCCCCCACCAGTTTTATAACTGCACTGTGATACAAAAAGAGGCATCGGTGTGCTTTAGGACATGCGGACGCCTCAGAGCGGTCGGGTGGGCTGTTTGGCGGTATCCTCCGGCTGGATTTAGGACCATGCAGCCGCCACAGAGCGTGTGAACAGAGGCAGCTGTTTGTGTGTGCTTTTTCTCTGAGTTGTGAAAGCAAGCAGAGCAGAAACTGGCTACTCTTTATTTGATTGCTGTAGCTGGCAAGGTAACTGCTACTTCAAATCAAATCAAATTTATTTATATAGCCCTTCGTACATCAGCTGAAATCTCAAAGTGCTGTACAGAAACCCAGCCTAAAACCCCAAACAGCAAGCAATGCATGTGAAAGAAGCACGGTGGCTGGGAAAAACTCCCTAGGAAAAACTCCTGAGAAAGGCCAAAAACCTAGGAAGAAACCTAGAGAGGAACCAGGCTATGAGGGGTGGCCAGTCCTCTTCTGGCTGTGCCGGGTGGATATTATAACAGAACATGGTCAAGATGTTAAAATGTTCGTAAATGACCAGCATGGTCAAATAATAATAATCATAGTAATTGTCGAGGGTGCAACAAGCACGTCCGGTGAACAGGTCAGGGTTCCGTAGCCGCAGGCAGAACAGTTGAAACTGGAGCAGCAGCATGGCCAGGTGGACTGGGGACAGCAAGGAGTCATCATGCCAGGTAGTCCTAGGGCTCAGGTCCTCCGAGAGAAAGAAAGAAAGAAAGAAAGAGAGAATTAGAGAGAGCATATTTACATTCACACAGGACACTGGATAAGACAAGAGAATACTCCAGATGTAACAGACTGACCCTAGCCCCCCGACACATAAACTACTGCAGCATAAATACTGGAGGCTGAGACAGGAGGGATCAGAAGACACTGTGGCCCCATCCGATGATACCCCCGGACAGGGCCAAACAGGCAGGATATAAGGCAGGACAGGCCAAACAGGCAGGATATATATATACTTGACTGAACAGAATATATATATATATATATATATATATTCACAGTGCTGAGTTTGTAGTGTGACTGACATGTCCTGTTTCAACTAAAGTAAATTAACTTGGCTAGTTTTTGCCAGTTGATATACCATTAGAGCTAGCAAAAAGTTGGCTAACGTTAGCTAGGTAGCTAGCTCATTCACTGTAGCTATTATTTTTGCCTCAATCACACTAGTCTAGACCTGAATCAAATGATGAAACCAGCGGCTAAATGATTGAAGACTGATATTCTGACATTTTTTGACAGCACAATTGATTTTTGTTGTTGTTGTCAGTATAGCAATGTAATGTTATTGATATGTCCGTTCCCCGAGCTAATTCCCTACTTTTCAAAGTAACATGGTATTAACAGCTCTACAGGCTTCATTGTCATGGTGTACAGTCGGTACACAACACTATGCTCATCCTGTCTTAGCAGGATCAGATGATGATAGGTGTCCCAGCAGGGTCAGACAGCCAGGGAAGACCAGTCTTCGAAGCTCAGGTGAATGTTGCAGTATGTCATAACAACCAGTGAATGGGATACAAAGTTTGATCTTGAGTTGATGGGTGGGCTACTATCTCGGATCTGGGAATAATGGTCATTTCGATTATTGAAGCATTTATTCTATTCTTGGATAATATCATCTATAAATGTACACCAAGGTAATTCTTTGTCATGCCTTATCTGAGTGGGATCAGATGGTGACTGGGGTCTCAGCAGGGTGAGGCAACCAGGGAAGTCCAGTCTGTGATGGAGCTGAGATGAACTTTTGTAGATGCAACACTTTATTCACTTTGTGCAGCAAACACTGGCAAAGCCAGAAGCTTCAAAGATTGAAACTATATTAAAGCAGTCTGACAAACCTCTAAAGTTGATTTCCTAACTGTATGAAGGTTTGATAGAGGCTTTTCACGATGACACAAAACATGTAAAACAAAAATGTGAGAAAAACCTGGGAGACACTATTGATGAAGATGAATGGATACAGATTAGAGGTCGACCGATTAATCGGAATGGCCGATTAATTAGGGCCAATTTCAAGTTTTCATAACAATCGGTAATCGGTATTTTTGGCCACCGATTTGCCGATATTTTATTTTTATTATTTTTTTATTTATTTATTTTATTATTATTATTATTATAATATATTTTTAAAAATTGTATTTATATATATATTTTGTTATTTATACTTTTTTTATTTATAATTTTTTTATTATTATTATCATTATTTTTTTTTTTAAACCTTTATTTAACTAGGCAAGTCAGTTAAGAACACATTCTTATTTTCAATGACGGCCTAGGAACGGTGGGTTAACTGCCTTGTTCAGGGGCAGAACGACAGATTTTTACCTTGTCAGCTTGGGGATGCAACCTTACGTTAACTAGCCCAATGCTCTAACCACCTGCTTTACGTTGCCAAGGTAAGTTGCTAGCTAGCATTAAACTTATCTTATAAAAAAACAATCAATCAATCATAAACACTAGTTAACTACACATGGTTGATTATATTACTAATTTATCTAGCCTGTCCTGCTTTGCATATAATCGATGTGGTGCGCATTCGCGAAAAAGGACTGTCTTTGCTCCGACGTGTACCTAACCATAAACATCAATGTCTTTCTTAAAATCAATACACAAGTATATATTTTTAAACCTGCATATTTAGTTAATATTGCCTGCTAACATGAATTTCTTTTAACTAGGGAAAATGTGTCACTTCTCTTGCAAACAGAGTCAGGGTATATGCAGCAGTTTGGGCTGCCTGGCTTGTTGCGAACTGTGAAGACTATTTCTTCCTAACAAAGACAGCAGACTTCGCCAAACGGGGATGATTTAACAAAAGCGCATTTGCGAAAAAAAGCACAATCGTTGCACGACTGTACCTAACCATAAACATCAATGCCTTTCTTAAAATCAATACACAGAAGTATATATTTTTAAACCTGCATATTTAGCTAAAAGAAATCCAGGTTAGCAGGCAATATCAACCAGGTGAAATTGTGTCAGTTCTCTTGCGTTCGTTGCACGCAGAATCAGGGTATACAGAATCTGGCTCGTTGCGAACTAATTTGCCAGAATTTTACGGAACTATGAAATAACATTGTAGGTTGTGCGATGTAACAGGAATATTTAGACTTATGGATGCCACCCGTTAGATAAAATACAACGGTTCCGTATGTCACTAAATTAATAATGTTTTCGAGATGATAGTTTCCGGATTTGACCATATTAATGACCTAAGGTTTATTATATTATAGTTAAGTCTATGATTTGATATTTGATAGAGCAGTCTGACTGAGCGGTGGTAGGCAGCAGCAGGCTCGTAATATTCAAAGATATATGGTTTAGAGAGAAATAGTCGACGCGTCATAATTCCTGTAATAACTTGCGGCTGAACTTGAAAGGGGTTCCTTCGTTATTTTACCGTTCATGTCTTTCATAGAGAATGTCTTGATCTACTTCAAATAAGGTCTGTGTTTTGTGCTTAAACCGCCTCGGCGTTTTGATACCCGTGTAAATCTCACTAGGTAACGTTTGTCAACATATTTTCATAAATCCACTCTACAAAAAAAATTATCTTCGCTTATATTGATCAGAGTTATATCCTATGGATATCTACACAGTTCTAAAATTGGCAAGGTGGTGTAAGCCTAAACCAAACACAGACCTTATTTTAAATTAATCTAAAAATATCCTATGGAATAAATGAAGGAACCGCTTTTCAGATTTTGCTAGAAGGTGTCATGGGAATTGTGACTCGCACTTTGGTAGTCAATTCTTACCATGCCCATTATTAAAATAGGATTTCCTGCATATAGAAATTACAGTTTTTGTTTTCAGCATTCATCACAGGTAACTTAAACTCTATTTTTATTATTCAAACAGTTGGGAGTATTTGTCTCCTAAGCAGACTCTTCAGTATCGTTGTCACTTCAGAGCTGTGTGTGTGTGTGTGTGTGTGTGTGTGTGTGTGTGTGTGTGTGTGTGTGTGTGTGTGTATATATATATACATATTTAAAAAATCATAACAATAAATTGGCTGATTAATTGGTACCGGGTTTTTGGTCCTCCAATAATCGGTATCGGTGTTGAAAAATTATAATTGGTCGACCTCTAATACAGATATGTTTGAATGCCCAGTCCTGTTCATATAATCTCAGTCATAAATTACTGCAGATTAAGACCATCCATAGAACGTATTAGATGCCAGTGAAATGGAATATCATGCACTCTGAAATGTAAATACTCTGCTGGAGGTGTAAAACACAAAAGAGGACCTATTTGCATATACATTTAAGTCATTTAGCAGACGCTCTTATCCAGAGCGACTTACAAATTGGTGCATTCACCTTATGATATCCAGTGGAACAACCACTTTACAATAGTGCATCTAAATCTTTTAAGGGGGGGGGGTTAGAAGGATTACTTAATCCTATCCCAGGTATTCCTTAAAGAGGTGGGGTTTCAGGTGTCTCCGGAAGGTGGTGATTGACTCCGCTGTCCTGGCGTTGTGAGGGAGCTTGTTCCACCATTGGGGTGCCAGAGCAGCGAACAGTTTGGACTGGGCTGAGCGGGAACCATGCTTCCTCAGAGGTAGGGGGGCCAGCAGGCCAGAGGTGGATGAACGCAGTGCCCTTGTTTGGGTGTAGGGCCTGATCAGAGCCTGAAGGTATGGAGGTGCCATTCCCCTCACAGCTCCGTAGGCAAGCACCATGGTCTTGTAGCGGATGCGAGCTTCAACTGGAAGCCAGTGGAGAGAGCGGAGGAGCGGGGTGACGTGAGAGAACTTGGGAAGGTTGAACACCAGATGGGCTGCGGCGTTCTGGATTAGTTGTAGGGGTTTAATGGCACAGGCAGGGAGCCCAGCCAACAGCGAGTTGCAGTAATCCAGACGGGAGATGACAAGTGCCTGGATTAGGACCTGCGTCGCTTCCTGTGTGAGGCAGGGTCGTACTCTGCGAATGTTGTAGAGCATGAACCTACAGGATCGGGTCACCGCCTTGATGTTAGTGGAGAACGACAGGGTGTTGTCCAGGATCACGCCAAGGTTCTTAGCACTCTGGGAGGAGGACACAAGGGAGTTGTCAACCGTGATGGCGAGATCATGGAACGGGCAGTCCTTCCCCGGGAGGAAGAGCAGCTCCGTCTTGCCGAGGTTCAGCTTGAGGTGGTGATCCGTCATCCACACTGATATGTCTGCCAGACATGCAGAGATGCGATTCGCCGCCTGGTTATCAGAAGGGGGAAAGGAGAAGATTAATTGTGTGTCGTCTGCATAGCAATGATAGGAGAGACCATGTGAGGATATGACAGAGCCAAGTGACTTGGTGTAGAGCGAGAATAGGAGAGGGCCTAGAACAGAGCCCTGGGGGACACCAGTGGTGAGAGCGCGTGGTGCGGAGACAGATTCTCGCCACGCCACCTGGTAGGAGCGACCTGTCAGGTAGGACGCAATCCAAGCATGGGCCGCGCCGGAGATGCCCAACTCGGAGAGGGTGGAGAGGAGGATCTGATTGTTCACAGTATCAAAGGCAGCAGATAGGTCTAGAATGATGAGAGCAGAGGAGAGAGAGTTAGCTTTAGCAGTGCGGAGAGCATCCGTGATACAGAGAAGAGCAGTCTCAGTTGAATGCCCAGTCTTGAAACCTGACTGATTAGGATCAAGAAGGTCATTCTGAGAGAGATAGCAGGAGAGCTGGCCAAGGACGGCACGTTCAAGAGTTTTGGAGAGAAAAGAAAGAAGGGATACTGGTCTGTAGTTGTTGACATGGGAGGGATCGAGTGTAGGTTTTTTCAGAAGGGGTGCAACTCTCGCTCTCTTGAAGACGGAAGGGACGTAGCCAGCGGTTAAGGATGAGTTGATGAGCGAGGTGAGGTAGGGGAGAAGGTCTCCGGAAATGGTCTGGAGAAGAGAGGAGGGGATAGGGTCAAGTGGGCAGGTTGTTGGGCGGCCGGCCGTCACAAGACGCGAGATTTCATCTGGAGAGAGAGGGGAGAAAGAGGTCAAAGCACAGGGTAGGGCAGTGTGAGCAGGACCAGCGGTGTCGTTTGACTTAGCAAACGAGGATCGGATATCGTCAACCTTCTTTTCAAAATGGTTGACGAAGTCATCCGCAGAGAGGGAGGAGGGGGGGTAGGAGGATTCAGGAGGGAGGAGAAGGTAGCAAAGAGCTTCCTAGGGTTAGAGGAAGATGCTTGGAATTTAGAGTGGTAGAAAGTGGCTTTAGCAGCAGAGACAGAAGAGGAGAATGTAGAGAGGAGGGAGTGAAAGGATGCCAGGTCCGCAGGGAGGTGAGTTTTCCTCCATTTCCGCTCGGCTGCCCGGAGCCCTGTTCTGTGAGCTCGCAGTGAGTCGTCGAGCCACGGAGCAGGAGGGGAGGACCGAGCCGGCCTGGAGGATAGGGGACAGAGAAAATCAAAGGATGCAGAAAGGGAGGAGAGGAGGGTTGAGGAGGCAGAATCAGGAGATAGGTTGGAGAAGGTTTGAGCAGAGGGAAGAGATGATAGGATGGAAGAGGAGAGAGTAGCGGGAGAGAGAGAGCGAAGGTTGGGACGGCGCAATACCATCCGAGTAGGGGCAGAGTGAGAAGTGTTGGATGAGAGCGAGAGGGAAAAGGATACAAGGTAGTGGTATATATATTATGCTCTTGTGAAGGTTGGCTGTATTCTGGCAAAGAGTATGTCCTTTTATCTCAGCATTTTTACAGATTTTTCCTTCTGAATGTATTTGTTTGCTTGGAAATGTTGATACTAGAGATTTATCTGAAGAAACTGTGTAACCTAGCATTTATAGCGGCTAAGAAATACATTGCCATTAATTGTAATGTTGGTTAGCCTTCCACTATGTCACAATGGATGTCAGAAATGTCAAGTTATGTATCACTAGATTTGATTTATTACAAGATTAAAGGTATACAGTTTAACTTTCATAAGGTCTGGATGCCTTATATGGGATACTGTACGACAAAAGGATTCTGTATCGAAAACATGCCCACATCAGGGGAGATACCTATTCAGGCAATCCCTAGCTGCTGGGCTGCTCAGTCCTGGCCCTGGGGTTCTGCCATACTAGTTGTCACTCTGGCCTTGGCCTAACACACCTGAAACCAATAATGAATGTTTCACTAAGATCCTAAAGCTTAGTGGGGTCTGTTGGGGGGCTGCAGGGTGGTGGAACCCTAGGGGCAGGACGGGTTGATCCAGCTATATTGTGTGCAAGTATAAAGAGCTCTACAGTACTATTAGGCCTATGATATGAATTACAGTGCCCTCCGTAGTTATAGCATTTTTTCTTCTTTTGGCTCTATTCGCCAAAAGTGTGGATTTAAAACCAAACAATGACTATGAAGTTAAAGTGCAGACTGTCAGCTTTAATTTGAGCGTATTTTCATCCATATCGGGTGGACCTTTTAGAAATTAGACCACTTTTTGTACATTGTCCCCCCGTTTTAGGGGAGCAGAAGTATTTGGACGAATTCACTTGTATGTGTATTAAAGTAGTAACAAGTATTTGGTCACACATTCATAGCACACAATGACCTCATCAAGCTTGTGACTCTACAAATTTGTTGGATGCGTTTGTTTGTTTTGGTTGTGTTTTAGATTATTTTGTGCCCAATAGAAATGAATGGTAAATAACGTATTGTCATTTTGAAGTCACTTTTATTGTAAATAAGAATAGAATGTTTCTAAACACTTCTACATTAATGTGGATGCTACCATGATTACGGATAATCCTGAATGAATCGTGAATAATGATGAGTGATAAAGTTAGACGCACAAATACCATACCCCAAGACATGCTAACCTCTCACCATTACAATAACAGGGGAAGCTATCATTTTTTGGGGGGTATGATATTTGTGCGTCTATAACTTTCACACTCATCATTATTCACGATTCATTCAGGATTATCCAGAATCATGGTAGCATCCACATTCACGTAGAAGTGTTTAGAAACATATTCTATTCTTATTTACGTACAATAAAAGTGACCCCAAAATGGTTTAGCTTTAGGGAGGACCCCCAGACCGCAAGGTTATGTCCCTCACACTTCTAAAAACCAATGTTGCGTCCCTGTGTGTGTGTGTGTGTTTGCTTGCAGAGTACTGGTGTGTGTGTGTGTGTGTGTGTGTGTGTGTGTGTGTGTGTGTGTGTGTGTGTGTGTGTATATAATGCCCAAACATAGAAAAAAAGAGAACTGTGAAGACACCAGAAGATTTCTAAGAGTGCTATCACCAGCAGAACCATGGGATCTATCACCTATCCTGTCTATGCCACAATCACCTGCTCCACTCAAGTCACCATTGAATATCAATGGAGAAAGGGCAGAAGAGAAACGGAGTTAGAATGTTGAACAGTCCCCACAAACTGAGAAAGAGGATAAGATCTCACATGGCACTGGAAGTGAATGTTCAGAGTTGGGATGGTGTTGTTCTGATCCGATGACCCAGATCAGTGTAGTCATCTGCGAACCATGTCTCCTTAGTCATGGTCCCTGGTCCCACACAGATACCCATTGCCATGGTCGATGAACCCAAACTACTGGGGGACTATGGGGGCAGTCAACAGGCCCACCTCTGTGCTATCCCCATTGTTGTTTGATGTTTGTGGGGGTTGGACAACTTCACCATCCCTTCCTTGAATATATCCTCCCACCCCTGTGCTGAATGTTGAGATGGTGTGCTGTTTAAAAGTAGTATGGGGATGTGAGGTTGACGGTAGGGCCATGGGCCTTGTGCATAGGATTCTGGGACCTGCTGTATGATGTCTTGAGAAGAACATTAAGCTACGTTGTGTGTGCGCCCAAGCCCAATATACAAGAGAGGGACAGCTGTGTTCAAAGGCCATAATCAAACACAATGAAGTGGAAAATATTGAGATATGAAAAATGAGTTTGTATTATCATGGGGACCATTCTCTAATTTAATTGATAGCTTAGACTACTTGACAGCTATGGAATTGTTATCCACATTCATGTGTTTGCAGGGGAAGCAATAGTTTATGTGCTGTGTGCCAATGCAGGCCTGCACTGCTGCATGTAGCAGAGGCTGAGATGCAGTTTTACAGCTGAGTTTGTGAGTTCCAGAAGTCAAGTATAGGGTAAGTGTGCAAAGTAAACCACAGAATGAAGAGGTGTCCCAGAGTTCATGTGTGTCCCCACCGCAGTTGCTTGGAATGAGCACCTGCTGTGTTTTCGCCTCAGCACTGCATCAGCGAGAGACTCCCGCGCCAAAACACTGTCAGAGAATGAACGTGCAGTTTACATAGCGTACTGCTCGTGTGTAAATCCATGTAGCAGTTTTTCCCCAGATGGTTCATACTCATCTGTTGTTGATGCCTCGCTGTGAAAAAAAAACACCATTTCCTTTTCGAATCCGTAAGTCTATTTTTCTCTCACTTCTCTGTAAGAGATTCTGATCAGTCTGCCTCACCTTGTTCGCCCTATTGTTGGCTCACAGACAAAAATGTCTTGTTTTGTTTAACCTCTCTGGGGTATGTGGGACGCTAGCGTCCCACCTGCGGGACACACTATTCAACAGCCAGTGAAATAGCAGGGCGGCAAATTCAAAAGAACAAAAATCTCATAATTCAAATTTCTCAAACATACAACTATTATATCCCATTTTAAAGATACACTTCTTGTTAATCCAACCACATTGTCCGATTTCAAAAAGGCTTTATGGCGAAAGCATAACATTAGATAATGTTAGGACAGCACCTAAACAAGAAAAACCACACAGACATTTTCCAAGCAAGGAGAGGTGTCACAAAAACCAGAAATACAGCTAAAATTAATCACTAACCTTTGATGATCTTCATCAGATGGCACTCATAGGATTTCATGTTACACAATACATGTATGTTTTGCTCGATAAAGTTCATATTTATATCCAAAAACCCCATTTTACATTGGCGTGTAATGTTCAGAAATGTTTTGCCTCCCAAAACTTCTGGTGAATGAGCACATCAATTTACAGAAATACTCATCATAAACGTTGATAAAATATTCAACAGTTATTTAAAGAATTATAGATACACTTCTCCTTAATGCAACCACTGTGTCAGATTTCAAAAAAGCTTTACGGCGAAAGCAAATTTTGCAATAATCTGAGTACAGCGTTCAGACACGAAACCAACCCCGCCATTTTGTGGAGTCAACAAAACTCAGAAATAATATTATAAATATTCACTTACCTTTTGATGATCTTCATCAGAATGCACTCCCAGGAATCCCAGGTCCATAATAAATGTTTGTTTTGTTCGATAAAGTCCATCATTTATGTCCAAATACGTCCTTTTGTTCGCGCGTTCAGTCCACTACTCCAAAAGCAGGAAGCGCGCGCAAATGTCACGATGAAAAGTCAAAAAAAGTTCTATTTACGTTCGTAGAAATATGTCAAACGATGTATAGCATCAATCTTCAGGACGTTTTTAACATAAATCTTCAGTAATATTCCAACTGGACAATTCCAATGTCTTCAGAAAAGAAAAGGAACACAGCTAACTCTCACATGAGCGCACGCCTTTGAGCTCATGTCATTTTCTCACTCATCAACTTCCAGGCCCTCTTGTTCGCTCCATATTCACAGTAGAAGCATGAAACAATGTTCTAAAGACTGTTGACATCTAGTGGAAGCCTTAGGAAGTGCAAAATGAACCCTAAGTCACTGTATACTGGATAGGGAAGCACTTGAAAAACTACAAGCCTCAGATTTCCACACTTCATGGTTGGATTTCTCTCAGGTTTTTGCCTGCCATATGAGTTCTGTTATACTCACAGACATCATTCAAACAGTTTTAGAAACTTCAGAGTGTTTTCTATCCAAATCTACTATGCATATGCTACCTTCTGAGCCTGAGTAGCAGGCAGTTTAATTTGGGCATGCCTTTCATCCGGATGTCAAAATACTGCCCCCTACCCTAGAGAAGTTAACCTGTTAAGGACAGACGTTCCACTAGCGGAACCCCGTTCCGCCTGCGGAACCCCTAGCCAACAGCCAATGGCATCGCACGGCGCGAAATACAAAACCAACTAAAATACCACAATTCAATTTTCTCAAACAATCAACTATTTTACACCATTTTAAAGACAAGACTCTCGTTAATCTAACCACATTGTCCGATTTCAAAAAGGCTTTACAGCGAAAGCAAAACATTAGATTATGTCAGGAGAGTACCCTGCCAAAAATAATCACACAGCCATTTTCAAAGCAAGCATATATGTCACAAAAACCAAAACCACAGCTAAATGCAGCACTAACCTTTGATGATCTTCATCAGATGACACTCCTAGGACATTATGTTATACAATACATGCATGTTTTGTTCAATCAAGTTCATATTTATATCAAAAACCATCTTTTTACATTAGCATGTGACGTTCAGAACTAGCAAACATACCGAAAACTTCCGGTGAATTTACTAAATTACTCACGATAAACGTTCACAAAAAACATAACAATTATTTTAAGAATTGTAGATACAGAACTCCTTTATGCAATCGCGGTGTCAGATTTTAAAATAGCTTTTCGGCAAAAGCACATTTTGCAATAGTCTGAGTAGATAGCTCGCCATCACGGGCTAGCTAATTTAACACCCACCAAGTTTGGCGTTCACTAAACTCAGAATTACTATAAGAAAAATTGGATTACCTTTGCTGTTCTTCGTCAGAATGCACTCCCAGGACTTCTACTTCAACCACAAATGTTGTTTTGGTTCAAAATAATCCATAGATATGTTCAAATATCCTCTGTTTTGTCCCTATCCGAACGGTGACGCGCGGACGCATGTCGTGACAAAAAAATTCTAAATATTCCATTACCGTACTTCGAAGCATGTCAAACGCTGTTTAAAATCAATTTTTATGCGATTTTTCTCGTAAAATAGCGATAATATTCCGACCGGGAGACGTTGTTTTTGTTCAAAGACTGAAAGAAGAAAATGGTGTCTTCACGCGCTCAACCGTGTCATTGTTCTCAGATCGACCACTATCCAAATCCCCTACTGTTTTTCAGCCAGGGACTGCAGAGTCAACATTCCCTGTTCTGGCGCCTTCTGAGAGCCTATGGGAGCCTTAGAAAATGTCACGTTACAGCAGAGATCCTCTGTTTTCGATAAAGAGGCTATAGAAGGCCAAGAAATGGTCAGAGAGGGCACTTCCTGTATAGAATCTTCTCAGGTTTTGGCCTGCCATATGAGTTCTGTTATACTCACAGACACCATTCAAACAGTTTTAGAAACTTTAGAGTGTTTTCTATCCAAATCTACTAATTATATGCATATTCTAGTTTCTGGGCAGGAGTAGTAACCAGATTAAATCGGGTACATTTTTTTATCCGGCTGTGAAAATACTGCCCCCTATCCCAAACAGGTGAAATCAATTTTGTTTCCATGTCAAATCAACCCAAAATATCTGAATCAACGAATTGGATTTGTAAAAAGTCCTTAAACAAAGAGACAATCGTGGACTACTGGAAATGGGGCGGGGGGGGGGGAGCATGCCCCCCCATACACATCAACATGGCTGCAGTGGAACGGGTCGAGAGCTTCAAGTTCCTACGTGTCCAAACCACTAAGGCAGTCCTTCTCAAATAGTGGGGCGCGCCCCCCTGGGGGGGGCTCGGAGCGATGCCAGGGGGGGCGCGTGACCCCGGGGAACACGCTTTTTTTTGCCGCGTAGTAGTTTTTTTTTAACCGAACAAGAGCACAGAGCAGGAGATATGAAGTGCAGATAACAAACCCTTAAGAGACCATGGAAAAATACAGGGATGAAAAGAAAGGCGGAGAGAGACGGAGATAATGAGACAAACGTAAGTCTCCCGAAAGCTAAGACGAGGAAATATGACGAAGCGTATGTCGCGCTTGGCTTCACTGTGACTACGGTGGGAGACGAGGAAAGACCGGTATGTTTACTGTGTCTAAAAATGTTGGCAGCGGACAGCATGAAGCCAAATAAATTAAGGCGTCACTTAAAGACATTACACCCCAATCACGCTGATAAGCCGCTTGAGTTTTTTCAGCGAAAACGTGCCGAATATTGTCAACAATCGTCCCGCTTTGTGAATGCTACTTCAGTAAACCAGCGAGCACTGTTAGCATCATATAAGGTGGCGTACCAAATTGCTCAGTGCAAAAAACCCCACTCCATAGCAGAGGAGCTGATACTGCCTGCAGCATTCGACATGGTCTCTGTCATGCTGGATGACGCAAGTGCTGCAAAAATAAAAACTATCCCTCTGTCCAATGACACTGTCGCCAGACGTATAAATGACATTGCTAACGATATTAAAGAACAGCTGGTAGATAAACTCAAAGACAAACGTTTTACCTTACAGTTCGATGAAGCAACTGACAGCAACAAAGACTGTTTGTTTATCGCTTATGTACGTTTTGACATGACAAACTCCCTGTGTGAGGATCTACTTTTTTGTAAATATGTCAGAGACAGAGCCACAGCTGAAGAGCTATTCAAAATGCTGGACTGCTTCCTGACTGAGAATTGGCTAAAGTGGGAGAACTGCATTGGTGTTTGCAGTGATGGTGCACAGACCATGGCAGGGATGAGAAAAGGACTTCGGGCACTCATCAAGAAGGCCTCACCTAATGCTGAGTGGACACACTGTGTTATACACAGAAGTACTGGCATCAAGGCACCTTTCCTCTGAATTAAGTGAGGTTATGACTGACATTGTAGGTGTAGTCAATTTTATAAAGACCAGACCACTAAAAACAAAAGTCTTCTCTGCTATCTGTGAGGAGATGGGAGCTGAACATCAAGCTGTGCTGTTTCACAGTGAAGCAAGGTGGCTGTCACGAGGAAAAGTCTTGTCCCGAGTTTTTGAGCTCAGAGAGCAGATAAGAATGTTTTTGGAGCAGGAGCACAAGTATGACATCACAGAAAAATGTAGTGGCAAAACTGGCCTACCTGAGTGACATATTTGGAAAGCTAAATGAACTAAATCTACAGCTTCAAGGGAAAGATAAACACCTCCCTCAGGTCACAGACAAGATCAGCTCTTTCACTCGAAAGCTTGCAATGTGGGGCAGGCGACTTGATGAAGGAAATACTGATTCATTCGAGAACCTGCATGAATTTGTTGACACTGCTGACTATGATGCCACCTCAGTGATTCCATATATTAAGGAGCATATTTCATCACTGATGGGATTCTTTAAAAAGTACTTCCCTGAAAACAGTTCCCAATATGACTGGGTGAGAGATCCTTTCAATGCACCAGCTCCAACTGGTTTCAGCTCTGCAGAGGAGGAGAGTGGAGTCAGATATGACGTCTGACTCCACATTGAGACTGAGGTTCACATCACAGACACTGAGTGAATTCTGGCTGAGTGTAGAGAGGCAGTATCCACTTAGGGCAGAGGGCCATGGGCATTCTTCTTCCTTTTGCAACATCTTATCTTTGTGAGACTGGCTTCTCTGCTGTTGCTGCACTGAAGACCAAGTACAGGTCCCATCTAAACATTGAGCAGGAGCTGAGAGTTGCAGTATCATGCTTCAAACCCCGCTTCGAAAAGCTGTGCTCTGCAAAACGTGCTCATTGTAGCCATTAATCCTGACTTCCTCATTTTGATAAAAAAAAAATCAGCACAAATTGTTTTATTCATTTTTGTTTTATAGGTCAAAATGTTTCATATATTGTGCTCCTGAGTTAATGTTGCTGATCAATTTGAATTTATTATTATTTATTGATTATATTTAATTTTATTTTTCAGTATCAAATGGTCAAAAAATGTTTACAGTTTAAATAAGGGTTTAATTTTTTTTTAAATTTCAGGCAAATTGATGCACTTGAAGTCTTTTCTGTTACAAACTAAAAAAAACTATGTTAATAAAGTTATTCTTTGTTGTAAGTTGATCTATATTTCTTTCTTTTTTATTTTTCTTTAATGTTAATAAGGATACAATGTTATGCAGAGGTGTACTTATAACAATTTCATAGACAAATGATACTATTTACAGTCGCGGCGGAGAGTTGGGGGGGCGTGAAATGTTTACTTCTTCCTAGGGGGGGCGTAACAGAAAATAATTGAGAAGCACTGCACTAAGGACTTAAAATGGTCCATGCAACAGTGCCTCTTCCCTCTCAGGAAGTTGAAAAGGTTTTTCATTGGCTTTCAAATCCTCAAAAGCTATACATCTGCACCATTGAAAGCATCTTGACTGGATGCATCACTGCTTGGTATGACAACAGCACCACTCTTGATCGCATGGCGCTACAGAGGGTGATGCAGATAGCCCAGCACATCACTGGGGCTGAGGTTCCTGCCATCCAGGACATCTATATCAGCCGTGTGAAAGGGAGGACCGGAAGGCCCCCCAAGCAACAGACTGTTGTCTTTGCTTCTGCACGGCAAGCAGTACCGGGGCATCAAGTCTGACACCGACAGGCTTCTGAACAGCTTCTATCCCCAACATTAGCGATGCGTGGGTAAAATCACTGGGAAGCCAAGCCAGAAAGAAAAGCCATATTACATATGTTGTAATATGGTAACTTGCCTAAATGACTACCGACCCGTAGCACTCATGTCTGTAGCCATGAAGTGCTTTGAAAGGCTGGTCATGGCTCAAATCAACACCATTATCCCAGAAACCCTACACCCACTCCAATTTGCATACCAACCCAACAGATCCACAGATGATGCAATCTCTATTGCACTCCACACTGCCCTTTCACACCTGGACAAACGGAACACCTATGTGAGAATGCAATTCATTGAGTACAGCTCAGCTTTCAACACCATAGTGCCCTCAAAGCTCATCACTAAGCTAAGGACCCTGGGACTAAACACCTCCCTCTGCAACTAGATACTGGACTTTCTGATGGGCCGCCCCCAGGTGGTAAGGGTAGGAACAACACATCTGCCACGCTGGTCCTCAACACAGGGGCCCCTCGGGGGTGCGTGCTCTGTCCCCTCCTGTACTCCCTGTTCACTGATGACTGCACGGCCAGGCACGACTCCAACCCCATCATTAAATTCCCCGACAACGACGAGACAGCCTATAGGGAGGAGGTCAGAGACATGACCGTGTGGTGCAAGGACAACAACCTCTCCCTCAATGTGATCAAGACAAAGGAGATGATTGTGGACTACAGGAAAAGGAGGACCAAGCACGCCCTCAATCTCATCAACAGGGCTGTAGTGGAGCAGGTTGAGAGCTTCAAGTTCCTTGGTGTCCATATCATCAACAAACTAACATGGTCCAAGCACACCAAGACAGTCGTGAAGAGGGCACGACAAAACCTATTCACCCTCAGGAGACTGAAAAGATTTGTCATGGATCGTCAGATCCTCAAAAGGTTCTACAGCTGCACCATTGAGAGCATCCTGACGGATTGCATCACTGCCTGGTATGGTAACTGCTCGGCTTCTGACCGCAAGGCACTACAGAGGGTAGTGCGTACGGCCAAGTACATCACCAGGGACAAGCTTCCTGCCATCCAGGACCTCTATACCAGGCGGTGTCAGAGGAAAGCCCTAAAAATTGTCAGACTCCAGCCCCTCTAGTCATAGACTGTTCTCTTTGCTACCGCACGGCAAGCGGTACCGGAGCGCCAAGTCTAGGTCCAAGAGGCTTCTAAACAGCTTCTACCCTCAAGCTATAAGACTCCTGAACATCTAATCAAATGGCTACCCAGTCTATTTGCACTGCCCCCCCCCCCCATTTATGCTGCTGCTACTCTCTGTTAATATCTATGCATAGTCACTTTAATAACGCTACCTACATTTACATATTAACTCAATAACCTCGACTAACTGGTGCCGCCGCACATTGACTCTATACCGGCACCCCTTGTATATGGCCTCGCTATTGTTATTTTACCGCTGCTCTTTAATTATTTGTTACTTTAATTGCTTTTTTGGGGGTATTTTTCTTAAAACTGCATTGTTGTTTAAGGGCTTGTAAGTAAGCATTTCACTGTAAGGTCTACACCTGTTATATTCGGCGCATTTGACAAATAAATTTGATTTGATAATTGTGTTGTTTTCTCTGTAACCTGTTAATTCATATGCCTTGCGACCGTGATATATGCCTAAGGCCGAGAGAAGAAGAAGACACAGTGGCAGTATAAATTCAACCACACCTTTGTTTCACAAAACCAGAGAACAACCTCTGTCCGGTGAAGTCCACAAAGCATATTGCATGTAACAAACAGTTACATGACCTACAGCATGGTCAAGAAAGTTAATCTTCCCAACATTTTTGGACTACTAAACAACTATTGATTTAGAACAATGGAGAGTTACTGCAAGTTGCAAAGAAAACAGAAGCTCCCTCCACTATTCCAGCACCATTTCAACTTCAACATTTTAACATCATCAAATCACCTATGCTTGGTCTAATACAGTGACAACTAAAAGATAGCAAAAATAATTTAGTCCAATCAATGTAAGCTAAATATGATGTGGCTGTCCGTGTGTGCGTTTTGTGCAAGTAGAAAAAAATGTTGACTCACCCTACTTGTAGAGAAACGCCAATGCCATCCTCCTCTCATTCATGTTGACGAAACGTCTATCACTCTGTCATACAGTACATACTTTTATTTGCTAGCCTAACGTCCTTTTGGGCAATGTTAGCTAGTTATCGTTAGCCTTCTACATCTAGCTACATAATGAACGTCCATCCTCTCAGTCTAGGTGCACAATGTATTTTATGGATGGATCAGAGTCATCGTTATAATCATTGGCCAGTACAGAGTTAAGTCCAAATCCTTATCTCCATCCATGTTTAATTTAGAAAAGGGCAAATTTTAGCTAGCTAGCCACCGGAGGACAATAACACAAGATGTTTCTATCAATGACATATTTCTCTGTGATAGGATTGAAGCCAAATCCAAACTGGATCCCCTTCACACTTTGTTTTGGTACGCCAGGACCATTCAGCTCAACGCTGATTGCTATAATTTTATACTTTTTTTTATCAAGGGAGGTCAAATGCTCGCTGGCTTCCCTTGCATTCAAGGCTACGGGTGGCAACAATGTCATACTCTTTATGATCATACCTCATCAAATAGATGGCCTTCAGAGACAGAGGGCCGCTGTTTCTCCGGTGAAGCCTCTTGCGAATTTAAGGAAAATTATGAAAACACAGAGAGACGATAAATGATTGTATGTTTTTTTTTCTCAAATTCTTTGGGGAAGCCTGGCTTCCCTGAATACATGCCACTGATCCCCAAGCCATACGACTGCTAAATAGCTAACAGAATGGCTACACAGACTATCTGTGTTGACCCTTGTATTAAAAAAACAACAACAACAAAAACTCTATGCATACTCACAGGACTCTACACACTCACGTACACTCCAAGACACACGTAACATGCACACACTGTTGTACTGACTCCACACACAGGCACACACACTCACATACAATCATAATTTACACTAATGCTACTCTGTTTATTATATACTGCTCAAAAAAATAAAGGGAACACTTAAACAACACAATGTAACTCCAAGTCATCACACTTCTGTGAAATCAAACTGTCCACTTAGGAAGCAACACTGACTGACAATAAATTTCACATGCTGTTGTGCAAATGGATGCTTTCACTCTAGTGGTAGCATGAGACGGAGTCTACAACCCACACAAGTGGCTCAGGTAGTGCAGCTCATCCAGGATGGCACATCAATGCGAGCTGTGGCAAGAAGGTTTGCTGTATCTGTCAGCGTAGTGTCCAGAGCATGGAGGCGCTACCAGGAGACAGGTCAGTACATCAGGAGATGTGGAGGAGGCCGTAGGAGGGCAACAACCCAGCAGCAGGACCGCTACCTCCGCCTTTGTGCAAGGAGGAGCAGGAGGAGCACTGCCAGAGCCCTGCAAAATGACCTCCAGCAGGCCACAAATGTGCATGTGTCTGCTCAAACGGTCAGAAACAGACTCCATGAGGGTGGTATGAGGGCCCGACGTCCACAGCTGGGGGTTGTGCTTACAGCCCAACACCGTGCAGGACGTTTGGCATTTGCCAGAGAATACCAAGATTGGCAAATTCGCCACTGGCGCCCTGTGCTCTTCACAGATGAAAGCAGGTTCACACTGAGCACATGTGACAAACGTGACAGAGTCTGGAGACGCCGTGGAGAACGTTCTGCTGCCTGCAACATCCTCCAGCATGACCGGTTTGGCGGTGGGTTAGTCATGGTGTGGGGTGGCATTTCTTTGGGGGGCCGCACAGCCCTCCATGTGCTCGCCAGACCCCTTGTGAGACCATATGCTGGTGCGGTTGGCCCTGGGTTCCTCCTAATGCAAGACAATGCTAGACCTCATGTGGCTGGAGTGTGTCAGCAGTTCCTGCAAGAGGAAGGCATTGATGCTATGGACTGGCCTGCCCGTTCCCCAGACCTGAATCCAATTGAGCACATCTGGGACATCATGTCTCGCTCCATCCACCAACACCACGTTGCACCACAGACTGTCCAGGAGTTGGCGGATGCTTTAGTCCAGGTCTGGGAGGGGATCCCTCAGGAGACCATCCGCCACCTCATCAGGAGCATGCCCAGGCGTTGTAGGGATGTCATACAGGCACATGGAGGCCACACACACTACTGAGCCTCATTTTGACTTGTTTTAAAGACATTACATCAACGTTGGATCAGCCTGTAGTGTGGTTTTCCACTTTAATTTTGAGTGTGACTCCAAATCCAGACCTCCATGGGTTGATAAATTGGATTTCTATTGATTATTTTTGTGTGATTTTGTTGTCAGCACATTCAACTATGTAAAGAAAAAAGTATTTAATAAGATTATTTCATTCATTCCGATCTAGGATGTGTTATTTTAGTGTTCCCTTTATTTTTTTGAGCAGTGTATATCCTGATCCCTAGTCACCTTACCCCTGTACATATTTACCTCTATCACTGTAGTATCCCTGCAAATTGTAAATATGGTATTGGAACTGACTGTGTAAATAGCTTATTAATTTCTTGTGTTCTTATCTTATTCTTATTTCTTCTGTGTTTTTGTTCTACTTTGGTATTTTTAGGGCTACGCTAACCACGTTTCCATGCACAGTTTCTATATGAGTAAAGTGGTGGTTTCTATATTAGGAGCTATAGGAGGACGAGCTCATTGTAATGTCTGGAATGGAATATGGTTTCTATATTTTCTCCTTATTTAAACTTGATTTAACTAGGCAAATCAGTTAAGGACAAATTCTTATTGACAATGATGTGTTTGATATGCCTTCCATTTATTCCATTCCAGCCATACAATGAGCCCATCCTCCTATAGCTCCTCCCACCAGCCTCCTCTGGAGTAAAGTCATACCGTATAAAAAAATAATCATGACAGCTGTGATGGAAACAGGTCGTTTTGGTACAATTTTATAAATGCCGACATATCATTTGTCCATTAGACATGGTGGGATATTTTTGTGTCGGTAAAATAAATTATTTGAGAAATGGTGGTGGAAACGCCTTTATACACTAAGATTGATCAAATAACCATCATATCGAAGTGAACTTGGAGTCACGCGATGATATGGTGTCTGGTCCTCCCACTATGACTTGGGAAACCATGCAGTTTATTAGGCTACAGATTAAAAAAGTTACGATGAACTTCAGGGTGGTGACAGTGCACAGTGATTTTGATGCTCCTTTCCAATAAATATCGAAGGTCTTATTCTGGTGACATGAGGATTGATGCTTGACTGCCGTTTTTAAAAATCTTTAAATAGTCTCGCTCTTATCCATAATAATCTCATCATGTAGACTAGCCTACCCGCACAGCCTACCTGCATTGTATCTGCAAGCTGTTGGCTAGAGCGCACGTGCCAAGGCCCGAGTAGGCACATTTCCTATTTAACGCAACAGTTTTTGTGACAACTATCGGGAGAGTTGAAATGTGATGGAAACACATTGAACTTTAGATTTTTATTCTGTACATGAAAATCTGTCGCCAATTGGATGGAAACCTAGCTATTGTAACGATGTACGCTGAGAGTTGGGAAGCAAGTTCAGGGAGTGAATACATTTAATAAATAAATGAACAAAACAAGAAACACGAACAGCGCACCGACATGAAACAGGAACAATGACTACTGGGGAAAAAACCAAAGGGAGTGACATACAGTTGAAGTCGGAAGTTTACATACACTTATGTTGGAGTCATTAAAACTCGTTATTCATCCACTCCACAAATTTCTTGTTAACAAACTATAGTTTTGGCAAGTCGGTTAGGACATCTACTTTGTGCCTGACACAAGTAATTTTTCAACAATTGTTTACAGACAGTTTATTTCACTTAATTCACTGTGTCATGACGTTGGCCTCTTTGGGTACAGGAAGGACAGTTGACCCCCTCCCCTTTGTACCATCACCCAACCTACCTTCCCCCCCAACCCAGGGTTGTAAAAATTCCAAGAGGAGAATCTACTACAACATGTTTCATAGAGAGACAAAGGAAATTCTTCCAACTCATAGAATTGGAGAACCTAGCGACATGTGTGTTCTGGAGAAGATATGGAAGATTGATGAAGACTCCAGCTACGAACTGATCCGCTTGGTACAATTTTGTGATACTCAGAAGAGACAATATAGCCATATTACCCTAAAACGGTCTACATGATAGCCTCAGCGATGAGACTGAATCCACATGGGTGTATACAATGTATTATTAAGGATAAAGCTATTTGTAATACATTGAGATGCTATGTACTGATGTTAATGTGATAGAATTATATTTCTGTAACCAAGTCTAGCTCAGTCATAGGCACGCCCCCAGGGACACATACAGGACCAGGCGTCATTTGACAAGCCTGTTCTCTGGGTACTATAAAAGACCCCCTGATTTACATTTCTACAGGACCAGGCCTACACTCCATCGTGAGTTTGGCCCAGAGGTTTGACCAGCCAAGTACTCTACTGAAAGTGAACTATACCACGTGGTTAACTTTTACTATCGAGACCGACAGAATAAGAACAAGTCTTTGATATTAATTATTAGTCTGCAGCTAAGTAAATTATATCATCGAACGCGAAGACCAACCACATCCATTCTATGACGACATTCATGAATGTCGCTCTGACAGATCCATTCTAACCGAGAGAGAGAGAGAACGCTGACAAACTCTCCATCAGAACAAAACTCTCCAACACGAATCCCGACGACACATGAGCGTAAATATATATTGATATTACAATTGTTCCCGAATGAGTGAGCCTTCAATTGTTAATATTAATGAACTCTGTGTAACTTCTCAGCTTACCGTTTTATGACCCATTGTCTAACAGACCAGCCATGCTTGTTAGCCAGTAGGGCACATTCCCCTACCAATCCTGTGTGACGATAATTACTGTTTGTATGTTTTCTGTTAATTACTAAGTGTAGTAAATAAATGATTTTAAGACAATTGATGTATGGATGATTTTAGTAAAGACTGGGTTCGTGCAGATACAACAATTTACGACGTTTGGAATGAGACTAACGTGAGGTAAAATACACCATTGAAACTAGAAGATAATCGGCCTATACTATAATAGAATATTATAGTACAGGAAAGTTATATTAGGAAAATTATAGCTTTGTAATCTGAATATTCTCCTTGGTGCCCCGATCTCCTAGTTAATTACAGTTAAACGATTAATCAGTTTAATCGCGTGATAATAATTACAGGGAGCTAATTGATAAACGTATCTTCAGTTTAATGGTACCCAAAGACACGACAACTGTATCACAATTCCAGTGGGTCAGAAGTTTGACATCATTTGAGTCACTTGGAGGTGTACCTGTGGATGTATTTCAAGGCCTACCTTCAAACTCAGTGCCTCTTTGCTTGACATCATGAGAAAATCAAAAGAAATCAGCCAAGACCCCAGAAAAAAAATTGTAGAACTCCACAAGTCTGGTTCATCCTTGGGAGCAATTTCCAAATGCCTGAAGGTACCACGTTCATCTGTACATACAATAGTACGCAAGTATAAACACCATGGGACCATGCAGCCGTCATACCACTCAGGAAGGAGACGCGTTCTGTCTCCTAGAGATGAACATACTTTGATGCGAAAAGTGCAAATCAATCCCAGAAAAAAAGCAAAGGATCTTGTGAAGATGCCGGAGGAAACAGGTACAAAAGTGTCTATATCCACAGTAAAACGAGTCCTATATCAACATAACCTGAAAGGCTGCTCAGCAAGGAAGAAGCCACAGCTCCAAAACCGCCATATACTTTTTGGAGAAATGTCCTCTGGTCTGATGAAACAAAAATAGAACTGTTTGGCCATAATGACCATCATTATGTTTGGAGGAAAAAGGGGGAGGCTTGCAAGCCGAAGAACACCATCCCAACCGTGAAGCACAGAGGTGGCAGCATCATGCTGTGGGGGTGCTTTGCTGCAGGAGGGACTGGTGCACTTTACAAAACAGATGGCATCACGAGGCAGGAAAGTTATGTGGATATATTGAAGCAACATCTCAAGACATCAGTCAGGAAGTTAAAGCTTGGTCGCAAATGGGTCTTCCAAATGGACAATGACCCCAAGCATACTTCCAAAGTTGTTGCAAAATGGCTTAAGGACAACAAAGTCAAGGTTTTGGAGTGGCCATCACAAAGCCCTGACCTCAATCCCATAGAAAATCTGTGGGCAGAACTGAAAAAGTGTGTGTGAGCAAGGAGGCATACAAATCTGACTCAGTTACACCAGCTCTGTCAGGAGGAATGGGCCAAAATTCACCCAACTTATTGTGGAAAGCCTGTGGAAGTCTACCCAAAAAGTTTGACCCAAGTTAAACAATTTAAAGGCAATGCTACCAAATACTAATTGAGTGTATGTAAACTTTTGACCCACTGGGAATGTGATGAAAAAAATAAAAGCTACTATTATTCTGACATTTCACATTCTTAAAATAAAGTGGTGATCCTAACTGACCTAAGACAGGGAATTTTTACGCGGATTAAATGTCAGGAATTGTGAAAAACGGAGTTTAAATGTGTTTGGCTAAGGTGTATGTAAACTTCAGACTTGAACTGTATATAGGGCAGGTTATCAAGGACGTGATTGAGTCCAGGTGAGTGTCATAATGCACGTAACGATGATGACAGGTGTGCGCCATAACGAGCAGCCTGGTGACCTAGAGGCCGGAGAGGGAGCACACGTGACAGCTATGGATATTGATTACTGCATTGTTGGGTTTGGAGCTTGCAAGAGATGCATTTCACTGTACTTGTGCACGTGACATTAAACATTTTAACTTGAATTCACCTTAGTGGACAACTCAACCAAAATGTAAATCAGAACTAGACGTTGAACTGACGTCTTTGCCCAGTGGGTAGCTTCTCTTACTTCACAACACAAAAAGCAGGACATAAGCTCACAGTACACTTTCTCACATATGTTTTTTATAATCATATCAAAATAGAATTAAGTGGCAATTATCACAACATTCATTTTTTGATAATTCAAAACAAAACAGACAATAACTGTTACAGTTGAAAGAAGGCATTATGAAATATGCCACATTTTCAATATTTAAAATAAGTTTGGCTGGTAGTTAGGTTATTTGAAGTGAGCAAACTATACCTGAAAGGTGACCTGCACACACGCACTGAGCTTCTTTGCTTGACACATCTAACCCATGCTAATTTTAATATCTGACACTTTTATCAGGGCACTTTTTTCTCTTCAAATTGTAGTGTTAGATTTTTCACCAACTAGTTTTACTAAATGGCCTTGTAAAATCCATAGGATACTAATAAACAAAGCTTGAACCCTTTTTTTTTAGGACAACTTACTGTAAATCAATATTAAATGTCAACATTTTGTAGCAAAGGGGTGTTAAAACTAGGATTACTGTCCCACAGTCACACTGTATGATTTCTCACCAATCCCTGCTTTAGCTGGGTCACAATACTGCAGTCTCAGTCTGGGGCGTGTTTGTGTGTGCTGTCACAAACTGACAGAGAGAGCGAGAGAAGCCCCAATTTCTGTATTCGGTAGTGCATAATTCTCTGTGTTAAAAATGACAATGGCACCTATTCCAGTACCCTTGCTGTGTCTCTGCCTTTATTAAATAAAGCAACACACAGCCTCAGGATACAAAAGGTCTGATTCTCTGCTGTTCCCTATGTAGACAAGGACTGGTTAGCAATGAGCATTGTGAATAAGGGACTATCTGACTTATGGATTCATGAGTGTTAGTGATCAAACACATAAATATGATTCTGTTCACATACTTACATATACTCTAACACTCAAATGGGCACACATGCGCAAACTGTACACACGCGTGAGCACAGACACGCACATGCACACCCACACTGACACACAAAGTTATACAATGACACAAAGTCATTACCATAACTTGTCTATCATACAGACAGTGAATGGCAGGCAACAGACAACACCTTTTCCCTTTTCAAAGCTTTTCATTGTAGTTACATTGGGCTCAATTCGATCAGATCCGCGTTCGCTTTAGCCAACATCCGCATAGCGGTTGTTTTGGCGATTTAGGGCTGTCAAATCCGTAAGTGGCTCCCGGCATTATACCTAAAGCGGACATTGCCATTGGCTGAGTCTCATTAACAGAAATGCTTTGCAGCCTTGTTTACAAGTTGGAACACTGGAATGTGAGTTGTAATCTACAGCTTGATTAGGATGATAGAAATCCTAATGTTTAATGAGTTTTTAATTTGAGCTTAATTATTTCTATATAGACTACACTTTATTTTCTGATTTTGAGACAATTTGACAGCTCCAATCCTCCTCTAAAACCGCCAAAACATCCGCTATGCGGCTGTCTGCTATCGTCGGATAATGCTTGATCTGATTGAATCTAGACCACGGTCTGTGTGCACAAAGGCTGACAGCTCAAATTATATTGAGACCGGAAGAGGGATCGATATTCAACCCCCAAAATGCTTCATATGTAGTAATCCTATTGATAATGAACACAGGAGACCTATGTGATATAAGGAATAAATAATGTTAAAGACAGACATAAAGGTGTAATGCAACCCCTGTATAGCACCTTGCATCTTTAATCACACTCTCCGAAAGAAGTGCGGAAGCCTTAGCTGAACATGAGAATGCAAACCTGTGCATTATTTTTGATGGAATTCCAGTGTTTCAGATCAAATTAAATACAATTAAATATCTTTATATAAAACGAGATTCTACATTGTGTAACTATTGAGACATGTAATATCTTTGCTGTGTAGTTCTATTGCCCTCCCTTAGTGTGGGAATAGTACATATAGAGCAGCTTAAGTACAATGTAGGGATACTGCTCGCATCAGTCAAGACTACCACTCATTCCAACAGTCCTAGCTCATATAAATGTCATCATTTCTTTCCCATTGTCCCTGTAATATCTGCTCGCCATGGTATTTTCCCGGTACTCTACCAGTGTATCTTTCTAGTCGGAAAAATAAAATGTCTTCTCCCATGTCAGAACCCAGTGAGCAACATTTTTGAAATATATATTTTTGAAATATATTTTCAACCAAAAACACGTATTTTCAGCGTCTTGTGCTCATAGGGAAATGGGAGATTTGGACTGACATAAAAATGCTCTCTCTTCCTTGGTCTTCTTGACAAGCGTGATCAGTCCACTTCGTGGGAGTTGTAATGAACCATGCCTCGGATGAGCATACAAAGAGATTTTAACCGACTTGATCTCTACTGACTGGAGTGGTTTACTACGCTGTTGAAAAGTCATGAGGGAGGTCCAATAGCACTGTCCAGTAACAGTCCAACATCCTTGTGAATGTTCCAACGTTCTTCCAGTGTTCCAATAATATCTCCCAAAGTCCTAATGTTGTTCCAATGATCTGTTCCGACGTTCTAATGTTGTTTGAATGTTCTGTTCCAATGTTCTTGATCCGACTGGGGGAACATCTTGTTGTTAATAGGAGATAATCTTTTGATGGATCAGAGATATGTTGATGGATCACCTCAACCTTGTATGTATTTACATCCCATTCTTCTTGTCCCATATTTCTTTCCGTCCAAGGGTTGTTTTGGGTTCACCAGACAATCATTAGTACTATTAGGAAATACCTCACGGTCACAGGATGGGCAGGTTACTGACACATGAATATTAACTCATAAGAAAGGAATTAACTGCTCGGTGTCACCACTGGATTGTCCAAAACAAAGACTGAGAGCATCACTCCCTGGATGAGAAGGAGAAACAGAGTTTTTTTTGAAATGGTTACATTCTAGACCAGGCTCGTAGTTTTTGTATATGAATATACACTTTTCTTTGGAAAGTATCTTAAAGGCTTAGGAAAGTATTTGAAAACTGTTTGTAAATACTTTCCCCCAAAAGTATTTTAAATTGTTGGTATTTGAAAGTACTTGGAAAGTATTTGAATGGGTTTGGAAGTATTTATGTTAGAACGGATAGAAACTCTCTTACCTGCAGAGAGATTGTAGGTTCTACATTAGCATTGCTCTCATTGCAGCCTTGCTGATGCGCTTGCGGTTGTTCTTCCTCATTCTCTTCCTAGGTGGGCCGGGCCGAGCAGGTGGCCGGGGACGAGCCAGGTCTGAGGGCGCTCGCGTCGAAGTGGGCGACACTGCGCCTGGGAGAACAGGAATACAGTTTGGAATACAATTTAAACTGAGAAACATACGTCCAAAACACATAGACACACAGACACGCACCACACACACTTGCTAGCTCACAATGTTCTCTGTCTACCTGTTCTTTGTGTGGTGGTTTGAGTTTGATGATGTTTATGATTAGGCCGAGGGTACTTCTGCTCCTCTTCTTCTTGCTGTTGTTTCTGTTGCTCCCGTCTCAGGTGCTCCTTCTCATCGTCCAGCCTCCTGTGGAGTAACAACAGCTCCTTCCTCTCCTCCTCCAGCTTCTCCTGTTCCAGTTGGAGAGCGTGCTGGAGCCTCCTCTCTGAATCAGGTGTCTCATTGTCTTTACGTCTTTGATCGGCTTCCTCAAGGGGAGGGAATCTGCTCTCGGGCCTCTGATTGGTTTCCTCCGTAGGATGGAATCGCTGTTCCATTCTTTGATTGGCTCCCTCTCTGCTTTTGGTTTCCTCTGAGGAGGAGTTGGTCCCATGTTGCTGTTGCTTTGATGTGTTGTTGCGTAGCGAGGGACTCTGTGTTTGTGTGGGTTGTCTCTGTGTCTCCTGGTCTCCCTCCTCACTGAGACTCAGACTTCCCTGCTGCCTATCTCCCCTACTGACATTACCCTCAGTAATGTTAAATAGTGTGTCCCCTCGTGTCTCGACCCTGTCTCTCTTCTCGTGGTCAAGTTGTGCCATGTCGATGTCCATTGCGGTTGTAGTGCCGTTGACACTACTATTGTCTCTCCCCTCCTCCATGTCATCGTGATGTCGATGTTCGGTCCACTCCTTAGCTCCCAGCTGGCTGGTAGTGTTAAGTACCCACTGAGGATCCATCTTGTCATGGTCTAGCCCATAGCCCCCTTTCCCCTCCCCTGCGTCTGAGGAGGTGTCCTTGGGGTTCCAGTGCTGGTCCAGCAGGTCTTCCAGCTGGATCCTCTGGTTGTGCTTCAGCTCATCTCTGCGGTGCAGCTCCTCCTTGGATCTGGCCTTGGCCGGATGCCCTTCTCCTTTGTTGTCTTTCTGCTGTCTGCGGGGCGTGGACTTCTTCTTGGGGACGGCCGGGGGGCGAGGGGCGGGCTGGCAGCGACACTCCACATGGTCGTGGACCGAGACGACTGCCTTGGAGTAGTTGGGCCGCTTCTCCACGTACTGGATCTTCATCACCTAGTGAGGAGGAGGTGGAGGAGATTAGCTCTGCGGAAGTGCAGAATTCAAAATGACTAAACCGCTTTTTTATTTTTTTATTCATGTAATCACTAACCCTTTATTTGACCAGGTAGGCCTACGTTAGCTGTGAACATTCTCTACAGAAACAACCTGGGCAAGAGTTTCAGGGTAGAGGACAGGGGTTGGGATGGGGGGTGGTGTATATGTACCTGTAGGTGCCTGGTGTGCATCAGCACGGGGACACACTGCAGCGTCTTGGTGTTGCAGCAGCCGGAGCATCGCTGTACCTCTACACAGGGAGGCCACAACATGAAGTTGGCATTGCTGCGGTCCAACATGGCACGGGTCACCTCCATCACCTCTGTCCTCACCTTACATAGCGCCTGCTGAGCCGGCTGGGCGTCTGAGACAACAAAGACAGACAGACAAACAGACCATTTAAACGTGTATATATTTTTTTTAAGTCACATATAACTTACAGGTTCCATAAGCCTCAGGCTTAATGTTAAAAGCATACCCTCTACACTGCTCAGTGCCTACAAAACAGCCAGCACATAGGCCTCAAAATGTAGAAAACATTTAGTTTACACTAATTATACTGAAGGTATATTACTTATGCTGTTTAAAGAAATCACATGCTATTGAAGCAGCTGAACTATTTGGAGTGTAACTTGGAGTTGCAAGTCGTGTTTGTGTTTGTTCAGCAAATAACTAATGAATCGGTGACATACTTTAGATGTTTCTTTACCAAAACATGCGTTACGCAACTCAGTTTGGATTAGATCCAGCTGTCCAAAACCACCCAAGTCAACATGAGTGACGGAAATATGTGGAATTATAGCCTAGTGTCAGAGAAATATGAGGAAGGTGCAAACTCACCCAGACTCCTTGGTAGTCGGTTGCTAGCGTTGTTAGAGTGTTGTCCACTGGGCACAAAATCTTCCGAAACATCCTCATCTGAGAAAAAAAACAATACTCTCCTACATTAGATTACAGATCTAATCAGCTCATTACTTCAATTGTTTATTGTTATGACTTTTAGTGTGTGTGTGCGTGTGGGCGCGTGTCTGTGTGTTTATCTGTGTATGGTTGTATGGTGCATGTGTGTGTTTATGAGAGAGTTTGAAGCATTGTTTATGTTTAACTTCCCTGTAATATATGCCTGTTTGTGTGGACATTTGTTTCTGTCATAACCTCATGTTTGTATGTTTTTGTACCTTGAGACGTTGAATACTTCACTCTTTGTTTCTCTTATCTCGTTGAGTTTGTATATACTGTTTACTGTGTGTGATGTTCGCTATTCAATGATGGGAATAAAATCTGGGCAATATGTGTATCTATTTAAGAAGTCTTTCTGCCCTCTGTGCCACTGTGGGTTTATCTGTTAGTCAGTCTGTGAGATTCTGTTTGTTGTATTTACTGTGTGTGATGTTCACCTGTCCCTGTTGGGAATGAAATCTGGGCATCATGTGACAAAGTTTTTATTATTTTTCCCTCAGTCTCTGTTGGTCGGGTTAGTTAGTCTGAGAGAGCCTCCATCTCTTGGCGTGATCAGTGTGTCTGGCTGGCTTGTGGTCCTGTATGGCTCAGTTGATAGAGCATTAGGCTTCGGAAGCCAGGATGTGGGTTTGAATCCCGGGGCCACCCATATGTTAAAATATATGCACCTATGACAGTAGGTCTCTTTGTAAACGGATTCTGCTAAATGGCATATGCATGTTGATGAGTATTAGTATAGTACAACATTAGAGATATTTACCTACGGAGTCACTGAGCAGCAGCAGCTGTAGGTCCTCTATGGAAGAGATAGGGTTGCTCCTAACCAGCTCCACCAAACCTGGAGGGAGAGGATCCCCCTGAGAAAAAGCGATAAGACAGGAATAAAACTAGATTCTCCCAAATCAGATATTTTCTCAGCTTCCCAATTTATTCTGTGTAGATATGGAAGCAAAGAGACAACAACAGTGGTACATGTAAGCTCCCAAGTGGCACAGCGGTCTAAGGCACTGCATGTAAGTGCTAAAGACGTCACTACAGACACCCTGGTTTGAATATAGGCTGTATCACAACCGGCTGTGATTGGGAGTCCCATGGTCGTCTGGGTTTGGCCGGTGTGGGCTGTCATTGTAAATAAGAATGTGTTCTTAACTGACTTGCCCAGTTAAATAAGTACTTTTTTTATTTATACATTTTTTTTAAGTAAAAATATTTTAAAGTACTACTTAAGTAATTTGTGGGGGTATCTGTATTTTACTTTACTATTTCTGAAATTATTTACTTTTACTTCACTACATTTCTAAAGGAAATAAGGTACTTTTACTCCATACATTTTCTCTGGTTAGGGGGTAACCCGACTTACCCCCCCTAATCATTAATGAAACAAGAGGATGAAGGAAATGGCTGCTTGGATTCACAATGGCCACTAAGTGGGGGTGAATGACTATTGGCCTTGTGTCACCTCATCTGCTAATACTTAGGGGTCACAGGAGTCAGGAAGGGTTCAGGAAGTAGTGGGGGATGGAGTGATTGAGAGGAGGAGGAGGAGAGGTGTATCAGAACAGAGAGATGGACATCAGGGCGAATAATGGCGGGATGGATGAAGAAAGGAGAAGAAGTTGCATCTATGGAGATATTAACTCTTGCTAGCTGGGTCTACCACTGTTTGACCTATTGGGTTCGAATCCCGGGTCTCCTGCACACCACAAAACTGGGTTAGCCTGCTGTGCTAATGTCTAGGCATTAATTCAGGGAGCTAACACAAGTCGAACGACCTCTGTCCGTTACATTAATCCATTCAGTTTCTTGTGAGAATAAATCGAAGCCCTTTGAGGAGGAAGAAGCCATCCGTGAACGGCATTCACACACTATTAATGTACATACCATTGACTTTTCCCCATTGTTGTTGGGCACTGCACAAAGTCAAGTCATACAAAAGGAAAATGCCATGAGTTAAATTAACAACTCTATTTATGTAGTGATGCCCCTGAGGAGCCATCCCAGTGATTTCCTCTCCTTGGCTCCAGTCTAAGGCTGTGAGACCCTAAAAGCACCCTATTCCCTAGTGCACTACTTTTGACCAGACCCATATGGGCCCTGGTCAAAAGTAGTGCCCTCTAAAGTGGATAGGGTGCCATTTGGGGCGCATTCAAATTGTGCTGGCTGCACACTATGGTCTGGGCCTTTGTTCATAGGGTGGCCACTGTCATGGCGATTTGTGTCTGAGCAGGAAAAATGAAATAAACACTTTACCCCCTGCAACTGCTAAACAAACCTGACGTAAACAGAAAATCATAACATTTACCCTATAATACCGTAGGAATCCAGGAGTGACTCTGGTCCTAATTTGGTGAACTCTAAATCAGAACTCTAAATCGCGCACACACACACACACACACACACACACACACAAATCAGCATCTGACTGAGTCACATCTGGAAGTTCTGGAACAGTCAGTGTCTTCTAAAATCTACGGTCATTCTGCTGATCACACAGGCTGAGACAGGCACTTATTTTAGAGCATTCACACAGTAGATCTACATCTCTCTGAAGAGAGAAACAGAGACAGACCCAGGTTGCATCTCAACTGGCATCGTATTTCATACATACTGTGGTGCACTAATTTTGACCAGACCCCTATCGGACTTGGTCAAAAGTTGTGCACTAAACAGGGAATACAGTGCCATCTGGGAAAAGCCCAAGTGATGTTTCATAGGAAGTGGGTTGAGCTGAGGAATGCCAGGTACAGGCTATAGGAGTAGAGAGGTGAGGAGTAATGATACATAATTATGGGTCTAGTTTTGCTGCCTGCCAGCATGCGAGTGTGTACACACACACACACACACACACACACACAAATGCACATACGCACGCACACCCTAGTCATTGGCAACTCCATTGCCCGCAGTATTAGACTTAAAACGAATCATCCAGCGATCATACACTGTTTACCAGGGGGCAGGGCTACCGACGTTAAGGCTAATCTGAAGATGGTACTGGCTAAGGCTAAAACTGGCGAGTGTAGAGAGTATAGGGATATTGTTATCCACGTCGGCACCAACGATGTTAGGATGAAACAGTCAGAAGTCACCAAGCGCAACATAGCTTCAGCGTGTAAATCAGCTAGAAAGATGTGTTGGCATCGAGTAATTGTCTCTGGCCCCCTCCCAATTAGGGGGAGTGATGAGCTCTACAGCAGTCTCACAACTCAATCGCTGGTTGAAAACTGTTTTCTGCCCCTCCCAAAATATAGAATTTGTAGACAATTGGCCCTCTTTTTGGGACTCGCCCACAAACAGGACCAAGCCTGGCCTGCTGAGGAGTGACGGACTCTATCTTAGCTGGAGGGGTGCTCTCATCTTATCTATGAACATAGAAAAGGCTCTAACTCCTCAAGCTCCACAATGAGATGGGGTGCAGGTCAGGCAGCAGGCTGTTAGCCAGCCTGCCAGCTTAGTGGAGTCTGCCACTAGCACAGTCAGTGTAGTCAGCTCAGCTATCCCCATTGAGACTGTGTCTGTGCCTCAATCTAGGATGGGTAAAACTAAACATGGCGGTGTTCGCCCTAGCAATCTCACTGGAACAAAGACCTCCTCCATTCCTGTCATTATTGAAAGAGATTGTGATATCTCACATCTCAAAATAGGGCTACTTAATGTTAGATCCCTCACTTCCAAGGCAGTTATAGTCAATGAACTAATCACTGATCATAATCTTGATGTGATTGGCCTGACTGAAACATGGCTTAAGACTGATGAATTTACTGTGTTAAATGAGGCCTCTCCTCCTGGTTACACTAGTGACCATATCCCCTGCGCATCCCACAAATGCTGAGGTGTTGCTAACATTTACGATATCAAATTTCAATTTACAAAAACAAAATGACAGCATTTTCGTCTTTTGAGCTTCTAGCCATGAAATCTGTGCAGCCTACTCAATCACTTTTTATAGCTACTGTTTACAGGGCTCCTGGGCCGTATACTGCGTTCCTCACTGAGATCCCTGAATTCCTATCGGACTTTGTAGTCATGGCAGATAATATTACAGTTTTTGGTGACTTTAATATTCACATGGAAAAGTCCACAGACCCACTCCAAAAGGCTTTGGTTTTGTTCAACATGTCTAGAGACCTACTCACTGTCACAGTCATACTCTGGACCTAGTTTTGTCCCGTGGAGTAAATATTGTGGATCTTAATGTTGTTCCTCATAATCCTGGACTATCAGACCACCATTTTATTACATTTGCAATCGCAACAAATAATCTGCTCAGATCCCAACCAAGGATCATCAAAAGCCGTGCTATAAATTCTCGGACAACCCAAAGATTCCTAGATGCCCTTCCAGACTCCCTCCACCTACCCAAGGACGTCAGAGTACAAAAATCGGTTAACCACCTGACTGAGGAACTAAATTTAACCTTGCGTAATACCCTAGATGCAGTCGCACCCCTAAAAACAAAAAACATGTGTCTTAAGAAACTAGCTCCCTGGTATACAGAAAATACCCGAACCCTGAAGCAAGCTTCCAGAAAATTGGAAGGGAAATGGCGCTACACCAAACTGGAAGTCTTCCAATAGCTTGGAAAGAGAGTACCGTGCAGTATCAAAAAAGAGCCTTCACTGCTGCTCAATCATCCTATTTTTCCAACTTAATTGAGGAGAATAAGAACAATCCAAAATGTATTTTTGATACTGTTGCAAAGCTAACTAAAAAGCAGCATTCCCCAAGAGTGGATGGCTTTCACTTCAGCAGTGATAAATTCATGAACTTCTTTGACAAAAAGATCATGATCAATAGAAAGCAAATTACAGACTCCTCTTTAAATCTGCGTATTTCTCCAACGCTCAGTTGTCCTGAGTCTGCACAACACTGCCAGGACCTAGGATCAAGACACTCAAGTTTTTTAATATTATATCTCTTGACACTGATGAAAATAGTCATGGCCTCTAAACCTTCAAGCTGCATACTGGACCCTATTCCAACTAAACTACTGAAAGAGCTGCTTCCTGTGCTTGGCCCTCCTATGTTGAACATAATAAACGCCTCCCCATCCACTGTATGTGTACCAAACTCACAGTAATAAAGCCTCTCTTGAAAAAGCCAAATCTTGACCAAGAAAATATTTAAAAAACTATTGGCCTATATAAAATCTCCCATTCCTCTCAAAAATGTTTGAAAAAGCTGTTGTGCAGCAAGTCTCTGCCTTCCTGAAGACAATGTATACGGAACGCTTCAGTCTGGTTTTAGACCCCATCATAGCACTGAGACTGCATTCGTGAAGGTGGTAAATTACCTTTTAATGGCGTCAGATCAAGGCTCTGCATCTATCCTCATGCTCCTAGACCTTAGTGCTGCTTTTGATACCATCGATCACCACATTCTTTTGGAGAGATTGGAAACCCAAATTGGTCTGGTTTAGATCTTATCTGTCGGAAAGATATCAGTTTGTCTCTATGGATGGTCGTCCTCTGACAAATCAACTGTACATTTCGGTGTTCCTCAAGGTTCCGTTTTAAGACCACTATTGTTTTCACTATATATTTTACCTCTTGGTGATGTCATTCGGAAACATAATGTTTCACTTTCACTGCTATGCAGACGATACACAGCTGTACATTTTGATGAAACATGGTGAAGCCCCAAAATTGCCCTCACTGGAAGCCTGTGTTTCAGACATAAGGAAGTGGATGGCGGCAAATGTTTTACTTTTAAACTCGGACAAAAAAGACAGTTTCTAGGTCCCAAGAAACAAAGAGAAATTTTGTTGGATCTGACAATTAATCTTGATGGTTGTACAGTTGTCTCAAATGAAACGGTGAAGGACCTCGGCGTTACTCTGGACCCTGATCTCTCTTTTGACATATCAAGACTGTTTCAAGGACAGCTTTTTTCCATCTATGTTACATTGCAAAAATCAGAAACTTTCTGTCCAAAAATTATGCAGAAAAATTCATCCATGCTTTTGTCACTTCTAGATTTGACTACTGCAATGCTCTACTTTCCAGCTACATGGATAAAGCACTAAATAAACCTCAGTTAGTGCTTAACACGGCTGCAAGAATCTTGACTAGAATCCAACATTTCTATCATATTACTCCAGTGCTAGCCTCTCCTATACTGGCTTCCTGTTAAGGCAAGGGCTGATTTCAAGGTTTTACTGCTCTTTCAATTCTTCTGCCTGTGGCTATGGAACCCTGACCTGTTCACCGGACTTGCTACCTTGTCCCGGGCCTGCTGTTTTCGACTCTTTCTCTCTACCGCACCTGATGTCTCTAACTCTGAATGATCGGCTATGAAAAGCCAACAGACATTTACTCCGGAGGTGCTGACCTGTTGCACCCTCTGCAACCACTGTGAGTATTATTATTTGACCCTGCTGGTCAACTATGAACGTTTGAACATCTTGGCCATGTACTGTTATAATCTCCACCCGGCACAGCCAGAAGAGGACTGGCCACCCCTCAGAGCCTGGTTCCTCTCTAGGGGTCTTCCTAGGTTCCTGCCTTTCATGGGAGTTTTTCCTAGCCACCGTGCTTCTACACCTGCATTGCTTGCTGTTTGGGGTTTTAGGCTGGGTTTCTGTATATCACTTTGTGACATTGGCTGATGTAAAAAGGCCTCTATAAATACATTTGATTGATATAGTTGATTGAGGGAATTTCCTGATGGTAATCCTCAAAGACACCTCACATGATAACTAGCTACAGGCATGTACACTAATACACCACTGGATGGGAGGATGTATAGGTGACAGAGAACTACTTCAACTATACTTAACAATATTTTCTAATCAATCCTTACTGCCACCTCCAACAACCTGTCCTTAGGGCAATTCATATGATTTGGGATGTTTATTTGCGTCCCTCCGAGGCTGCCTCCAAAAGCCTAGTCTTTGGCATAACAAATGTGGTGGATACCACACACCACTGGCAGCTCTGGGAAAAAGACACA